>NC_057864.1:381934152-382243123 GCF_019393635.1 Dromiciops gliroides | reverse complement strand
TCAAGGTGTGCAATGAATTGTATATCTCATATTGTTTGGATATAAAAAAATGGAAGACTTTCTCAACAAATCTTGACTCAAAAATGCTGAAGTTTTAGTTATGCCAACATGCAGTAGGCTCTGTGATGTACTGGAAAGTACACTGAACTTTGAGTAAAAATAGACTTGGGTTCAGTTCCTGGCTCTGATACTTCCTAGCTATGTGACCACAAGCAAGTCATTTAAACTCTCTCAAACATCCATTTTCTCACATGCAAAATAGGAACAGTAGTACTTGCACTAGGTACCTAACAGTGTTATTGTTAGGAAGGCACTTTATAAATTTTAGAGTCTCACACAAATGTTTGCTACTATTTCTCATGAATCTACAAATGGATTATCTGTAGTAGCTTGGCAACTTTTTCTCCTAGACCCACCTGAGTCCTAGGCTGAAGACAGTAGAAATGAACTAAACTAAGGAAAGGAAGTGTGCCGCTGATAAAGGGGTTGAGTGTATTGTGTTATCTAGTGCCTCAAAGAGTACTTTAGGTGAAAGAGAAATTATTGTTATTATTATTTATTATTATTATTTTGCAGAACAATGAGGGTTAAGTGACTTGCCCAGGGTCACACAGCTACTAAGTGTCAAGCGTCTGAGATCAGATTTGAACTCAGGTCCTCTTGAATCCAAGGCCAGTGCTTTGGCCTAGAAGAGAAATTATTTTAAAACAATAATTCTTCTCCTCCTCATTAACGTGAATAATCAGGGATGAAATAACTTCATACTGTGTTATCTGATTCTAAATGACATCCTTGTCATTCTTGTCTCCCTTCAAGGACTAACTCAGAGGCCATGCCTTCCATGAAGCTTTTTTTGGATTCCCTGCTGGCTAGAATCCCTCCCTTTTCAAACTTCTCAGGCTATTCTGTTTCAAATCCTTCTATGTGTCCACTGACTTCTAACTTGTATTAGTTATGAGTGTACTTATCTTGTCTCTCTACCCCAAAGATGATAAATTCTTCAAAGGAAAGGCTGTGTCATTTATCTCCACTGTTCAGCGCAGTGCCTTGCATGTAGTAGATACTTGATAAGTTTCTCGAAGACATCATCAAGTGTAAGTATGATTGGGCAGGAAGTAGGCCATCTACAGGCTCAGGGTGATGGATAACAGATGGACAGACCAAGTGCTCCAATGTGTGCCCACAAAATACTGAAATAACAAAATGAGGGAGTTCTCTGGATGGATCCCTCTATAGTGCCTTTATGGGAAGGCAATGATAAGAACTGCACAGGTTAGAAAGTGTGTAGGGGTTGTCATTTGTACTAGTAGAAAAGATTACTATACCAATAAAGTCTTGAATCTATCATCATACCTATGATAAATTAAAATGAATATTTAAAAATCAGTGGGAATCCAAGGCTTAGATTATAAAGTCTTTCTTCCAATGCAATGAAATGACTATTTTTTTCTATTATTGAGAAAAGATCCAGACTCAGAAAGTATGTGTCTTTGAGGCAGAAGAAACCAAATTAAACTGGAATCATCAGTGTAGGCAGGGGAGAAACACCATGCAGAAACTAAAGTAAGGACCACTGAATCTTTATTCATGTTACATTTTGCATGTTGGGCAAATTGCACGTGTCTAATGCCAACGAAGGCCTGACTGAATGGATGTAATTATTACTAACACACTGCCTATTTGAAGCAACTGCTATTTTCAGTGACATTAATGCAATAGGAAACCTCAAACTAGAGTTTGCTTGGGTTGTTTTCCTTTCAAGTTTACATGAAGACTTCTCAATAGATCATTACAATCAACTTTAAGGTTAAAAACATTATCCATTATCTTAGAATATACTGTTTCTTCTAATGGCTTTGTGCAACAAGAAATAGAAATGGAATGTGTGTTCTTCCCAGGTTAAATAAAACAACAGTTACATACATTTATACTTTTTTTTAAAGAGTTAAGAAATATCATTTGTGAAATTGGTTCTGAATAAAGAAGCCTTCAATACACAATGAATGAAGTGAATTTAAAAATTAAGAGTATCCTTCCATTCTGCTTACATAAAAATACATTTATCACTTTGGAGGGGGAGGCCCCTGTCTTCTTTCCTAGAACTTCTTCAGCGGTGCTGCAGTCTGTTGGAAGGGGGTAGCGGGGAGAGAGGGATGTTCACTGGAGAGAGAGTCCAATTCTTCATGCTGGACTTCATTCTCATTCTGATTTAGGTCTCTCTTTACTTTCCTCCATACCTAGAAACATAGGCAAAAAGGTTTTGTCTTTTTTTTTTTCTGAGCATTAAGATAAATTAAGAGTTCGGGAATAAGGATTGGGAGGCAGTATGTTATGGTGAAAAGAACACTGGTTTAGGATCTTGGTTTTGCCATTTACTACCTGTGTGACCCTGGGCAAGTCACTTCACACTCTGAGCCTCAATCTCTTCATCTGCCAAAAAAGGATAGTATCTGTCCTCTTTACCTCACAAGGTCGCTGTGAAGATCATATCAAATGATGTACACTGTAAGCCAGAAAGTCCCATCTCAGTATGAGCTATTGTTCTCTCTCTCTCAATTCTTTTTCTCCATTTTTTTCTTCTATTTAAGGAGGGAAAGGAAAGCCATCTGCTGTGCTGATGTCAGTAGTTCTCCCAAAATTAACTCAGTGACCTCCCTCCCCACCCTTTTCTTGAATCAGGCAGGGCGGCACATCCCGTGGCACACCCTGCCTCTTACTGCTTCAGGGAGGGGGAACCCCTCAAGCTGACTCTTGAGCAAGGAAGTGTTTGCAGAAATGCAAAACAGATTGCCTGGTAGCAATGGGAGACACATCTCAATGGCTTTATTTTATTGTCCCTACCCAGGGAAAGTCTTTGGACTTAAGGAAAATTCCAAATATTGCTCTTTTTTCTCAGAGAAGCCATTGTCTTCCTAAATTGCTGTTCTCTACACAAGCGCACTCTTTTAAACCAGTGCCCCTTCTCTGACACAAGACCGGTAGAATTAGTAGCCTTCCTCCTGGGGGACATGTCTGCAACTCCCCAGACTCACCACCTGTGGTCCGTGTTGAAAGGAGTTTGAATTGGGGAATAGGTTTAATTGTCCTGGCCATAAAACTGTTCAAATTATTCACATGCTTGTTCTTGAGCAATGAATTAGTGTTACAATCTGGCAAGTGCTCCCTAATGGTCCTTTCCTTTTCTCCTAGGTCCTCTGGTGCCAAACATCTCACAGGCTGTTGAAAAAACAACCACCCCCCAACAAAAAGCAAAAGCAAAACCCCAGAAAACTTTCTTTTGCAGGTTTCTGAGGCAGCTGTGTAGAGAAGTTCCTAATAGATCATAGACTTAGAATTGGAAAGGACCTTAGAGGAAACCGAGTCTAACACCTTCATTTTGCAGATGAGGAAATCAGTTTCATAGGTGTGAAATGACAGGCTCTCTAGGTCTCAGAGGTACAAGTGGCAGCACACCAGACTCCAAAATCAGCACTCTAAGTTCAGCCAGGACTTGCATCTTCCCATTCCCAATCTAGCATTCCTTCTGTTGCCTAAGAGTCCTGGGGTGGGGATGGGGGCTTGGGAGGTGGGTGCAGGGAGCAGGAAAGGAGATATGAAGTAATACACATTATGGAAAGAAGGCAAGGCTGGGGATGTTGAGAAAGAGTAACTAAATTCTCCTTCCAGATGGAACATAAAGATAGGGTTTAAATCACGAAGGGGATCAAGAATGCCATATTCATTGCCTTTTTTTTTTCTCCCCTGTAGTGGTAGGGTTAGGGCAGCATGAGTAGTATGTCAACACTGGGCTGGGTGTGAGAGGAAGGAAATTCTTTTATGTTTATTGGTGGTTGTTTTTTTTTCCTTGTACTGCTAAGGCCCTGCAGATAGCTAACTCTTCACACCTTCACCAGAAGGCTTATTCGAAAGCCTATCAAGTAGAACATCCAGATGGAGGGAGGAGTGAGGATCTTCATGTAAGATCCCATTTTGAGGTGAAAAATACCGTAGATATTGCCAGAACTTTAAATATAGTGATGGGTGTGCCCAATTCATGAGGCAGCCATGGGCAAAAGTTGAAAAAAACACACAACAAAGATTCTACTCCAAAACAGCACCCTTGATTCGGGGGATTGCTCCCAAGCCAAGCTTGCATTCCTCTCCTCCTTTGGGACCCTTTCCAGAAGCTAACTGAAGCAGTGTTCTTTCTTTCTTTCTTTCTTTCTTTTTTTTTTTTAAGGCTCCTTCCTCCAAAGGATTCTATTGCAGATGGAGCTATTTGGCACCAACGAAGGAATCTTCACAACTGGGGGAGGAGGGCATGGAGTGTTTCACTGACCCAAAGAAAGGGCAAACTGTTCCCCACCTACTATGGCTTGGCAGCTTAGGATGGAGGAAAAACAAAACAAAACAAAACAATTAACCAGGCGGCCATAAACTATTTTTTTTTTTTTTTTGAGGAACAGTGAACCTGATTCCACCCCATAGGCAGGAAAGAATTTAGCATAAACCTGTGGAGGTTAGCCCTCGATTGTCTTATATGGGAAGGGGAAGAGAAAGTGGCAGGAGGGATGTCAATCACCCCCTTACTTTCTGCAAAGCCTTCTACTTGGCTGATAAACTTCTGCATTTCTTGGGAGGCACAAGCCCGGTTGGGGGCATAGCTGGGAATATGAAAGGGATGGAGATGGGGGCAACTGGAGGGAGTGTGGCTCTGCTGTGACACGCCTGACTCTGCATGCCTGGTGTCTGTGGGGCCTTCTTCCTGCTCCACTAGAGTTGGGTTTCTGGAATACTGATTTTTCTATACAGATCAAGTCTTACCTTACTTGAATCTAATCACCTTGGAGAGCCCCTGTGGGTGCAAGGGAAGATTTATTTGGCCTCAAGTACAGATGAACTCAGTTCAAGAGTGTATTCACATGCTCATACAGAGCCACACATGCATATACACATATGTACACACAAAACTCAACCAAGTCATCTCAGGTTGGATTTTTAATCAAATGTTTTAAATGCTATTTTCAGTGTCCATTTATTAAGCACATCTTGTTCATGTTTCATGTTGGATTAGCCTATTTTTCTGGTTTAATTCTGTCCCAAGTTTTCAGGAAAAACCAAACCAAATGAAACCAAAACCAATCTCCCTGACAAGATGTTGATGGTGTGGTGGAAAAAGTAATGAAGGAGAAGTTGGGTCTCTTGGATCTGAAACTTATTAAAGTTCGGTGAATGACTAGACCACTCTAGGTCCTATTTCCCTCAGTTATAATACCTGGGGTTATACTAGAGGCAGTGTGGTAAAGACAGTTGGATCTGGTGTCAGAGGAGCTAGGTTCTAATCCCAGCTCTGGTTGTGACTTAGACGACCTTGGGATAACCTTTGATGGGGCTTCACTATCCTACCAGAAACATGAAGGGTACAAAAACAAGGCTGCTTTGGTGCTGTCAGTGAAAGGTTGGCTTTGGTGACAGTCATACCCACTTAGTATTTAAATGTGGAGGTGATTGCCATGGGGCAATCCTACACTTCACCCAAAGGCTGTTGTTAAACCTGGGCTTTAATGTCTCTTTTTGTTTTTTATGATAGAATGCCCTCCTCGCCCAATTTGGCAAGGCATATACTCTTTTTTTTTTGGGGGGGGGGCAATGAGGGTTAAGTGACTTGCCCAAGGTCACACAACTAGTAAGCGTCAAGCGGCTGAGGCTGGATTTGAACTCAGGGCCTCCTGAATCCAGGACCGGCACTTTATCCACTGCTCCACCTAGCTGCCCCCAAGGCATATACTCTTAAGCCAAGCAGCCCGGACCATCCAAAGGCTGGACAGAATGATGTAAAAATTGGAAGATGTCTCTCTTGGCATCAGTTTTACTCCTTTAAGTAAAGTGAAAGTAGAGAAACAGATCACCTCTAAGGTCCCTTCTAACTCCAAATATCTAACCCTAAAATAAATTCTATGACTTCTTCAAAGATTCTATAAGCAAGATTGTACTGGTAAATGTTTAACAACTAGCTCCCCCCTCCCTAAAGTATGTATGACATACTTTTAAGTTTAACCTGCATTATTAATATTTTCTTCATCACTTTCTAATGTCTAGACAGTCAACAATAACAAAAATCCCAACCCTTATTTGTAGTATTTGCCAATTTCTGAGGTGTAGATATTCACACTGAAAATTTAATGACTAGCTCCCCAATTTGAACTGGATCATACCATGGATGTAGCTATATGGCTGGCAGCATCAAGAAAAAGAAAAGCAAAGAGTTCAAGCAATTTCTGAGTAATAGAAAGTTGATTTGATTGCCTTAAATCTAAATATTGCCTTTTTCCTAATAAGTTCGACAAATTTTACATGTATGTTTTCATTCTGTTCTCAAAATGTCCCATGAAGGGGGGCAGCTAGGTGGTGCAGTAGATAAAGCACTGGTCCCGGATTCAGGAGGACCTAAGTTCAACTCTGACCTCAAACACTTGACACTTACTAGCTGTGTGACCCTGGGCAAGTCACTTAACCCTCATTGCCCCATCCAAAAAAAAAAATGTCCCATGAAGGAACTCAGGGACTCTTAGTTCCACTTTATGGAAGGAACAACTGTTAAATCTCTTGCCTGAGGCCATACAATTAGTCAGTACCAACACAGGGAAAAAAATGTTAGATTTAGCCTCAGAGGACTGGGTTCAAACCGCACCTCTCTTAGTGACCATATGTATGACCTTGGGCAAATCATTTATCCATTCTAGGCCTCTGTTTCTTTGCCTGTAAAATGAAGGGCTTAGACTAGATGACCCCCGAAGTCCTTTCTCACTCTAAATCTATTATCTCATTTAGGATTTTTTAAAAGCCCTCTTCCTGTGACCAGGTTCTACGTTTTAGACCACCTAACTTGAGCTCCTGCATGGGGGTTAGTAGACTATTTTGCAGCAAGACTAAACAAACTTAAGGAAGGAGAAACTTGAAAAGGTCCGTGTGCTACATGAGCCTGACTTATACCTTTATGCACACAATTCTAGGATCCAGAGTTCCACTTGTAGTATCCCATCCTTAGGGTTCAGTTTACCTTAGGTACCCCTCAGGGATCTTCAGGGTTTAGTATTTTGTTTAAAAACAACAACAAAAACCACCACCACCAAACAAGCCTCAATTAGATTTAAAAACAACTCTTGCTGTTGGATGTGCATTCGTTGTGGACTGAAACTGGTGAGGCTCTGTGCTGTTGCTTTTTCCATCTTCCAATTTTTACATCATTCTATAAAGCCTTGGGATAGTCTGGGCAGCTTGGCTAAGAGTGTATGCATTGCCACGTCGGGAAGCATGCTATAAATAGAAACAAAAGGGACATCAAATCTCAGGTTAACCACAGCCTTTGGTGAAGTGTAGGATTGCCCCATGGCAGTCATCATCACATTTAAAAGCTAGGCAGGTATGGCTGCCACCAAAGCTAACCCTTCAGTGATGGTATCCAAGCAACTTTGTGATTTTTGCATCCCTCATGCTTCTGGTAGGACAGTGAAATCCTACTGAAGGTAGTCTTATCTACATAATTGGTTGGGTTAAAAACTAAAATAATGAGGTCTTAGGTATTAAGTGGAATGGCTTTGTTGGGGGTATATAACCATTCTTTTTAGGGTAGACCTTATTTCATTAAAAAAAAGGAAGTCAAAGGATCACACCAAACAGCCTTTCCCTTTAATACCCCGTATCCTGCAAAGAACACCCCTATCTATAGACTGAAGCTTCTTTCCTGCTAGTTTTTAATGGTTAATACCTAGTAACATCAAGTGAGTAGTAAACCTTTCAGGCAATTGCCAGCAGCTCTTAAATTAGAGTTGGTAGTTATAAAAATGAAACACTATTCATAGCAATTGTATGCGTCCTAGAAGACATTTAATTCACTGGAGGATTTATTTTATTTTATTTTTTAATGATGAAGGAAGAAATAAGCTGCAGTGGAATTCTACTTCAGTCTTTGGCCACATTATTCTTTCAGAAAGCAAGTTCTGTTGCTTAATGCTCTCCTAAACAATACTTACTCCTCTGAGTATCCCAGATATAGTTGTTCAGAACTTCTCCCAGCAGGTACAAAAGGTTCATTAAAATGGTTGTGAATGAAAAGAAGATTATTTTGCCTCCTGGGCCCAAGTGTTCCAAGAAAGGGTACACCCAAATCCCTGTTACATGATGCACCCAACACACCCTGAAATGGAATCAGAAAGGAGAAAAATCAGGAGTTGGTGTCATGGCACTTAATTCCCCCCCCCCTTTTCTTTCCTATTTTAGCTTTTATTTATTTTTAATTTATTATTTATCTATTTTGAACATTCTTTTCTTTGTAAATTGTGAGTTCCAAATTCTGTCCCCCCCACCTCTCCCACTGAGAAGGTAAGAAAAATGATATCAATTCTACATGTGAAATCATGCAAAACATTTTCATGGCTGTTTCAAAGCTGATTTCGTCCCCATTAGGTACCGCTTAACCCCATTCGCTCCCCAGGCTGCAAATCTCAAGCTAAGTTGGCCTCTGCAGCCCAGAAGCAACTCCAAACAGTGTTGGATTTAATGGAATTATTATATTTTTGTTATTATAGAGGCTACTTAATCTGGTCTTTACACATTAAAACAACACAGGCATCAGCCAAGCACATTGTATTCATCTGTGGTTGAGATAAAGCCCTTGGCTTCTGTGACAGCTCTCCTGAAGTGAGGCTTTCTGAATTTACTCCAGTTCATGATCCTGAAGAGGTTTCATTAGCCATTTTTTTTTTTTTTGCTGGGGGTGTGTAAGAATGTGGGACAATCTCTGGAACCTGTGACCCCACTGGCATAAGGAAGTCCTGGTGAGGAAATTACTTGCCCCCTACACAGGGTAATTTTTTTTTTATCACTTAGAATTAGTGCAGTGAGAGATAAAGAGACCTGAGCAGCATCAGAGAAGGATGTGGCAGAACGAGGACTTGAAACCAGATCTTCATGACTGAAAGGCCATTTTTCTACATACTATGCTCCGGTGTCTCTCTTAACTAGCTAATGCAGAGCTAACTAACGCCAGTCATTATGGTACAGTGGAGAGTGTGGCAGAGATGAAAGACATAGAAAATGGCAGGACTGGAATCTGAGCCTATCTGTATGTGTTTGGGCAGATTGCTTCACTCTTCTGAACCTTATTGACCTCACTTGCAAAATAAAAGTTAAGCTACATCAGGAGTTCTTCACCTGGTATCTATGAACTCATTTAACATTTTTTTGAGATAATTATATTTTTAATATAATTGATTTCTCTTTGTAAACCTAAGTGTTTCATTTTATGCATTTAAAAACGTGATTCTGGAAAGGGATCTCATAGGCTTCTTAAGATTACCAAAGTGGGGGTCCTTGACATCCACAAAGAAGTTAAGAATCTTTGGACTTGATGAGTTCTAAGATCCCTTATGATTCTCAATCTAAAATCTTATGATCACAGGTTTTGCTTTAGGAGAGTTTGTTTCAGTCTGTACAGTTGTTTTTATCTCAATCCATTATGTCTCTCCACTCCCCATTTGAGATCAAAATTTATAAGATCAAAGGATTTGATCGTAGGAGAGACCTTAGAGATTTCTAGTTCAGCCCATTAACCTTATGGATGAGGCCACAATAGGGCCTCTCTCCTTCAAATTTTCTTAGAGAGGGCAGCTAGGTGGCGCGGTGAATAGAGCACCGGCCCTGGAGTCAGAAGTACCTGAGTTCAAATCCGGCCTCAGACACTTAACACTTACTAGCTGTGTGACCCTGGGCAAGTCACTTAACCCCAACAAAAACAAAAACAAAAACAAATTTTCTTAGAGAGCCTCCTTGGCCCCAGCTGTGTTCTACCTTGCATTATATTTATTTGTTTACCTATCACACTCGTGTGTGTATAAATGTATACACACACATTTAAATGTTCTTGAATTGAATTAAATAGTACAAGGTTACACAAACCAGTAAATAGCAGAACAAGGATTTGAATCTAGGTTTTCTGACTCAAGATCACTGTTCTTCCTACTGTATCATATTATGTCTTTAAGCTATTTTGGTTGAGCAGGTTCATCAACTGCAATAACTTTCACTGTTCCTAATATTTAATTGGGCAGTCTGTAGTGTTGGTAAGACTTTCTGGATTGCTGTTTTAGTATCTGATGGTAGTTATTTCCAAAACAGGTTTGCTCTACTTGCTTCTGATATTTCATTTCCTCTCATCTAGAGTGCTCATCCTTCAAGAGTGAACTCAAGTACCACCTCCTGTAAGGAGACTTTCCTGAAGTGCTCCCTGGCATTATTTTCTATCTATTTTTCTGCATATATCCCATAGCACAACGTAAGCTCCTTGAGGGCAGGAGTTGTTTTGGTTTTATCTTTATATCCCCAGGATTTAGCACAGCGTCTAGCTTATAGTTGATGGCAAAAAAACTAATTGAGTTAAATTGTTAAATATTTATTAAACAGTGTCAAAGTATTTACCAAATTAAATTGGAAAGATAAGAATTACTCCTCCTACTCTACTGATCTCAATATTATTTTGCCTAATGGTATAATTTGCATCAGCTAAGGAAAAACGTTTCTTAATTAAATCCTCTATGGCAGGGGTTATTAACCTTTAGTTGGTGTTATGTCACCTTCTCAGAAGTTTTTTTAAAAAATAAAATACATAGGATTACTAATTACTAAGTACACAGGAAACTAATCATTTTAATAAAATATGCATTTTTAATTACTAATTACATAGGAAACTAATAATTTAAATAAAATATGCTTTTTATTTTTTTTTACCTTATCCAAGTTTGCCGATCCCCTGAAATCAATCTGAGAACATCAGGTTAACAATTCCTGCTCTAGGGTCTAGTAAGTTACTATACCTATCCAGCTATCTAAAGAACCTTAAAGTTCTTTGCAGATCTAAGCCAGGAACCTATGATCTTGATCTGTCTGGATCAGCTGGCACAATCTATGCTGTGAATGTGCCAGAGGGCGCTGTGGTACAAAGTTACTGAGTTCTGAAGCGGGTCCACAGCCTTGCATCAGTAAAGTCCTGTCATCTGGAAGGCCTGCTTGCCCTTTGTTTTACTGATACCTATTGAACACAATCTATAATTACAAAAATAAGACATCGAGAGAGCCCTGAAAGCACACCAGGGGAATCTCCCCTTAAAACGTGGAGAAATCCTGCTTGGGCAGCTTGATCTAATTTGTTGCAACATGCAAACACAGCAGAAAGATCTGGGCAATGGGAGGTGGGCACTGGAGGAGGTCTCATAGGCCAAGCTGTCCCTTGCATGTTCCTGACTATAGCTTTATCCTCAATTACACAAGCAAACCTTTAGTATTCACAAATGCTGTACCCTGATTCCACTGTTTTGTGGCAGAGCTTCCTCTTTGTAACTTTAGCTAAACTAATGCAATTAGCTGGGCAGTTGTCATGTGGCTTGTTAATTTCCTGATGGATAATACAAAGGTTTAGGGTTTTTCACATAGTGATTCGTTTCATTAATTAGCTTCTATACATTAAAGTCTCACTGGCTAGAAGTTCTTGAGTTTGGCAATCTGGGTGTAATAAAAACTGTAGTTGCTAATTAGTTCTCACATTGATAATTACTCTTTTTCGTCCTTCCTTCCCTGCACAGTGGCCTTCTCTTGTAGTTTTCAGCAAGGATGATTTGCTCAGAAGTTGCTGAGGTGGTTTCTAGCAAAATACTGGGCCAGCTGATAAGGTCAAGTGGGTGCTACATCAGCACCTACTTTCTGGGAGCTAAAAAGCTTTTAACTCCTAACTGGTATTGAATGATAATGATAGAAGTTTTTATATAGGACTTTATGGTTTGCAAAGTGTGTGACAAATAGTATTTCATTTTATCCTCATAACAACCCTGGGAGGTAGGTGCTATTATTATCCCCATTTTACAGATGAGGAAACCGAGGCAGAGAGAGGTAAGGTAGCTTGGTTGGTTAAGTGTCTGAAGACAGATATGAATTAAAATCTTTATGATTTCAGTACCAGTCCTCTATCCACCCATCACCTAACTTCCCGATTTATCTCTCATATGAATGTTCTTATCAGTTTTTACTTTTGCTAGTTTTATGGTTAATCCATCTCAACTATAGATATTAAGAAGCTTCACCTTGCATTGAAACATCAATGACTTAATTTTTGCTGAAAGGAAATGCATTTATCACTGAAGGTTGTCCTTTCTGCATTTGGATGGATCTGTATATTAACTTGGGATTTCAATGATCCACATGAGGATTATGTGTCATCTAAACTATTACTATTATGACAATTATTATTGTTAGGCTGTGAATCTTGAATCCTTGGCTGGGTTTTTGATACCATCCCTTACACTCACAACCCAGATAGTCTGTGTTGAGAAAATATTCCATTAATATTCCAATAAGCCTTTATTAAGCACTTATTATAGGTAAGGTACTGAGAGACTGGGGGATATAATCCCCAAACAAACAAACAAAACACCAGTGTCTATTGTAATATGAGAGGGTCATTAGGGAATAACAGGAAGGGCAGAGAATCTGAAGCCCAGCTAAGATGGAATCCTGGTTCTGCCTGATAACCATGCGTATGACATTGGACAAAATAAGTTAAATTCTCTGAGCCTTGGTTTTTCTACATGATGATAAAAACATTTGTAAATATCTCACTTAACATGAGTGTTGTGAAGATCAAATCAAATGACATTTTATAGCCATAAAATGCAATATAAATTTATCATACAAAGTAAAACTTCCCCAAGTGAAAACCTCTATATGAATGCTAGCTGGTACTGTTGTTGTTTTTGTTGTTATAATTACTTAGCCATGGGGAAGGTGATAATTCTGAAGACCTCTTGACTATTTCTAGAGCATTTGTTTCCAATAAAATGGAAGCTTCTTGAGAACAATGACCATTTTTGTTTTTTTTCTATGTCCCTATTACCTAGTATAGTGCCTTAGACATAGTAGTGATATGTTTGTTGAATTGACCTGGATGGGAGCTAGTTCTCTGCCTTTCTCCCCCTATCTCTGATTCTTCTATGGTTTGGGGAATCTGCTGCCTCCATTACGTTCTATGACTAGACATGAAATCTTGTGTGATGTGCCAAATCAAAATCTGCCTCAGGGTCCTTCCTAGTGATGTGGATGGTGGTGCCAGACAATTCATTGCCCCAACCCACTGGCAAATACCAGCAATGTAGCAATGAAATCTGAGGCAGTGCTGAGTTGGTGGGGTAGGAGGCATGGGTGGGGGGTGGCTCATCCATTGATTGGCTACAGAAATCCATTTTCTTGTTATGTATGTTTTTATATATTAATCCTAAAGAAAATGTTTTAATGACCACATTTTAGGTCACTGAAACCTTTTTAGTATCTCCAAGGAAGATAGCCTAAATGCATTAGAAACTCCTTTTTCCCTCCACCCCCTTCCCCTTCCCCTTCCCTGATTCTTTCTATCTGAAAATCTGTCTTCCTACACAAAAACAAAATGTTTTCAAGGTCATAATTCTTGCTGCCCATCCCTGGAGAGAATGGTAACCGCATTATACCTCCCAGAATGAATTCCATAGACTGACAGATTGTTACAGGTGGATGGGAACTTAAGAGATTGCCTAGTCCAACCTTTTCATTTTACTCAGGAAAAAACTGAGGTCCAGAAGAATCAAGTCACTTAAAATAACCAAAGTAACTGGGTGGAGAGCTGGCCTAGAGCCCAAACCTTCTGACTCCAGCTGTTTTCAAAGGAAGCCCTTGGGTACAGAATTATCAGAAGAGAAATGGTAGTTGGGGTCCTACTATGTGCTCAGAATCATATGCTGGAGGGCTTTAATTCTCTTATTGAGGAAAAGTATTTTCTTCCTGATTCTACTAACTCACAGAGACCGAGCATTGAAAAGAGGCCACTCATCTGCTTCCTCAGTCTCCTGTCAAGGCAGGATGTTCTCTTTCTTTCTTTCTTTTTTTTTTTTTTTAGTGAGGCAATTGGGGTTAAGTGACTTGCTCAGGGTCACACAGCTAGTAAGTGTTAAGTGTCTGAGGCTGGATTTGAACCCAGGTACTCCTGACTCCAGGGCCGGTGCTCTATCCACTGCGCCACCTAGCTGCCCCTAGGATGTTCTCTTTCAATGCATACCAGACCAGTGTGAGTCTAAACTAGTTTTTCAGGGCTTGAGGTACAGTTCCCAGTTTCATAATTTACCTGTCCTCATGATGACTTGTAATTTCAATTCAATTTAATTCAGCCAGCATTTGTCAAGTTGCTACAATGTTCCAGTAAGGCACTGCGCTAGGTACTGTGTAGGACATCAGGATAGACAAGGCCATTAAGAATCTCATAACTGAGTTGGGAAGATGACAGTTATGCCAACTAGGAGAGAATGAATCCATAGAAGAGGCACCATATGATCAAAGTGGAGTGAGTGATCTGAGAGCAAGAGTTTATTTCAGCATTAAGAGGAAGGCGATTCAGGGTAGGCTTCACAGAAGAGGTGGCAAACTGAGCTGGGTCTTGAAGGACATGCAGGATCTCTATAGGCAGTGACTGTGTATATATGTACGTGTGTGATGGGGATGGAGGGAGAAGGATAGTTATTTGTATCTTTATATAACTCAACTTACATTTTCTTTTATAAAAATGAAAACTAATTTTTCCTTTTGTTCATTGGTGTCTCTTCTTACGATGTACAGATGCCAAAAGGCAAGATTCTGGTATTAACAAGAGGCAGTATGTAGGAGTAAAATGTGTATTAGACTGAGAAAATCTGGGTTTGAGTCTCACTGACAAGCCTTGTATCCTTGGGCAAGTTATTTAATCTCGCTCAAGACTCAGTGTTTTCATCTGCAAAGTGGATATAAATGTTGCTTCTATCTCCTTTGAAGGACTTTTGTGAGATACAAATGAAATCAATGTATGTGAAATATCTTTTGTAATTATAAAACACCACTGACAAATGAGCTAATATTAAATATTATTTATACTTCAATAGTTCATTGAGTGGGTTGCCTTTTAATGGCACCAATGCAATGTCAAGAGGATCATAGACTTTGAGCTAGAAGAGACCTTGGAAGTCAGATCAATCCGATCATCTTATTGATGAGGAAACTAAGGCTCAGAGACTTAGTGAATAAACATTTATTAAGTACCTCTAGGTGCCAGGCATTATTCTAGGGGAGTGGCTAGAGGGGAAACAAAGGAAGGCAAAAGACATTCTCTGGTCTCAAGGAGCTCACAGGATAACGTGGGAGACAACATGTAAACAACTATGCACAAACAAGATATCGACAGGGAAGGCAGCAGAATCAAGGGGGATCAGGAAAGGCTTCCTGTAGAAGATGAGATTTTAGCTTGAACTTGAAGGAATCCAGGAAACAGAGATGAGGGGAGAGGGCATTCCAGCCATGGGATGCAGTGAGATGGAGTGTTTTATTTGTGGAACAGCAAAGAGGCCCATGCCACTGGATTACAGAATATGTGGTTATATGTGTAAGGGGTAAAAAGTCTGAAAAAGGGTGGGGGATTATGAAAGCCTTTGAATGTCAAACAGAAGGTTTTATATTTAATCCTGGAGGTGCTAGAGATCCATTGGAGTTTGAGTAGGGCAGTAACATGATCAGACCTGGGATTTAAGATCATTTTGGCAGCTGAGTGGGAGATAGACTGGAGTGCGGAGAGACTTGGGACAGGGAGATCATACAGCAACCCATTTCATTAGTCCAAGCATGATAAGGGCATGCACCAGGGTGGCAGAAGGGCCAGAAGAGAGAAGGGATTATATATATGAGAGATTTTACAAAGGTAAGATTGACAGGCCTTTTCAGTAGATTGGATATGGAAAATGAGAGAGTAAGGAGTCCAGAATAACACTGAGGTTGTGAGCCTGGAGGACTGGGAGCATAATAGTGCCCTCGACACTAATAGGTAAGTTAAAAAGAGTCCAGTTTTGTACATGTCGAGTTGAAGATGTATACAGGACACCCAGTTCAAGATGTTCAGTAGGTAGTTGGATATGTGAGAATGGAGGTCAACAGAGAGGTTAGGGCAGAATAAGTACATCTGAGTATCATAGATGATCATTGAATCCATAGAAGCTAATGAGATCACCAAGTAAAGTAGCGTCAAAGGAGAGAAAAGGGTCCAAGATAAACTCCCAAGGGACACTCAAATAAAGATCCATCAAAGGGGACTGAGTGATAGGTAGTAGTAGGAGAACCAGGAGAAAAGAAAGTATTAAGGAGTGATTTGTCTATAGTCACATGGGATGACAGAGAAATTTAAGGAAGGCCCCTAGTGTGCTGGGAACTCCCTACCCCCCAAGTGGATTTATGCAGACACATGGATACAAGTATAGAGTGTGGACAGATATAGCTAGGTTGCAATCTGCATTGTTGGAGACAGTCTTCTCATCAATGAGATCACAGATCCACTGTAGTTCTAGAGAGTTACATTAAAAGCTAAGGACAGGGGCAGCTAGGTGGCGCAGTGGATAGAGCTCTGGCCCTGGAGTCAGGAGTACCTGAGTTCAAGTCTGGCCTCAGACACTTAACACTTACTAGCTGTGTGACCCTGGGCAAGTCACTTAACCCCAATTGCCTCACTAAAAAAACAAAAAACAAAAACAAAAACAAAAAAAAGCTAAGGACAAAGTAGTCAACCAGGAGCAGAGTAAGAGATATACATGGACACAGAGATGAAGAAAGAAGTCCACTGAAGGTAAGAAGCAGCTTCAGGGCCCCTTAAATTAAAACAAATGCCAGTTATGGACTCAGGATTTCTAGTAACCAAAAATTGTGAGTGTAACCCCTTTGGCTTTGTGGGAAAGCACTTTATTATATTGTTTGGAAAACCTTGTTTGAATCTAGCTTTCTGCCACAGGTGTTGTTTAAACCTAGGATGTCACACTGATTTCAGTGATCCTCCAGGGAAGCCAGAGATGGCTGCAAGGAATGTTTGGGGTACATTCAGGTCTTGAGTCAACTCAAAACACTTATATTTTAGGTTCAATCACCCAGGTCTTACTTTGGGTCCACTATACTTCCCTGCTGATATCTATATGTATATATCTATATCTATATCTATATGGATAGAGAGATAGATATCTCTATTTCTATATAGCAAGCAACCTTACCTAGGAAATGCCAATTTCTGGAAACCGCCTAACTCCTCCATCCTGGTCACCCAGTTGTTTGTCCTTAAGCCCTTGTTTAAATTCTATATAATGTAATCCTGAACCTTTGTCTGGTTCTCTCTGCCAAACTGACAGTAAACTTCTTTCTCTCCGCCTCCCCTTTTCCCCCCTTCCCCCCCCTCCAGCAATGAGGGTTAAGTGTCTTGCCCAGGGTTACACAGCTAGTAAGTGTCAAGTGTCTGAGGCTGGATTTGAACTCAGATCCTCCTGAATCTAGGACTGGCGCTTTATCCACTGTACCACCTAGCTGCCCCCAGTAAACTTCTTTCTAAAAAGCTTTTTAGGTTTGGGGTTTGTTCTTGACTGACACACCACACATACTTCTTGTGAGGCCCTGAGCCAAAGCTATTTGCAATACCAGGCAACATGCAAGGGGAATGAGTATGTGTGTGAACTTGTCATTGTCTGCCTCTCTCCTTAGTGGGGCCCTGCCCCAGGACCTTCTCCAACATCAGAATAACCTTTGGACAACACCTCCTCTGCCTCCTGCCTCCTATGGATTTTTCCAGGATAAGAAAATCCTTATCTCTTCACTGAGTGGCCACACCTCCATAAGGTCCCAAATTTATATTTCTGACTTTGCCTCTGTCCTTGGTGTCTGGTTACAATTCCTGCCAAGTGAGTCCCATTCATTCATCCACTCATTCAACAAACATTTACTAAAGTCCTACTCAGTCTTCTAGTTCAGTTCTGGAAGGCATTTTCTAGAATTAGGGGCAGCTAGGTGGTGCAGTGGATAGAGCACCAGGCTTGGAGGCAAGAAGACTTGTATTCAAATCCAGTCTCAGACACTTACTAGAAGTTTGGCTCTGAGGAAATCATACTTGTGTTTAAATCCTAGTGTATGTTCACTTAACTCTTACAGTCTTAACTCCTGCCTACCTCAGTTTCCTCAACTGTAAAAATGGAGATAATAATGGCACCTACTTCCCAGGGTTGTTGTGAGGATCAAAAGTGCCTGGCTCATAGCAGGCCCTTATAAAATGTTACTGTTGTTTTTGTTGTTGTTGTTATTATTATTATTATTATTTTTCCTTCCAACTCAGTCTCATGTTCCTTTAGCTCACTCCATCCTGCCACCACTCCAACTTTCAGCTTTAATCCCAGGATCATCAATTTTGAATTCCCCTCACCCCCTTTCCTTATCTTATTAATACTCCTTTAATGTTATTTCTTGAAGCTGTGTCCTGCTTCCCCCACACAGAGCCCTGGGAGAGAAATGCCATCCCCATTCTCTAAGTTCAACTGGATTCATAACTGTGTACGTCCCCCTAACTCTATTTATCATCTTCCTATAACAGAGCATTCGGTCCTGTTGTCTTTGGTAACATGGTAGGGAGTCTTAATCTCCTTTGTGTTATGGATTCCCCTGGCAGTCTGATAAAGCCTATATGACCCCTTCTCAGAATAATGTTTTTAAATGCATTAAATATACTGTTGTTTGATCATTTTAATTGTGGATGACTCTTCTTGGCAAAGATACTGGAGCAGTTTGCAAAGTAGTTTCCAGCTCATTTACAGATGAGGAAACTGAGGCAAACAGAGCTAAGTGACTTGCCCAAGGTCACAGAGCTAGTAAGTGTCTGGGGGGCATTAAATATATAGGATGACAAAGAAAACCAAATCTGTTGAAATACAGTTGTCAAAATACAGAAATAAAAAACAAGTTCACTGACTACCCAATGTAAGGAAACGATGCTTTTGGCCACCTGCTCTAGAACAATAATATGAGACAATGAAAGGTCACTAACAGGGTGGAATGAGATAAGATCCAAGGGAAAATAGTCTTACTTGGACAGCTGTCCACCAAGAGCATACCTGACCAGCCAGCTTGACCTCATTTGCAATCAAACCTAGAGGCCAGCTTACTATATTGGCAGGACTAACATTCTTCTCATTTCCACTGAGCCACAGAGACACAGTGAGTATTCCAACATTGTCTATGTTACAAATGTGAATAAGCAAAAGTAGGGCTGCTACCATGGAAACATTACCTGACGGCCTTTGTTAGGGAGTTCATTCCTACTTGAATGTGAGCTAACTCAACACAGCACAATAAAAGGCTGATCAACCGTAGGCATAAAGCTTCTTTGCAAGAATACTGATTATTAGCATTAATTAATGCCCTGAACATTGCAATTCTAGGCACCATTATTCTTGGCCAACCTCATTATTAGATAAGCGCAGGGGAACATGTGTTAAGATATGCTTTGGAGTGCAAAGCAAGAGTCAATTTAAGACACTTAAAGTTTTTTTTTTCTTATGGGTAAAAGCAAGAGATATAGTTAGTTTAAAGATGAATACACTTAGAAAAAACTATTAAAAGTATACTAGGAATCTGGATCCATGCCAGCTATATTTCAATAGATCAGCCTCACTTAATTTGAATGTGCTGGATATTTCTTCCTGTACACTGATGCTTCCTCTGTGGAAAGTGCTTGCAAAGCCTAATTTAGATTTCAATGCTTTAAACTGGAAATCTGCGACTGTTTTTTTTTTTTAAAGAAACAGCACTCTTTGGACAAGATTAATTTCCACAATCATCTTTTAAATCATTAAACTGGAGATTAAACTGCTTTTCAATTATTTAATAATAATTCTGAGTGGCAACCCCTATTTAAAAAAGTAAACATTTTAAAAATGGATTATTTGGGATGTAGTATTGAGGTGGTTACTGCCAGTGTTTCTATGTTTTATTTAAAAAGGGCATGCGCCCTCTGTCTTTAACACTGGTAAAATGTGTATTTCCTAGCATGATGTAGTAGAAAGGAATAGTAAACTTCAGGTAAAGAGAAACCTAGGTTCAATCCTGTTTCTGACTTATAATATCTGTTATTTTGGAGAAATCATTTAGCATTTATAAACCTCAGTTTCCTAATCTCTAAAATGGCCATAATAATACCTTTAGGACTTCCCTCATAGGGATACTATGGAAATCCACTGAGAAAATCTGTCCAAAATACAGTTAAGGTGAAAATGTTTTGCTTGACTTCATATGTATAATGGCTATCATATTTCTTGCCTTCTCAATAGTTTGGGGAGGTGGTGAAAGAAAGGAGAGAAATTGGAATTGAAAATAACAATTTTATAAAAGATAATCTGTGCAAAACATTTTGCAAACTTGAAAGGACTCTAAAAATGGCAATTATCAATACAACTAATCTAGGTGGCTAGCGTAGTGGGTAGGATACTGGCGTTAGTTCAATTGGAGCTCAGACTTGCTAACTGTGTGACTCTGGGCAAGTCACTTAACTTCTGCTTGTCTCACTTTTCTCAACTGTAAAAAGGAGATAATAATATCTATTTCCTAGGGTTGTTAGCCTTTGCTCCTGTTCCTCTGTTTATTTCCTTCAGGTTGGAAGTACTATATAGAAAGGTGAATTGTTACTATAATTCTTGGTCAAGGTGTAAAACTAACTGGGCAAGGAGAAAGCTATGACTTTGTATTTACCATCTTTCTAAGGCTAGGAGAACTAGTAAGCTCATGTGAACAGATTTAGGGATGACAATTCATCTCTGATGAAAAAAGGTACCTTTCAGTACACTATGATGATATACTTTGTTAAGAACAATAACCAATCCAATTCTTTTCCAGTTCTTTTCTCTCCTATTTGGGAAGGTACACAGAGTCGGCTGTGTCAGACCGTATTGACATGTATTGGACACATGTTTGAAAGTTTCACACCATTGTACACACCTTTTAAAGCATGTATAGACCCTTTAAAGCAAGGGAGACTGAAATGAATTTTTAAATTGCACAACCCAGGGTTGGCAAGGAGCTTTACAAGCCATCTCACATATTATCTGTTTCTAAGATTATTAAGAGAATGCGCCTACCAGGAGTACAAAAAACTCAGTAATAAAGCTACTGCATGCCTATTTTAGGGCAATTTAACCTCTCAAACCCTTTAAGGCCATTTTCACTAAATCTCAAGGTGAGGGAGAGTGGCTTTCTGGCTCACTTTGATGATTTTGCTGTCTATTTCAACAGACGTTTTGGGTATATAGACAAATTTGGTAGAACAGTTATCTTTGCTTTTTTAAATATACAATTAGCAAGTACTGATTGGATGATTACTAGGTGATATGAAAGATACAAAAAGCTGAAAGTTATTTTTCTTGTCTGTTATTGTAGTCTATGGAAACTACTATTGGGAGAAAATAGGCAAGAACAGGGTCATTGGAAAGATGCTAATAAAATAATAAATAATAATGTATGTAATAAAATACATACATTAGCAATATGTGCTAATACTTACTTATTAGTTGCTTGGTCAATTGTTCTCAATGCAATAGGAGTTTGCAGATTTGGTTAATAAATTTGTATATTTTCCCTGCCCTCATTCCCCTCTGGAATGCTCATCTTACCTGAAATGGGTCATGTACAGTATAGAATAACATTCTGGTAGGGGGAGAGGGCTGGGAGGTTTCTTTTACACTTGGATCAGTATTGGCAGCTGGCTATTTTAAATGAATCAGGCTAGAAAGAGAAGGGACAATAAGGTCAAAACCCAATACTTATGGATAGGATGCTGGGGGCACTGTAAACACATATATTGCCTAATGAGTAATGTGAAAGTTATGTATTTCCTTAATTTTCACTACTCTATTTGGATTTCAGACTCAGGATCCTGTCACCATTTCCTTTATAGAGCAATCTATCTTAAGAACAGTTTTCCTGACATTTTGATTGATGTGGCATCTCAAACAACATGTGTTCAGATTAACCCTTAGAATCCTAGGAGATTCTAAAGAACTAGGAGAATGATTTATACAATAACTTTCAAAGACTTATGAACTTTGATCAACATAAGTCCAGAGGACGGAAAATGAAGCATACCAACTACCTCCTGACAAAGGGGTGATGGATTCAAACTACAGAATGAGACATGACCAATGGAGAATTTGTTTTGCTTGACTGCATATTTGTTGCAAGAGTTTAGTTTTCCAGTGTTTAGGGGGGTAAAGTTGGAGAGGTGTGTGTGGAGGGGATCTGGTGAAAGACTTGGCAAAAAAAAAGAGAAATGAAAAGAAAGGAAGTTCACTGGAACATTTTTAAAAAATGAGAACACAGAAGAGAACAGAAAGAAGGCTAAAAGCAAATACAATTTAGCAGAAGAGATTTGAAAGTTACAAGCTTAATTTATTATATACTTAAATGGGGGGGGGGACTTTATACAATAGAGATCCATAGGTACATGTACAATGTTCTTTTTTGTTGTTCTACTTTGACTAGGACAATGCTAATTTTATTTGGTGCTTGTCAAGAAAAACATAAGTAGATAATTAAAAAAAAAAAGAATCCTCTTCCCAAAGAACACTCCAAATCTTAATCTTTCTTCAGGAGACAATCCTCTTTGGGCAGTCTGATTAGGAGAAAGAATGTATAATATCTGGGAAATATTATTCTTTTCCCAGAGCAGCCAGGTCAGGTTCTGGTTAAGGCTGGTGAGCACAGGTCTTAAATAGGGAAGAAGCAGGAAAAATTAAAGGTCTGCTCCAGTTTGAACTGAAGCCTATGGTAACCTCCTTGTTGGCAGACTTGTGACAGGTCAGAAGAGTTCTAGGAATAACTGGGGAGTTAGACTATGCCTGACATGTCTCAAGGCTTTTATCTGAACTGATCTTGCATTAGTATGAATATAAATCCCCACTATGAGCCCTGAAATCAACTTGCAGCTGGGGCCTCCTACCAAATATGTAGTTACTTAGATAACAGTATGTTAGGAGTTGTCATTGTTTGAACCTCTTGCCAAATGCTGTTTCTAGATTGGTAGGTATAGGAAATCAGCTATTTCAAGAGTCTCACTGGGCTTCCTGAATGATTCAGCCCCTTCACTGGGCAAAGAGAATACAGTCTCCACTAGGCAATATGATAGCTTCAACAAACAATAGCATATCTCATTTTCTAGTTGTGCAGTCATGCTTAACTTTTGATTCTCATATGGTATTTTCTCCAAATTCTTGAGACATTTAATTTGGAAACTCACTGGCAAAACTTAAAACAGTTGCAAGTTATACCTTTGAGGAATGTGGACACAGGGCATTCATTGCTCATTGTTTTCCTATGATACACAGTAATCTTTCCTGTTGGGTGTTAAAATGTTGCCTTGGCATGGCTGCGGTTATATTTTCAACAAAAATGTCAAGCTATTGGGCATTTTGTTCTTATTTGTACTTTTCAGAATCATAGATCTTTGATATAATTAAGCCAAGTTCCTTCTACATATGAGGAGGCTCAGATGGGATTAATGATTAAGGTCATGTAGTGAGTTAACTAGCCAAGGTGACCCTTATAGTATAGCATGAATCCTACAGCATTATGAATTATACTTACCAAATTAAGGGAGTTTAGAAAGTTAGGCGCTTAAGTAATGGCTGTATTGCCGTGTAGGGGTAGCGTTTATCAACACAGAATTCAAAGCATTTGCAAGGGAAAGTCAAAGAACAGAGAATCATATCATGTCCTAACTGTGTAGTATCTTAGATAATATCTACTCTGAACCCCTTGTAATAATTCTTCTTCCTATCAGATTTCTCTGAGAGGAATGTTTCCTAAATGGAGACAGATCAAGATTTGAATTATGTCAGAGAAGCAAAGAATCTTAAAAGTGCATATAAGTCGTATAGTTCAACTCTTACCTGAACAAGAATCCTTTCTCCAAGACACTGTAGAATACATCAAAGCCTCATGCCTATAGGACATGAATACTTTCTTTGGGAAAACAAAAATACTTTCTTTGGGAGGCACCAGACACAGCGCAAAATGACATCACTAAAGTGAAATTAATTATAGGAACTTATTCCTGTAACAGCTAAATATGCAGAGTCACATCACGGACTTGTTAAAGCAAAGATTGGTGAGAAAAATATATGTCATTCTATTAAAACAACTCCAACCTGACCTGTATGAAAAAGTTACTGACACCAAAACTAGAAAATGGATAAAAGAAAGAATACTAGTACTGATTATAATTCTGTTAGGAACGTTACCTGAAGTAAATCAACTAACATAACAAAAAAACCTCTAGAACCAACTTGCTCAACAAACACTTGGTCTTCTTTCCAGGTTGAGGGATATGGCAGCCAAGGGTAATGCTGGTTTAGAATATAGCCATTTGTGAAATCTTACAAAGAAAGATGATGGAAGATTCTGAGAAGTATCACCTCACAAAACTGTAGGAAGGAATGAAAGGAAATGAAAAAAACTACATCACTTAAAGTGTCTAGTATAAAGTCAACTTAGTAAAGTCAACCTGAGGGCATTTAAGAATGGAAGTTGGAAGGATGATGACCAGATGTTGAAAATGGAAAATATCTACAAGGATTTTTATAACCTCTTTTCAGTATCAAAGATGGTGGAACCAGTGCTCTAACATCAGTTCTGAGTGTACCGATGAGAGAGACTAACATGGTGCTGTGGAAAACAAAGTTGGGAAAAGTAAGTGGATTAATTAGAGCCTAGTTTCTTAAACTGTGGATCGTGATCCTGTATGGGGTCATGTAACTGAAGGTGGGGGTTGTGAAAAATTTGGTAACAGTAAAAAGTTATTTATGGGGGCAGCTAGGTGGCGCAGTGGATAGAGCACCAGCCCTGGAGTCAGGAGTACCTGAGTTCAAATCCGACCTCAGACACTTAACACTTACTAGCTGTGTGACCCTGGGCAAGTCACTTAACCCCAATTGCCTCACTAAAAAAAAAAAAGTTATTTATACCTATTTTATATACCTATATACCCAGGGTCCCATAAAAATTTCTCAGGCAAAAAGGGGGTGTGAGTGGAAAAAGTTTAAGAAGCCCTGGACTAGAGCAAGTATATATGTAGGTAATATTATTTTGAGCATGTGGAGGGATCAATTCTCAAGATACCTAAAGTTGGGGGAGATATCAGAGGCCTGGGGGAAAAAAATCTCAGAAATTTTTACTATATAAAAATGATCATCAGTAACTACCTATATTCCTAATCCCAATCTATAAATAATTTGTTTTAGAAGAATAATCTACATAATTTCTTCTTTCACAAAGTAATTAATATGGAAATATATTTTGTGATTCCACATATATAACCTACATCAAATTGCTTAACCCTCTCAGGAAAGGAGGAAGGGAGGGAGAGAATTTGGAACTCAAAAAAAATTTCAAAAGCTGTTTTTACATCTAATTGGGAAAATATTGTTAAAAAAGAATAATCTCCATAGGCATTGAAGACATCCTCGATGAGGATATTAGAAGGCAATTGGCAGGCTCTCACAAGTAATAATCTATAGTATAGTACATCTTTACACTCATACATTTGACTGAAAGATTTGGAGAACAAGAGATCCCATTATACTTATTGTTTGTTGACTATTAAATAAACTTGATTTGGTAGAGCAGAATCCCCCCTTAAAGGCTATCTTTCTACAAGCTGCATTCCATATGTCAATATTATACAAGATTTGAAAAAATAGACTGGCCATAAATTTGTTTGATATCCCTCTGATTATTATCAAGCAAGGCATAAAACAAGGGCATATTTGCTTACAAAGGTTTTCACTACTTTCACGGAAGAGAGATATGCAGCGCCAAGTCCAACTTGAATTGTTTCCCTATAGATGGTAAGGTCTTCCAGATGCTCCTGTTTGTAGATGGTATTGTGCTGACCGAATGAAGATCTGGCATTATATAAACTCTTAAATGGGATACACAGTGTATCCATTGCACAGAAAATCCAAGTGAATGAAGAATGCCTATTTTCCAGGCTATGTGATAAATTGTACATGATGGTATATGTATGCCCCCCTCCCCCCTCCCCCCCATCTCACACACACACACACACACACACACACACACACACACACACACGTGAGAACATTACCTCCATGATCTTTGGTGCTGAAAAGAGGTTGTTATAAAAATCTTTATAGATCTATTCTACTTTTCATACACATACATGTGTATGTGTGTATCATATTTATATTGCACCTACTATGTGCTTGGCAAATAATTTTATAAGTTTTATCTTATTTGATCCTCAGAACAATCCTGAGAGGTAAGTGGTATTATTATCACCATTTTACAGAGGAGTAAACTGATGCAGAGATCAAGTGACTTCTCCAGGGTCAAACAGCTACTAAGTGTTTGAGGCTGGATTTGAACTCAGATCCTGGAACTCTGAGTCACTTAGTTGCTCACATAGACATAGAATGGAGTGAGGGGTAAGGAAGGGGGAAAAGATAGATAGAGATTGTGAATAGATAAGAAATACTCAGAATTGAAAAGGATAAAACAAACAAGCTGTTTTACTTTTCGGGAAATCATCCAGGCTTTTAATGACCCCAAGTTTCTCCTTTAAAAAATAAACACGGGGGCGGCTAGGTGGCGCAGTGGATAAAGCACCGGGCCTGGATTCAGAAGGAAATGAGTTCAAATCCGGCCTCAGACACTTGACACTTACTAGCTGTGTGACCCTGGGCAAGTCACTTAACCCCCATTGCCCCGTTTAAAAAAAAAAAAAGCAAAAAAAGAAAACCCCACAAATTTTCAGTGATGTGGTATAGCTGAGTCATAGTACCATAGTACCATAGTACCATAGTATCATGAAGAGGCTGATCATGGCCACCAATAGGCTTCAGCACCTTCTATATAAGGGATTACATCATAAAGAAGTGGTGTAAATGATGTCATCAAAGATAGGGATGAGTGAAAAGGAAGATCAGCTGATTATTAGCAAGATCAGGGGACTACCAATGGACAGTTTACATGCTCCTCTGGTGTTCCTGCAATGTCAAAAGAAATTGGGGGAGGGGCAGCTAGGTGGCGCAGTGGATAGAGCACCAGCCCTGGAGTTAGGAGAACCTGAGTTCAAATCCTGCCTCAGACACTTGACACTTACTAGCTGTGTGATCCTGGGCAAGTCACTTAACCCCAATTGCGTCACAATAAAAAAAGAAAAAAGAAATTGGGGGAGGTCTCTGGCATACAGGGTGGTCACTTTGTAAATATATAGACAAGAGTCACACATGATGGGCAGGCAGGAATAAGCTGCCATGTGCTTTCTTGGCAGGAATACTTACATTGATTGATAAGATCACAGATGTGCTGGAACACAGGAGTTTAAGGTCTGTACAAGTCATTACATCCATAATCTCCTCACTTGATCTACTTATTTCCCTAGTAATGTTACTAAATTAGGTGATGTGCTGCTCATTGACCAGGAGCCTTCTCAATGATGCTATGGAAAACAAAGTATAATCTATTCCTTCATGAGAATAAAGAATAAATGACAGTCTGGTTTAAAAGGTGGGGGCACCTGAAGAAGGTCCATGGCCCAAGCAGAAGGATTGATGGACAATGGGCTCAGGATGCTAAAATCACATTTAGACCTCTTATTTCTCCATCTTTTATCTGACACTATCCAAAGACAAGGGACTGAATCAAATGAACACTTCCTTAATGTTGCTGCCAATCTTATGATTCCATGAAAAGTAACATCTGCAAGTGAATGTGCAGGTATGCGGCTCTTCTTCATTAAATCTAAGTACTTCCCATAAGATGATAGGATCATACGCAGGGCAAGATGTCCTGATAGAAAACTGCATGGTATAGCCATAAGAACACTAAGCTAAAACTCAGCTGGCTTCAATTCAAGTCCTACTTCGTTATGGAATGCATGATCTGGGTCGAGTTAAATCTTAGGATTTAGAGATAGAAGGGAAATGATTATCCAGTCCAACCCCATCATTTTACAGCTGAAGAAACTGAGGCCCAGGGAATTGAAGAGACTTGTCTAAGGCCATCAAATATTAGGAAAAGAGCCAAGATAGAAACTTAGGTGGTCTTATGTCAAGTTCAATGGTACTTCTGCTACTCCACTTCAACTTTCTGAGCCTTGGTTTCTTTGTAAAATGTAGGTATTGAATTAGACTAGACAATCTCTAAGATGGATCCTTTCAAGTGTTATGAGTCTAAGAGAACTTCTTTCTATGCCTGGCACACAGTAAATGCATGATAAATGCTTGTTGACTGTGTGGTGTATTAGACTTCAAGTAGCAGTGTGCTGGTTAATGTTTAACAGCTGGTTCTTTGAAAAGAAAATGTATGCGTGACACTCTGTACTATTAACATTTTCTCCACCACTTTCTTAACTCTAGACCATCAATGAAACAATAAACCAAATCAAAACAATAAATCATTTGTAGAGTTCACCATTTCTGGGATGAAAATTTCACAATGCCATTTCATGCTGACAACTTTAACCATCAGTTCTTGGGAGCCAGTATGAGCTGGCTTCAGCATCCCTTGGCTTTATATAAGGATGACCCCCCATATACTGTGAAAAGACATGAAAAGATATGTTGGCATCTTAAGAAGACACTCTAGTTACAGAAGGTTAATTATTGTTGGAAAAGGAGTTCAGAGACTGAGTCCTATCTCCTGCTTAGCCTCAAAAGGGACTGGATCTCTATGTCATTAGAAAGAGAATTAGGATCCTAAACTCTAATATTCTTTCATGACTATAAGAAAGTCCGAGCAAAAGCAAAATTCCCTTTCTAAGATTTCTTTTCGCTCTTCCAAGCAAGAATGACAGAAAGTTACCTCATCTTTCTTCCCTTCCATCCTTTACAATTTACAATTTGAAACCATGTAATAAGTGAATTCTTGAAAGAACTGGAGAAGCTTGGCTTGAAGAAGTATTAGGAAGAGCATGATCAATATTTCTGAATTTGAAGGACCTCCTTAGACTTATTCTGATTAACCCTAGGAAGAAGAACTAAGACAAATGGAGGCAAACGATAGGAAGGGGAATTATGGGGTTCAAAATAAAGAAGTTTTGAACAATTATGACTAATTTAAAAAAAGAATATCACATATTGCTTCATGTGGTACTGTGTTTCCTGTCACTAAAAGTTTTCCAGTAGAGGCTAGCTCACTAGCTTCCCAGGGATACTGTAGTCAGTACCTACTGCAGGAGTATGCGGTAGGAGGTTGTACTAGGAAAGAAGTCTCTTTCAACTCTTAAGAATCGGTAATTCTGTGACTCCAATTTTCAGTATTTTCATCAATAGAATTATTTTAGCACTTATTGTATGCATAACACTTAAGAGTCCTACAATTTGAAGTAAAAAATAGGGATTTTCCATATGTTTTTAGTAGCCCAGAGGGGAAATAGAATTTTGAGATGATCAGGGACCATATGAGGAAGGCTTTCAAATGCCTTAGAGAAAGTAAGCTGGAGAGTATGAATTGGGAAAATGTGATTGGGAATGTAGAAAGGACAAAGAAAAAACCCAATAAAACATTACAGTCCTTAAGTCAACAATGAAAAGGTGATTTTTCTTTAAATTGGACTTCAGCTGGGATCAGAAATATCACCAAGAGAAATCCAGGGACCCCCACACTCTCAGATCACTCCCTTGTCATGCTCCAGCCCACTTGTTGGGGAGCTCCCTTTGTGGGCTGTGATTAGTTAGCATGTATTATGCATGACTGCTGGACTTTGATTCTGATTGAATGAGAAACCAATGAAGGAGGAGACTACAAGGCAGGAAGCACACATCCTTAGCCACCAGGCTTGGAACAGACTCTAACTGTTCAGGGCAGCCTATTTAGTCCCTTAAGAACAGATGTTTCCTATGGATCTGAACTGATTTCTTTTCTCTGTGTTCTGCAGAGCCTCTCTCTTGAACTTTAGAATACAGCCACTGAAAAGAAAAGCCATGAATAGCAGTCGTAAGGAGTGACTAGTGTACTGACAAGGAGGTTGGAGCCTCAGGGAAACCAGGCAGTAGATGGATGTGTCTCTCTCCAGTGATGACTGCTTATATTAGGCGAAGAGAAGGAAAATACAGGATGCTTTCTTTGTGTATGATATATCAATGAGAGATTCACAGAAATAAGTAAACATGGATCTTAAAAGCTATTTGTTTTACCCTGACCAATCTCCTATAAATAGGATATCTGGATAGCTGTTTTACACTTAAAAAAGAAACGTTATTTTTGTTGCTTGTTTGGTTTTATTTTTGAAGTGAGAGAGGTGAACATGTATATAAGGATGTGTGAGCATGAGCATGAGCATGAGCATGAATGAACATGAGTGCTTTACTTTTAAGTATCTTTGTTGTTGTTCAGTTGTTTCAGTCATGTCCAGCTCTACATGACCCATTTGGGATGTTCTTGGGAGAGAGACTGGAGTGTTTTGCCATTTCCTTCTCCAGCTCATTTTACAGATGAGGAAACTGAGGCAAAAAGGGTTAAGTGTCACTCAGGATCACAAAGTTAGTGTGTCTGAGGCCAGATTTGAACTCAGGTCTTCCTGAATTGGGTTCTCTTGCCACCTAAATGCCCTTCTTAAGTATCTTAAGAACTCAATTAAAGGGAACATTAAAAACTACCCTTGGTCTTTCTATAGATAATAGTCTTTCATAAGATAAATAAAATTCTTCTAAAATTCACTTGCAGCATGATTTATTGGGAGGAGTACTTGACTTGGGCATCAGAAGGCCTGAATTTGAATCCTAGCTCTGTTATGTATGATCTTAGGTTTTTTTTGGTTATTTTATCTATTTTATTTTTAATTTATGAAATAAAACAAGCATTTCCATAACATAGTAGAATAAAAAGATTACATATGAAACTGCAGATTAATTATGTACAACTTGCTATTTCTTTTAAATATATAATAAATTTGTGACGTAAATTTCTTTTTCTCATTTCTCTCCCCACAATGGCTACCATTAGACATAAATGTATGTATACACACACATATGTAAAATCTTCCTTCATATGTCCTATGTGGTTAATTTGGGTATTTATAAGTCAAAATGACTTAGTCACTCAAAATTGTTCTTAAAATAATACTTCTCTTGGTTCTGCTCATTCTGCTCTTCTGATGGTCATCCTTGCAATTTCCAGTTCTTTGCCATCATGAAGAGAGCTGATATAAATATTTTAGAACAAAAAGGTTATTTTTCCTTTTCCCCTAATCATCTTTGGAAATAGAACCTACTAGTGGTATTGCTGGGTCAAAGGGTATAGGCAATTTAATAAGTCTTTGGGCATAATTCCAGATTGCTCTCCAAAATGATTGGATCAATTCACAGTTCTACAACAGCAAATTAGCGTCCCATTTTTTCCACATTCCCCTCCAACATTTGTTACTTTCCCATTCAATCATTTTAGCCAATCTGATTGGTATAAAGTGATATTTCAAGGCTGTTTTAATTTGCATTTGTCTAATCAATAATGATTTAAAGCATTTTTTCATGACTATAAATTGTTTTGATTTCTTCATTGGAAAACTGCCTGTTCATATCCTTTGACCATCTATCAATTAGGGAATGACCCTAATTCTTATAGATTTTATAAAGTTCTTTATATATTTGAGACATGAAATCTTTATCTGAGAAACTGTCTATAAAATTTTTTTCCAACTGAATGAAAAACAGATGCCCACTGTCACCAATATTATTCAATATTGTACTGGAAATTCTAGTAATAGGAATAAGAGAAGAAAAAGAAATAAAAGGAATCAGAATGAACAATGTGATGACATACTTGGAAAATTCCAAAGATACAACTAAAAACTTAACTGCAACAATTAATAAATTTTAGCAAAGTAGCAGGATAAAAAGTAAATCCGCATAAATCACAAGCATTCCTATATATCACAACAAAAACCCTGCAAGAAGAGGTAGTAAGAGATACCCCATTTAAATAGCTCTAGACAGTTTAAAATACCTGGGAGTACACCTGCCAAAACAAACACAGGAACTATAAATAATATTATAAAAAACTTTTTATATAAATAAAACCAGATTTAAATAAATGGAGAAATATTAATTGTTCATGAGTAGGCAGGGCTAATATAATAAAAATGACAATTTTACCTAAACTTATTTATATATTCAGTGCCATCCCAATTAGTTACCAAAAATAATTTTACTGAAATAGAAAAAATAATAACAAAATTCATTGGGAAAAACAAAAAGTCACAATATCAAAGAAAATAATGAAAAAATATAAATGAAGGATCTTAAACTATATTATAAGGCAGTAATTATTAAAACTATCTGGTATTGGCTAAGAAATAGAAAGGTAAATCAATGGAACAGAGTAGACATAATTTGCAGCAGCAAACAAATAGAGTAACCTTGTATTTGACAAGTGTAAAGAGTTACAGTTTTGGAATAAGAATTCATTATTTGGTAAAAATTGTTGGGAAAACTGCAAAGCAGTATGGCAGAAACTGGGCATGGACCAATTACTATTTACCAAGATAAGGTCAAAATGGATATGTGACCTAGATATAAAGATGGATATTACAAGAAAATTCGAAGAACATGGAACATATGACTTATTATACTTATGGATAGATGAACAATTTGTGAATAAACAAGAGAGAATGGGGGCTGAAATGGGTAATTTTGACTACATTAAATTAAAAAGGTTTTATATAAATAAAACAAATGTGGCCAAGAAAACATGAAGAAAATTGGGGGAAAATTTTTATAGACAGTTTCTCAGATAAGAGTATCTTAGCTTTCTGACAAGTTACTTAACCTCTCTGGACTCAGTTTCCTTAGTTGTAAAAAGAAAAAATTTAGGCTAGATGATCTTTAAGATCTCCACCAGTTCTTGATCCAACCATTCTTGAGAGCAATTTGGAACTGCCCAAAGAGTTTATAAAGCTGTGCATACCCTTTGACCCAGCAGTACCAATATTAGGTCTTTTTCCCAAAGAGATCATAAAAAAGGGAAAAGGACCCATGTGTACAAAAATATTTCTTAGTTGCTCTTTTTGTGGTGGCAAGGAACTGGAAACTGAGGGGATGCCCATCAATTGGGGAATGGCTGAACAAGTTGTGGTATGTGAATGTAATGGAATACTATTGTGCTGTAAGAAACGATGAGCAGGCAGATTTCAGAGAAACTTGGAAGGACTTACATGAACTGATATTGAGTGAGATGAGCAGAACCAGGAGAACACTGTACTGTTTTCACTCAACTGTGATAGACTTGACACTTCTCAGCAATACAATGGTCTAAGATAGTTCCAAAGGACTCATGATGGAAAATGCTCTCTAAATCCAGAGAAACAGAACTATGGAATCTAGATGCATATTGAACCATACTATTTCTATTTGGTTTTGTTTTTCTTTTTTGAGGTTTTTCCTTTTTTGCTCTGATTCTTTCCTAGCATGACTAATGCAGAAATATGTTTAATGTGATTATATATATATAAAACCTATATCAGATTGCTTGCTGTCTTGGGGAGGGGATACGGAGGGAGAAAAATTTGAAACTAGAAATCTTATAAAAACAAATGTTGAAAACTATGTCTACATGTAACTAGAAAATAATAAAATACTTTTATGAAAAAAAAAGATCTCCACCAGTTCTAATATTGTCTATTTAGGTAAAAACAATCACAATGGTAATTAATATTAATATAGTGCTTTAAGTTGTGCGAAGTACCTTGTACATATTATCTCATTTGATTCTCTTTAAAATACTGTGAAGTGGTATTATTATTTCACTAAGGAAACTGAAGCTGAAAACATTTATGTGACTTGCCCAGTGTCATACAGTTAGTAAACTTCTGAGGCAGGATACAAATTCAGCACTTTTTCTACCTGACTTTTGTTGGTGTCAGAAGTGGGATTTGAGTGGAGGTCTCTCTGGCTCCAAATCTAGGACTCTTTCCATTTCACCATGCCTTCTCTCGAGGTGATCTAGACTCTGCAGCGGTCTAGGTATCCTGTTTTCTAATTTTTATCCATCTGTTTATAGAGAGGTCCTTTGGGTAATCTATTAATTTAGGCTTCCAATTTTTAGGCAAAAATGAAGCCTTTTAAGTTAACATAATTTTAAAGAATAACAGACCCAAGGGGCCTCTAAAGTCACAGATTCTTAGAGGGTAGTTTTAGAAGGAAGAAGGAAGTAAATAAATATTTATTAAGTGCCTACTATGTCCTAGGCACTTTATAAATATCTCATTTGGTTCTCACAACTCTGGGAAGTAGATGCTATTATTTATTTTTCAGTTGAGGAAAATGAGGCAGACTGAAACAGAGGTCAAGTAAGGGTTACTGTAAGTGTTTGAGGCCAGATGTTTATTAGGTCTTTCTGATTCCAGGTACAGAGTCCTATCTACCATGTCTGGATTTTAGAGATCCTGAAGTCCAGCTACCTGCCTATAAACGGTGTGGGAAAACGCTGCATTATATTGTTTGGAAAACCTTATTAGTTACTATATTATTTAATCTAGCTTTGTAACTAGATATTATTTCAACCTGGAATATCACAATGACCTTGGTGACCCTCCAGGGAAGCAGAAGATAACTGCAAGGAATGTTTTGTATCTACCTAATTCTTAGGTCCACTTACCCAGATCTTGTTTTGGGTCCACCCGAAACCTGTTTAGGGGTTCCCTAATAGCTTGTGTTTTGGCTTTGCTCCAATGTTTTGAATTTTTACATTTGTCTGCTGATATTCATTTCTTTTTCTTTTTCTTTTTTTTTAGTGAGGCAATTGGGGTTAAGTGACTTGCCCAGGGTCACACAGCTAGTAAGTGTTAAGTGTCTGAGGCCAGATTTGACCTCAGGTACTCCTGACTCCAGGACCGGTGCTCTATCCACTGCGCCATCTAGCTGCCCCTGCTGATATTCATTTCAAGTAACATCCTTGTGCTCTTGTTTGAGCTCTATATAATGTAAATCTCAAAGAAACTAGAGAGAAGGAAGCCACACTTTTTTCCAGATCTCTTTCTGATGTCAAATAACTTAAATAAAATTCTTGGGGCAGCTAGGTGGTGCAGTGGATATAGAGTGCTGGGCTTGCAGTCAGGAAGACTCATTTTTCTGAGTTGAAATCTGGCCTCAGACACTTAGTAGCTATGTGACCCTGTGCAAATCACTTAACCCTGTTTGCCTCAGTTTGTTTATCTTTAAGATGAGCTGGAGATGGAAATGGCAAATGTATCTTTGCCAAGAAAACCCCAAATAAGGTCATGAAGAGTCAGACACAACTGAACAACAAATGACAAAACCTTTTCAGGTTTTGAGGTTTGTTCTCAGCCAAGAAAAGGGATTCTCTTTATCCTATCCCATCCCCAACAAGTGTTCATTCAGATTCAGCTTTAAGATCTATGACTGGGAACTCAGTATTTCAGTTGTAGCCTGTTACATTTTTTTTTGACAACTCTAATAATTGTTTGGAAGTTCTTGCTTATTTTGAGCTGAAACTCGTTTCCACGTAACTAGTAGTTATTGATGCTACTTCTGTTGTTTGAGGCCAGGGAGACTAGTTACTTCTTTTCATATGACAATTCTTCAGATATTTGCAGAAAGTTCCCTGAATCCTTTTCTCTAGTTTATCATCCTCTGGTTCTGTTAACAGACTCATGGACCATGAGACTTCTCATTGTCCAATTTGTACTCCCCTACATGTTCTCTAGCTTGTTAATGACTCTTAAAATGTGGAGGTCCTTACAATCATACACGGTCTCCACATGGTGAACAGCACATGTGTAAATGTACAGATAATATATTCTGGAGATTTTTTCCTAATATGAATTGAACTTTACTGTTGAAGGTATTGTCTTTCTTGTCAAGGTCCCATGTCTCCAGACACAGACATGTATGAGAGAGGCCTCAGAAGGGGTTATCAAGGAAGCAATTGACTTTGAGCAGCTTACTACAGGTACCTGCCTGTTTTTCTTTATGCCTCTTGGCTAAGGATTTTTTTTTTTTTACATTTTAAAGCAAAGTTTTTGTTATACTTAAAAATGTAAAAAAAAAACCCCAAATCCAAACCCATTCTTAGCTCTTAGGTTTTATAAAAACAGGCTTGGCTTATATTTGGCCAACAGGTCAAATTGTGTATTGTGGACCCCAGCCAAAGATGTACTGGTAAATGTGTAACAACCAACTCTCTGGGATTAAAAAAATGTACACATAACACACTTTTAAGTTTAGTCTGCATTACTGAAACCTCTCCATTACTTTCCTAAGTCTAGACAGTCAACTAAACAATAAATCAAGCCCTGATTTGTAGTATTTGCCAATTATCTGTCGTGTAAATGCTCATAATGAGAATTTAACAATTGACTCTCTTGAGTTGGTGGGAATTGATTATAGCACCCCTCAATCAGAGCCTTTCCTAGGGACACACACAACAGAGAAGAGTGGAAACACAGACATACGTACAAGGAAAGCCACTGAGGTAATTAGATTTTCTAGAGGCATATTGCTCATCCACTAATAAGTTTTAGTTGATTCTCTAGCTGTCATTCCTTCCAATAAAATACTACAATCATATTTTAAGGCCTATCTTAAGGACACCAGCCCAGAAACTAGGGCTTCTTTAATATTCTACCTAAATTATAAGAAGTCTTCCTTTTACCCCTCTTAATTCCAGTGCCTTCTCTCTGTTAATTATTCCTATTCATCCTGTATATACCTTGTTTTGTATATGTCTGCATGTTGTCTCCTCCATTTCATTGTTTTTTGGGTTTTTTTTTGCAGGGCAAGGGGGTTAAGTGACTTGCCCAGGGTCACACAGCTAGTAAATGTCAAGTGTCTGATGCTGGATTTGAACTCAGGTACTCCTGAATACAGGGCCAGTGCTCTATCCACTGTGCCACCTAGCTGCCCCTCCTCCCACTATTTCTAATCTTTATTCTTCCAAAGTCCAACTTAAATGTCACTTCCTCTATGATGCTTTTTCTTATCTTCTCAGGTAGAAATGATTACTCCCTCCTTGAATTTCTAATGAATAGTGTTTGTCTTCTCCTATATATTATATCATATTTAATTATTTTCTAAGTTATACTTATTGGTATATGGGTCCCATCCTCCTGGATTATAAATTCCTCAAGGGTAGGTTTTATGTTATTTTTCAAATTTGTGTGGCTCTAGGTTCTAGCATACTTTCTTACACATATTGAGCACTTAATCATTGTTTGTTGAATTGAATTAATTGCTTTGAATCTCTTGTTGAATTAGTTGAACTGTTGAGTATGGAAGGAGTTACCTTAGTACTTGGGTTTGTTTTAGGGCTGCTTCAATTTCTAGGATTACAAGGTACAGGATCTAGAATTAGAAGCAGTACCTGCACTGAATATGTGTGAGTGCCTTTGTTTTGGGGAAGAGGAAGAGAAATTCAAGAGATGAAAATAGGTAAGATCAGGGCAGCTTAGGTGGCTCAGTGGATAAAGCACCGGCCCTGGATTCAAGAGGACATGAGTTCAAATGTGACCTCAGACACTTGACACTTACTAGCTGTGTGACCCTGTGCAAGTCACTTAACTCCCATTGCCCCACAAAAAAAAAGAAAGAAAGAAAGAAAATTGGATTATTTTATGATCTTACCTTTTTGGGTGGTGTGAGAGGGAAGGGGGGACTTAGAGGCCATTAGAATCCAATCCCCTCATTTTACAGCTTGGGGATAAAAGCACCAATCCTACTTAGGTTGTTGGGAGGATAAAATGACATAATATTTGTAAAGTGCTTTGCCAACCTTAAAAGTGCTATGTAAATGCTAACTGTTATTGCTATTGTTATTAATTGCAATGATAATAATCCACTGTACCATGCTGCCTCCCAAGCAAGTTAAACCAATACTATGGAGGATCATGATCACCTGGCTAAGAGTGATGTGAAATCACGGCCCGTTTTTGACCAGGGAAGTGACCTGATCCTACCTTTAGCAACAGTATGAAGGATAGACTGGAGAAAAGTGTTTACAAAGAATTAGGAAAGTACTCATAAAGTACCACTTTGCACACAGTGCCCACTAGAGCAAAATACACTAAAGGAATAAGAATTACTTCCTGAAGATCAATTACTTAGATTGCTGAGGCAGTTGGTGGTACAGTGTAGTTAGAAACCTGGTGTTGGAGTCTGGGAGATCTGAGCTCAAATCTGGTCTCAGAAACCGAGTAGTTGTGTGACCCTCAGTTTCCTCAACTGTAAAAAGGGGAATAATACTGTCACTTACCTCATAGGGTTGTGGTGAGGACCAAATCAGATAGTGTTTGTTTAAAAAAAAAAAAAGCACTTAGCACAATGCCTTATCTCTAGTAGGTACTATATAAATGCTTATTGCCTTGCCTTCCCCCACAGGTTAAATATTCTTGGGCCCCAGGTCAGCCTGGGGAAAGTGTTAACTGCAATGAAGGACAAAGAAAGCAGTGCCAGATAGGGGCCTCCTCTCCTCTCCCTAGGTGTAAAGTTATCCCCAAGTAGTATGGGAGATCTATTTATTTTGCAATTACCAAAGGATATGGTAATTTTCTGAAATTTTGGCAGAGGGTCCCAGACTTTCCAGTTACACCACTAGTAGGACATTAAAGGATTTCATATCTGGAAAATCTGGCTGTTGTTGTTGGGCTCTTGGGCCCCTGAGATGAGCTGGGAGGGAGAGAAAGCCAGAAGCTTTTTGGTAACAATTAAATCTCTGGATTTACATAATGTGACCTCCAATGTGTGGGGCATTGTTTGGCAGTTGGCTTTGCTATGAATGCCTGGGGCAGAATACCAAAGGAAAAACTACACTTTGAGAGCATTCTTAGGACAAACCTGAGAGAACTAGCTGGCTAATGCAAAGACATTCCAAACAAATACAGGCTGGCTTAAGGAATATGAAAAGCTGGCAAGAGCCCTCAGTTGGCCTGAAAAGAGTGAGTGGTGCTTCATTTTACTAAGGGATTTGGGGGTCTATAATGAAGTATACATGGTATTTCCCATGGGGTTTGGTGTATAGCTTGAGATAGTCACACAGACGGGCGGGGGAAGTACATCAGAACAGAGATCCTGGACCTCTGGGGCCCAACAGGATGCAAATGATTTGACAGCATATAAATGACTCTGCAGAAACACAGCCAAAGTTCCCAGAGTAAAAAAATTTCCATTCCCATCCATATAAAAGACATGGCTACAAAGTAACAAGATTAATTTTCTTGTGTGGCTTGTAAACTGGTTCCCAAGAAAGGAGTTTATTTTAAAAAAATGTTTTCACCAATGGCAGCATCATTGCAGTAGGTCAATAGCCTCCCATGGCAACAACTTTGAGAATGCTGACTTGGAGGTATGATTTCGAATTCGTTTGAAATCTCATTATTTTATAGTTTCACCTCATTCATGGGACCATTACTCAGAAGAAATAAAAGTCTTCTGATGTCTGAAGATTCGAATCCTTCTAATTGCTAACGCCTTCTCTTCAAATCCCTCCCCCAAAAGAAATTAGTTTTTACATATATATTTTGTACTCTCTCTAGATATGTGTGTGTATATATATGTATGCATACATATATATATATTCATATACACACACATCTTTCTCCCAGATAGAATGCAAGCTTCTTGAGGGCAAGGATTGTTTATTTCTTTATATCTACAGAATCTAGTACAGAACCTGACACATAATAAATGCTTAATAAATATTGTTGATGGCCTCAGGAAGAGAAGGAGGGGTGGGAGAGGGCAGAGCAGCTAGGCCAACTATAGGAAGAAAAAGAATAAAAAAGGAAAAAAGACAGATTTTTTAATCGTTTCAATGAACCATGAACCAGACAAGAAAACAGAAGACTTTATTATTCTTATAGTGGGCATAAGTGCCTGTGGTTTTTTGGGGGGAAATGGGGATTGTTGACTGGGAGTAGTTATAAACTTACTCAGGCTATTAAAATACTGCTCCAGAGCTGACTGTCTGGCTGCCTGGCAGTGAGTCCCTCTTCTGTTCAAATTTAGGGCATTATGTGATCACTCCTTTAAACTATGTGAAGTATTGTGCTCAGCTTTATCGTGTATTTCTGGGCTGGCAGGAACTGAATTCTCTGCAAAGCCAGAGCTTTCCAACTCACTTTCCAGAAGAAAGAGAACACATTTCAGTGACCTTCTTTGGTTGGGATAAAGTACAATACTGATGAGCCTTGAAGGACTTAACCTGTGCCTTCTAGTTCACAGAACAAGAGGGAGCAGAAGGAGGTGCTAGAGTCACTCCTGGTGAGTATTAATACCAAATGTGACTAGGAAAGGGGTCTTAATCATGAGTGAAATTTGAAATACATGCAGGCCCAAAACATTTCTGAAGAAAGCTGAGGAAACTAAAATCCCCTTTATCAGGTAAGTCATGTGTCTCCTAACTAGTAATATTCCCCAAGATAATAAGGGGGTAGTTCTAAAAAATCTGTTCCAGTATATATTTTAAAAACTATTAACCATATTTGCATTTATTTACAAGTTAATTCTGGATTAGATTCTAAACTAAACCAAGGAAACAGACTTTAAAAATTCTATTAAATGGAGTTTTAAGTACTGTGGCAAGAAACCATTAGCCTCTTTCCATTTTGGTTTCATAGGACAACTCTTTTATCAAAAAAAAATTAGAAAGAAAAGAAGGAAGAGATAAAAAGGAAAATGATACACACACAAACACTAAGAAAAAAAAAGGTCCTTAAGTAATAAAATCAGTGTCCAAGAAAAACATTTAGTTTGAAAAAAGGGTTGAAAAATGTAGCCTTGGAGAGACCACTGCTTACATGGGATTGTTCAACAAATTCCTGTTGTGTGAGGTTTGGCATATACTTTCTAAAAATATAAGCAACTGGGGAAACTAGACAAAGCCCAGGTCTTGGACCAAATGAGGCACGCAGTGTGAATCTGTTAGTGATTATATCCATAATGAAATATGTGCCCAAATTTAGCAGTGCAAAATCTAATACAATATGAAAAACACAGCATGCACAGTCCTTACCATAATATATAGCCAACAGCAAAGGTGCACACTGCAGCAAGTCCACAGCTCCTGCTGGGATACTGATGATGCGATGTCCTCATCTCGATTAATATAAACGGCAGCACTGTTGTATGCTAAAACAAAAAGACCCAAAAACAAAAACAACCACCAGGTGAGACAGCTCATTGTCACTACATCTTGAACTATTCTTCAGTGGCACTTGGAGGAGTATATATTCCTAGCCAAATAAAAGCAAGGGATCAACAAAGTATGGAATTCTAAAGGGATGAGATAGACTTAACCACCTATAAGGAATTTTGGTTTTGTTTTACTTACTATTTTTGAAGCTTTTCTGTAGCAAGAAACAAGATGTTGAAATGAATGTCCTTATTCTATATCATCCAAAGGCTAGTCTTAATGCATTGACCCTCGCTTAGGTAGAATGATGCTTAACATGTGGAACGTATAGTTATAGCACTTAGTCATATTCCATTACTCTGACCAACACAATGACCAATAGTGATTCCAGAGGGATGATGATGAAGAATACTACTGTGGGTCAAGAGTGAATTTCAAAAGCTGGTTGAGCAGAGGAGAAAGCTGGAAAAAGGTGAGTCTCCCTCTTGAGTCTCTGTGAGGATTACATTATAAAGATTTAAATTAGGGAACCAGCATTGAATTTATGCATGAAGGTATTTTGGTTGAAATGTATCTCAGAAATTAAGAATAAAGTCAATAAAAATGGGGTGAAACCAATCACAAGCTATTGGAAACCCAAAATACAAGGTTTGGGTGGACCCCAAACAAGACCTGAGTGAGCAGACCGAAAACAAATGTTTTGGGTGGATTCAAGCATTTCTGGCATAGGTCTTCAGCTTCCCTGGAGCATTTCTGAGGTCAGCCTGTCCTCTACTGTAAGCTTTGGGTTAGACAATTTCTAGCCACATAAAGGTAGCTTAAAATAGTATTAATAAATAAAAAAGTATTTCCCCCACACTGTCTAACCTCTGACAAAGAGGTGATGGACTAGATATGCAAATTGAGAAGCATTTTGGAAATGACCAATTCGAGAATTGGTGTTGCAATTTTTTTTTCCCAAGGGAGGAGAGGGGGAAAAGTAGGAAGAAAAGTAAATGAAGGCTTATTGAAAAAATAATTTTAAAAAGTCTATAGCAAGAGCAATTTGGAATTATGCCCAAAGGGCAATAAAGCTGTGCATACCCTTTGACCCAGCAATTCCACTTTTAGGTCTTTTGCCCAAAGAAATCATGGAAGGGGGAAAGGGACCCACATGTACAAAAATATTTATAGCTGCTCTTTATGTGGTGGCAAGGAATTGGAAGTTGAGGGGGTGCCCATCAATTGGGGAATGGCTGGACAAGTTGTGGTATATGAATACAATGGAATACTATTGTGCTGTAAGAAATGATGAGCAGGAAGAGTTCAGAGAAATCCGGAGGGTCTTACGTAAGCTGATGATGAGTGAGATGAGCAGAACCAGAAGAACACTGTACACAGTATCATCAACATTGAGTGTTGACCTACTGTGATGGACTATATTCTTCTCACCAATGCAATGGTACAGAAGAGTTCCAGGGAACTCATGATAGAAGAGGATCTCCAAATCCAAGAAAAAAAAAGAAAGAAAGAACTGTGGAGTATAGATGCTGATTGAACCATATTATTTCTTTTGTTTTGGGTGCTCTTGTTTTTTTTTCTATTTTGAGGTTTTGCATCACTGCTCTGATTTTTTCTCTTGTAACAGGATTAATGCAGAAATAGGATTAATGTTATTATGTGTATATATATGTGTGTGTATATATTTATATCTATATGTATATGTATAGAGATATATAGATATAACCTATATCAGATTAACTGCTGTCTAGGGGAGGGGGGAGGGAGAAAAATCTGAAATTGTAAAGCTTGTATAAACAAAAGTTGAGAACTATCTTTACATGTAACGGAAAAAATAAAATACCTTATACATTAAAAAAAAAGTCTATAGCACCCCCAAAGAAGCCATTGTCCTAGGAACTGAAAGCTGGAGAATACATGGACAATTCTGAGAGGTCTTTGGAACTGAGTTAACTGCAAGAGGCTTAAAACTGTTCCTACCTCAGGATAGAACCATTTTGAGTTTATCTCCCCCATTAAATGATAAATTCCTTCAGGGCAGGGATTATCTTTGCCTCTTTTTGTATCCCCAGTGGTTAACACAGTGCCTGGCACATAGTTGGCACTTAAATGTTTATTGAACTGAACTGAATTATGGATACATGATCAGTAGTTTTAATTCCTTTCACCTGCTCATAAGTTAGGAGGGCATCTTTGTTTTATCTGTGGTGTGATGTTCCATGGAGAAAATTCTTAACTTGGTATTTACTCAGTGAAGTTTTTCAAACATTCATTGGTATTAGAACTGAATGGAAACAGGTGGTAGGTATGCCTTGGCGAGCAAAAAAGATCTTTGAGAGATCAAACAGTACAGCTTTGGAAGAACTTATTGTTTATTTTTATAGAAAAAAGAATGAAATTATTTGAGTAGGAAATAATAAAACAGTGAAAAAACCTCTGGCTCACAGATATAACAGTGCTCTGGATAACTTCTGAGTCTCAAAATATTAGTAATTAATGTCTGGCATTCAGAGAATGTCAGGTGGGTAACAGAACTTAGGAGAGTTTTCTACTTTTTCTTTTAGCAGCTTTTTGGAGGTGGTATAGTTGCCCTTTAAACAGTATAATCGGCTTTGAAGGAAATCTTGGGGGAGTTTACATTTCTGCTATTTTGGAGGTATGAGCAGGCTACAACCCATGATAAATAAGAAATGGTGAAGATGTGATTTAAATGTATAAACAAAGAAATATATAACAAATGAAGAAGGATCACAAAGGAGATCCAATGGATAGCCTGGGGTCTTACTCTGGTAGCCTTGTTGTGTAGCCCTCTAGTGATGTAATTATGGGAAATCTAGGGACTAGAGAAGCATAGAGTCAGGCATAGATGGATTGTGATCCACACACCTAGGGCAGCAGATATAGTGCTGGACCTGGTGGCAGGAAGATCTAGGTTCAAATCTGACCTCAGACATTTAAAAGCTATATGACCCTGGGCAAGTCACTTCACCTTCGTCTAACTCAGTTTCCTCAACTGTAAAAAGGGGATAACTACAGTACCTACTTCTTAGGGTTGTTGTGAGGATCAAATGAGAATGTCTGTAAAGCACTTAGTCACAGTGTCTGGTACATAGCAGTTCTTAGGGAAAGGGAAAAAAGGAAAAGGGAAAGAAAAAACCCCAAATCAAACCAAATTGATTAAACATGGAAGGTAATATTGTACCTCATGGTATACATACTCTAAAGATCATGATGTTAAAGATAGGGATATTTTGGAAGGGTTTCATCCTAAAAAAAAATCTTGAAGTTCTACCAGGTACATCCAAAGGGCAAAACTGAAGGGAAAACCATCTTATAGAGTTATTGAATATTAAAACTAGAAGACATTAAAAGATCAAAGATTTAGAGCTAGAAGGTCATTTACTTCAATCCCCTCATATAACAAATGAGGAAACCAAGGACTGGAAAGGTAAATGACTTGCCCAAAGTCATATAGCTACTTAGTTGTAGAAGTAGGACTTAGAACCCAATTATCCTGGCTCCTAGTCTAGTGTGTGCTCCATTTCCTGATTTTCAATGAGTTCAAACAACCAACAGGAATATTCTTCAGTTTTTCAGGCAACTATCCAGCTTGTTGGCTGATGGTCTTGCTGTCCTTCAGATTTCATAATTGGAAGGGACTTTGTATAAATTCCCTATGCCAAACAGTAAATTCACCAGGAAAAGGCAAAGTCTTCAAATGGACAGAGAGGATTTGTTACCATCACAAAAAAGCTGTTCAAGTTACTCATCTCATCAGTTAAACAAAAGTTGTGTGGAGGAATTAGGAGGGTGGGAGATTGGGGTTTGGGTAGGTAGAGAAATGGGGGAGCGCTTCCAAGTTCCTAGGACCTAAAGAGCATATATATACTCCAAAAAAACAAGCTCATAATGAAAATTACAGGTTGCCCCAGCCAAAGAATTCATCATGAAGGAACCAGAAAACTGGTTCTAAATGTCTCCATACTTAGGTAGGCTGGTCCTTGGAACAAAGATACTGTCTGAGACTCTACTTGAATACTTTTTAGCTTGGCAGGCACTAAGAGAGTTTGTGTCCTTCAGGCATAGCTTTCAAGAACCAAGAGTCACTTCCACACTTAAATGAATGAAGCATTAGAGTAGAACTTATCTATTGTTACATAGAGCGATGAAAAACTACGTTACAGCCATCTCTAATCATTGCTTGAGAAAAGTTTATTTAATGCCCTTATACAGTTACTTAACTGTAATTTCAAAAGTACTGAAAGAGGTTCTGGGTGGCCCCAGAGAACTAGGTACACTGTAGAGTAATTGTAAATAGACCAATTTAGACTAACAATCAGGACTCTCCAAAGAAAGGACCACCTAGGAATGTAGTGGATTCTTTACTCTGAGAGTTCTTTACACAAAGGCTTGATGAGCACTTGTCAGATATGTTATAGAGGGGGTTCTTGTATAGGTCCAGATTGGAGATAGTTTCTGAAGCTCCTTCTAAATGAGATTCTATGGGTCTCTGACCCATAAGAATTTGTAAACTCAGAAAAAGCTGCAACAGCTTGACAGGCTAATGTTATGCATCTCCAGGTATCAGTATCACATTCAGAATTAGCTCCAGGTTTAGAGCATTCCACAGACACAGGTCTGTTTCTCCTTCCAAGGAGAAATCCTACAGCTTAGTCATTGTAGGGGGAGAAATTCAGGCAGTCACACCCAGAAGATGAACCAACTCAATGAAGGGGAGTTGGGAGAGGGCTAAATTTGTACTGTGTATTAAAAAAAAATTTTTTTTCAGTAGACTTTCTTAAGGAAACCCACTAGATTCTGTTTGCGCAGAAGAGACATTGGATCTGTTGCCTATCACTGACTGGGTTAACTATCTATTAGTCTTAAAACAAACAAAAATATTTAGAAGAGAAAACCTGATTTTGATCATGTTCTTTCATAAGGTCCATTATTCTTCTGAGTAAATCCAGTTAGTAGAAAGAGTAGCCTTGCACACAGTAGGTGCTCAGTAAGTATTTATTGAATGACAACAATTCAAAACAGCAATATTAAATGGGCTAGAATGTCAGCACAAAGTTCCAAGCCAGGTAGATGCTTATATCAAGACCTAGTCTGTTAAGATTTCCTTAGTCATGTACTCTCTAGTTTCCAGGTGACTAGGACAAGTGACTAATATAGACTCAATCAGTATAAAGAAGGCCAGGAAGTCATGGGAGAACCAGTTCTCTTGAGAATTTTACTCACAACTGTTTCTTGTCTTGTTGACCTGACTTCATCTTTTATATTCCTTAAGAAATTGGCAGCTGGAAATTATGAGGTCTCTCCAGGATCTATAACTAGAAATCTTGGTGCCTGGACCAGGAAACAAAGGTAGGATACAGGGTGAGAAGTTCCAAATGGGCTCTCAAATCAACTGTGTATCAAGAACCCTAACACGATCCCCCACAGGAAGAGATCCTAGAACTGCCATCTGGTAGCTTTCTAGTTTACCTAATTATTCTTACTAGGTAGTTGTTATTCTGCTGAGAGAATTAAATTCCCATCAGAATTTAAATTGCACAATCTTTAAAATAACTATATAAAATTTTTCTATCTTCTAAATTTTGTTGCTCTTGGACAGAGACATCTCCTACATATAGCCCTGGTCTCTTTACATAACAAGAACAACATTTTTTAGACCTTACTATGTGTCAGGCACTGTGCTAGGTGCTTTATGATTATCTTATTTGATCCTCACAACAACCATGGAAATGAAGTGCTATGATTATTCCCATTTTACAAGTTAGGAAACTGAGGCAGATAGAGGTTAAGTGACTTACCTAAGGTCACACAGCTAATATGAGTCTGAGATCAAATTTAAACTCGGGTCTTCCTGACTCCAGGTCCAGTGCTCTATCCACTGCACCACTCAGGCACCACTCACTGAAGTTCTAAGCTGGGTGACTACAAAGATGATGATACTCTTAATAGTAACAGGCAAGCCCAGAAGAGTATATTCCAGGCATAGGAGAGAGTATATGCAAAGGTATGGAAGCAGGTGATTGCTAGGCCAACAAAATATGGGCTCTGGCAGATCCCATTCCAAACTAGAAAGACTCTGAGTATGGGCCCAGGGATGACTCTTGTTCAAGGATCATCAGTTGGGCTAGATTCAAAGAAATGTCACCAGGTGGCCCATAGGCTAATGAATGATTTAGCCTTGGAAACTCTAAAAGACTATTTATTGTAATAGGGTTGTAATTGGTTTTGATACAATTTGATAGAATACCCCCTACACAGTAAATCATATGTCTGTGAAGAATTAGAATCTCAATAAAGAATGATTTAAAGTGACTCAGGGATGATGCTTGAAATAAGCAGGACCAGTTACAAATCACTGACTGAGCCTAATCTTTGGAAGAGTGTTCTGATTTTCCAAGGAAATGGAAACTGATTGGATTGTGGGTTTGGGGTTGGGGAGGCATTGAGGGAGAGGGAAGAAGGGAGGATGAGTCTAAGGTTTAGAATCTGAGTAACTAAAAGGTTGTTAAATGCTTGAAAGAGAACTTTGGAGGAAGACTGGCTTTAGAGGGGAAGATAATGAATTTTGCTCTGGGCACATCCGTGTCATTTTGACCTTAAAGAGTTTGTTCCTTGAATATAATGGATGGAAGGCTTCGGTTGACCTGAGTGATTGGCCTATTAATGCTGTTCTGAAGGATGGTAACACTTAAAAAAATGTGGACTGACTTGGTGTCTGATAAATGTAAGGAAAAATATGAGCTGGAGTTCTGGCTGTACTCAATTCAGCCCCTCTTCCCTCCCAATCAGAATAGGAAGCCATAGAAATGGCCAGCTTCCTCCATTTCCCCTTGATTTTCCCACCTTGCATCCAGCTCCCAAGAAGAGGAGATGACTTCTACACCTTCCACTTTTCCAATCTCCTCTTCCCTCTCTAGCAACCACAATCACTGCTGTACCCTTACTCCCAGTCTCTACCAGACTCATGCTGTGCTTAAACTGCTGTCCCTATGTTCAATCACATATCCCTCTAAGACCAAAGAGAATGGCTACATGGGGATAGAGCAGATCAAAGGCAGAAGTGGAGAAAGGGAGAAATGGAGGGTAGAGAGGTGAAAAAGAAGAATAATGATTACTTCTATTTCTAACACTTTCTTCACAGCCCTGTGAAGGAGGAAATAATAAAAACGAATATTTCTTTAGTCTTAAGGTTTGCAGAGCAGTAAGTCAATACATGATCTCATTTGACCCTCCCAAACAACCCTGAGAGGCAGGCATGCAGGTATTATTATTACTATAATTTAACAGATGAGGCAATGGAAGTGAATGCTAAGTGACTTCCCCATGGTTACACTACTATTAACTGTCAGAGATGTGATATGAACTCATGTTTTCCTGAGTCCCAAGTCCAATTTTCAATGTGTAAGTTTTCTTACCCCAATTTCAAAGATAGAAAATATTGAGGCTCAGGTGGGGTTAAAGATTTGACCAGGATCAACCAAGAATAATGGGGATAGGTAGGTATATGGGAGGGCAGCTAGGTGGTGTAGTAGATAGAGAATAGAGCCCTGAGTCAGTAAGACCTGAGTTCAAATCCAGCTTTAGATACTGTGTCACCCTGGACAAGTCACTTAATCCTGTTTACCTCAGTTTCCTCATCTGTAAAATGAGCTGGAGAAGGAAATGGCAAACCACTCCAGTATCTTTGCCAGGAAAACCCCAAATGGGATCATGAAGGGTCAGACTCAACTGAAATGACTGAACAATAACAACAGGCCACATTTGGAGCTCCCCACCCTAAGGTGACATGTTAATGTTCAGGGCTAAATAGATGTTTTTTTAAAATAACATCATAGGAATATATAGGAAAAGATTTGCATGCGGGGCTTTACTAAGTGCTAAGAAAACTCCTGGGCACAGGTATATTTTGTCTTAATTTGTTATAATAGATAGGATGTACAAAGTGCTTTAAGGTTCATAAAGTGCTTTACAAACATTATCCAAATATTTTCACAACCACCCTGGGAAAAGGGGAAGTACCCATTTTACAGGTGAGGAATCTGGGGCAACAGAGAGGTTAAGTGACTTGCCCAGAAACATAGCCAATAAGTGTTTGAGGCAGAATTTACATTCAAGACTTCCTCACTTTAAGTCCAGGGCTATATCTACTGCATCACCTAGCTTCCAATCTTTAAGTTCAGGGGCGGGGGGTGGGGGGCAACTGTGTATTGTAGTAAGTTCTGTGTATAACATATGACCAAGGTCAAATTACAGACCATATATAATTTGACACTGAATTAATGACATCAAACACTTGACAGGAGTCATTAAGATCTGGGCTGAAGGAACATCACATAAGGAGAGTGAATAACTCTAAAGTGAGAACAATCTTAATGTAAATTCTGGGTGGCTGGTGCTTCTCCTCTTAGAGATGACAACAGGCACCCTGGGTAGCTCCAGGACAAAGGAAGAAATTCTGCTGTGGGCTCCTGGAAAACCATGATGCCTAGGGCTAGACACCTGATTTCAACCAGTAAGGGTACTTATTATTTCATTAATCAAAAAAGATGAAACGATCTATACTTGATCAGTTCAGAAGGTGCTTTCCCCTTAAATGCAGAGATAGGTACTCTTGTTTGGGGTGTTGTTTCTGCTCTTTTTTGGTTAACACAGGGTATCTCTTCTTAACAACTGAGATATTTCTTATTTCTCCACTAACTAGATGCAGCTTTCTCCTATCCTGTACACCTCACACCCCCCTTAGGGGCTGAGATGCTGGTTTTATCTTGATTCTGGATCTCTTCTGAGCCCGTCAAAGCATTTTTTTGCTACTGGTTTTTGTAAGATAAATACCTATCTCAGGAACTTGTACAGAGACCACTAACATTTCTTACAGGCAATCAAAACACAGAGAGATGCCCTTTATAGCAGGTAGTTTCATCTACATAATAAAGTTCACGATGGTGACCTAGAAGTTTATAACTCTCCATGTTAGTGAAAATAAAATAAAAATAAAAAATAGATAACAAAATAAAACCTGACATTTTTATAGTGCTTCAGGGTTACAAAGCACTCTACATATATTATTGCATTTGATTTTCACCATAACCTGTGAGATAGTGCGTAAATATTGCTATCTTCCTTTTTTTCAGATAAGAAAACTAAGCGGTTAAGTTATTTGCTCAAGTTGCATGCAACTATTAATCAATACCAATCAATGAACATTTATTAAGAGCCCACTACGTGCCAGGTACTGTGCTAAGTGCTAGGCATACAAAAAGAGGCAAAAACCCCACCCCTGCCTTCAAAGAACTTACATAGGGGGAGAAAACACAAATATATACAAAGCAAGTTATTTCCAGGATATTAGGAAATAATTAACAGAGAGAAAACACCAAGATTAAGTTGCAGAGCTCCCATTTTCTACTTCCAAGTCCAGGGTTCCATCCATGTTCCAACTATAATCTGTGGCAAAAAGATGTTATCTGTGACAGCTACTGGAAGGTAGATTTAAAAAGTGAGATAGGTACAAAAACAACCCAAGAGGTAATAACAATGAAGAAAGGAAGAAGGCGAAAATGCTGTTAGGAGAAGTAGCATAGAGGACAGCCGCTTCCATAGGTGCAGTAGCATAACTGATGTAAGTGGGTGATGGGCTGAATAATTTTTACAGCTTTTTGTCTTTGCAGAGGGGTTTGACTTTAAAGTATTTAGGATGTTATTGTGCAACAATACTGGTTGAAGCCTCCTTTCAATTTTTTTTCCATATTGTCCCTTTTCTTTATCGATTTCTTTTATTGGATTTGGAGTGAGAAAAACTTGAGTTCAAATCTGGTTTCAGATACTTACTAGCTCTGTGACTGGGCATGCCTCAACTTCCTCACGTGGCTGGCTTGTGCATCCTCCTTAAATGGAGGTTATGAGAGAAGCTATCCAATCAGAGGGAGGGGGCTTAAGGAGAGAGGGCACTTCCACAGTGAGAGTGCCAGGGAAGAAATGATCTTACAGTCTGGAGCTGTTCCTGGGGCATGATGAAGTTGAAAGGAATAGAGCCAAGTGAAAAATGAACAAATGCTCTCTATGGAGGATTTATGAAAGAATATAGACAAGAGTCCTGTGGGATAGTCATGTAAAAATCATTATGATTTATGAGTCTGGTGGGAGAAGCCATATTGAAGAGCTCACAAGTCCAGTGCCACACTGAAGGTGAGAAGAGAAGTACTGTTTTGTGAGAGCAATCTGCACTTAATTAGAAATGAGGGTGGGGAAAGAAGGGAGTTAAAGAAAATTGGTGTTAGAAGCATCTCTGAAATTATCATGTTTTAACAAGTTGTGGTATATGAATACAATGGAATACTATTGTGCTGTAAGAAATGATGAGCAGGAGAAGTTCAGAGAAACCTGGAGGGTCTTACGTGAGCTGATGATGAGTGAGATGAGCAGAACCAGAAGAACATTGTACACAGTATCATCAACATTGAGTGTTGACCTACTGTGATGGACTATATTCTTCTCACCAATGCAATGGTACAGAAGAGTTCCAGGGAACTCATGATAGAAGAGGATCTTCAAATCCAAGAAAAAAAAAAAAAAAGAACTGTGGAGTATAGATGCTGATTGAACCATACTATTTCTTTTGTTTTGGGTGCTGTTGTTTTTTTTTTTTCTATTTTGAGGTTTTGCATTACTGCCCTGATTTTTTCTCTTATAACAGGATTAATGCAGAAATAGGATTAATGTTATTATGGATATATATGTGTGTGTATAGATATATATGTATATGTATATAGATATATAGATATAACCTATATCAGATTACCTGCTGTCTAGGGGAGGGGGGGAGGGAGAAAAATCTGAAATTGTAAAGCTTGTATAAACAAAAGTTGAGAACTATCTTTACATGTAACGGAAAAAATAAAATACCTTATATGTAAAAAAAAAGATATTATAAAACTTTAACTCCCTGGGAAAAAAAAATTATCATGTTTTAATTAATGAGAAAATAAGATTTGACTAACCAAATTCTATCTACATACTTTTCAGATATATACCTTGTGATCTGAAGATCCCACTGTAGGTGCATTTCGGCAAAATTTGCTGTTTGATAAATTCCTGTTAAGGCAATCTTATTTTCCCATTTCCTTCTACTATAACATAGTGGGGTTATATTCTACTGGGGTGGGGGGATGGGTCCTTAAATATAATATAATCTCATTTAAGAATCTAATAGACTTGTTAAAACCATATATTCAAAAGAAAAGTTGTATCTTTCTGATTGAAATACTCCCCTTTGGGATTCCAACAAGGCAGGTGAGATCATCAGAATTAAGGGTGCTTCCTCAGTTCCACACTGTAACTGGAAAATGAGTCTAAATGGCATCTTTATAAAACATACAGCAGGTATACCATTCTGAAGTCAAATTAATCAGTAATGCACTTTACCACAAGGCTGCATCATCTTATTGCACTCCTCCATTGTAGTCTGTATATGCCACAAAGAGTCTGAAGATGCCCTACTTATCCAACAAAGGCATTGGTTTCACATGGTTTTAATTTGCCATTGTTTATGTTAAAATAAATGTTATTTTGATTGATTGGCAAAAGTCTAGAAGCAGCAATAAAGGCAATTATGTTTGACATGGGGACATTATAAAATCTATAACTCGATCCTTTAAAAGCTGATTTGAAATGTCCAATTTGACTTATGGGAGCCAGTTCTGATGCTGCTTCATGCAAAAAGCATTAGGTTAATGCTACAGCAAAGTCATGTTGCTGAATGAACACGTACTGGCGTAATTAATCAAGAATATTTCAGAAACGAATTGTCTCCAAGAGGTTATTGATTTACTGTCATGACATGCTTCCCTTCTGGGGTGTGATGATTCTATGGAACTGAGAAGTCCTGGCATGTATTTTTCAGTGACTAAGCCTTGATCTATCTTCCTGGATGATTGCCATCCATGCATTGACATCTGCAACCACTCATGTTTGACAGCCTCATGCCTAAGCTCGGTGGCTTCCAAGTTGATTAGGACTGGAACAGAGGACTTTTGAATACTCTGAGTTTAATGGAAAGCAGATAACCATGGGGGTCTCAAGAGGCTGCCATACTCCTTGCAAATGGCATCCCATTAGCAGTGCCTGCACATATATATACTCCCTCATATACACATGTTTGGAATGGGAACCAGTTCAGTTTTAACCTTCAAGGCATCCTTGTCAGTCAGCCCTCTTTTGATTAAAAGCATTTACGGAGACACTTTATTAAACACTTATTAAGCAGTTGCAACTTAGCTGTTCCTCACAGCAGATTCTGTGAGGTAGATGGGATGAAGTCACTAAACAACAGAGGAGTCAAGTGCCCTCCCAGAGGTCACAGAGAATGGCAGTGGAGAGGTTGACTTAAGCTCCAAGGCCTCAGATCTTGGCTTCTTGCAGCTCAGAGCCCTGCTCCTTATTCCTCTTTCTTCCATTGCACAAAAGATAAAATAGCATATTTATGAGCAAAGCACATTTATGGCCACCCAGGTCGGGGTGAGCTTATTCTGCATATTGTTAAAGGGGATGCTGCTTAGAATTGAGCATCGTTTGTCATACCAGAGGGGCAGGAGTCAGCCCAGAATCCAACTTAAATCCATCCTGCTAAATAAAGCTTAAGCTAATTTCTTTTTACTCTATATAGCCTTTTAAAATGGACAATGTTAATACCAATATCCCATATTGATGTCTATAATTACACCTCCCTGCTGTTTCCTTGTCTCTGGGATTTGAAAACTCCATCCAGTCCTGCCTGTTTCAACCTTTGACTTGGTCAGTATTCAATGGGCACCATTTTCAATGTCATTTGAGATATGGGCTCCTTATTTGGACTCCATACTCTGACAAATGCTTGATGATTTCTGAATAAATAAGAAGGTTTATTTTACTCTTTCCATGGATTACACTTCACTTAGCTATACATCAACGATAGACATGGGTTGCTTATGACTCCAAGACTGTAATTCACACCAGTCATACTTCCTTGAAGTGCAATGGGACAATCACCAAGCAGGAAGTCATCTGACCTGGGTTCATAGGATTGTAGGATAGGGATAGGACTTGTGATTTATTAGTAAAGTGAACTCTTGAATCAGGAAACTTCTAGGAAGGCAGGTTGGCACCTTTTCTGAAAATTATAGTCTGAGAGAATTTTCCCATGGCACAGAGTACCAGTTTAGGAGTCAGGAAGATCTTTTTTTTTTTTTTTTAAAGGGAGGCAATTGGGGTTAAGTGACTCGCCCAGGGTCACACAGCTAGTAAGTGTTAAGTGTCTGAGGTGAGATTTGAACTCAGGTACTCCTGACTCCAGGGCTGGTGCTCTATCCACTGCACCACCTAGCTGCCCCTGAGTCAGGAAGTTCTAAGTTCAAAACTAGCCTCAGACACTTACTAGCTGTGTGATCCTGGGCAAGTCACTTAATATCTATCTGCCTCAGTTTCCTCAACTGTAAATGGGGATTATAATATCATCTGCTTCCCAGAGTTGTTGTGAGGATCAAATCAAATATTTGTAAAGCTCTTAGCACAGTGGTTGGCACTTAATAAATGCTTGTTTCCTTTCCCCAAAAAATGACTTGCGCAAGGTCACACACACAGCCAATAGATATAAGAAGTGGCCCTCCATCTGAGGTCAGTTCTCTATCCACTACACCATATTTCTTCTTCATAGGTTAATAAGATTATCGATTTAGAACTGAAAAGAGACCTAAGAGATCATTTAGTCTGGCCCTTTCATTGTACAGATAAGCAAACTGAGACCCCAAGAAGTGAAAGGACCTGACCAAGGTAGGAAGTGATAAAGCTGGGATTCAAACCTGGGTCCTCTAGTGTTCTAGTTCTGGTTTTGCTACTTACTAATCGTGCATCCTTGGCTGTCACTCTCTCTAAGGGTCTCATTTTCCTCATCTGTAAAATCAATAGGCATGATCTCTAAGGTTACTCTGAGCTCTGAGCTAAATCCATGGTCACCTCTTATGCATGTCAGTATAATGCTTTAAAAAAAATGTCAGCTCTGTGGCATATACTTGGAGAGAACCAGGGTTAATAAGACTAAGAGCTACCATGAGAACTAGCTGGAGGCTATTAGACATGGAAATAGAATACTGACAATTAAAGGCACTCAGACAACTAGTGGTGTTCACCCCTCTCCAAGACCAGGGGTCGTGAGTCTGCTGGCATTGATATTTTATGGAGATGCATTTGCCTAAGGAGGGCTAAGATCTGCACACTTAAACTTCTTCCTTATTCCCTGGTCTTGTGATGAAGTCAATGGTAATGCAATGTACAGTCATGCCTGACTGATAATCCCACTCCCCTTGGAATGTTATAGGATTTCTAAATAACTAAAGCATGGTCACTACAGCATGTTCTTTAAAGCTGGTTACCATGTTATAGCTTCTCAATTCCTGGGTAAGGCATATAGGGATGAACTATATAGCAGACCCGCCTGCCATGTACATTTCTCTCAATCGTCAGGCTTGAGCTCAAGGCACTAACTGTCCTTTTCCCTGGTTTATCCAAACTCAGAAAAAAGTCAAATGCAAATTCAGAAAAGCCATGCTTCCCTGGAAAATGGGAAAAGGGTGGTCCAGGGAGTCAAAATTGCTTTGGGCAATTAGTTTAGAAAGCTGTCATCGAAGATGAGGGGCAGCTAGGTGGTACAGTGGATAGAGCACTGGCCCTGAAGCTGGGAGGACCTGAGTTCAAATCTCACCTCAGACACCTATTAGCTGTGTGACCATGGGCAAGTCATCAATCTACTTAAACATCCAGGGCCATTCCCTAGTCATCCTGATAACATCTGCTACCGCACCCAGATGGTTCTGGAGAAAAAAGTGAGGCTGGTGACTTTGTAGAACCCTTCCTCACTTAAATCCAATACAATGTAAGTCATGACATCTGTCATTGTCCTCTTGGAGAATGAAGAACAAACAACAACATCCAAGATCAAAGTGAAATATAATTTGTGTCCCTTCAAAAATGATTCATGGAAATTCTAGTTTAAAGGTATTTTCATCTCTGTGGCTGAATCTCCTTAACCTAAATCAATACAATCTGGTAGGCATAAGTATGCTGTGTAAGACAGGCTAGCACGATTAGGCACCTTCAAAATGTTATGTATGAAATGGCATTTCTCTCCCTCCCTTTTCTCCCTATAATTCTTCTTTAGTGTCATGAGTTTCAATGACAATCACAACTTCATGTTCATTGCTTGTGGTGGCATCTGGGATATGATTAACATCCAGGAAGTGATCAGTGAACAGGATGAAAATGAGAAGGAGCTGAGGATGCTCTCTTTTATAGGAAAGCTGTTAGATTAGTGCCTGGCCCTGGGAACCCCTGGAGATGGCACTGAGTATGATCAAAATCATCTGTTTCAAAGCCTGAAGCATAATACCGCTCCTGTGTAAGAGTAGCAAGAGAAGAATGAAGGAATTGTGGCCTCTGCTAAAAACAGAAATGAGAAAACCAAGCAGGAATAGCCACATTAAACATTTACAATGTGCCAGGCACTGTGTGACCCTGGGCAAGTCACTTAACCCTGTTTGCCTCAGTTTCCTCATCTATAAAATGAGCTGGAAAAGAAAAGGGGAAACCACTCCAGTATTTTTGCCAAGAAAACCCCAAATGGGTTCACGAAGTGTTGGAGACAACTGAAATGAATGAACAATAACAAAAATGTTTCAAGCAATGGGCTAAGTACCCTGTCACCTAGATCATTTACTGGACCAGTATTTGTCTCAAGGACAAAATGTCTTTGTGCTTAAAAACAATCCAAAAGGGAATTGGACTGGTGGAAACCCCCATCTCTACTTCAGAACCCATAGAAAGCACTAATGATCTCAGCTTTAAGTATAAGCAAAGTTGAAGGAGTAAGAGTGGGAAAAGAATGATCAAAATGTATAAAATCAAAAAAGTTATGGATAAGACCAACAACTTATCCAAGAGACGCTGGTCTACCAGAATGTGGGGATACCACCATTTGAAACCTTAAAGAGGTATAATTAGCACAAATAAAGGAAGTGCTCTTTCCCATAGGCGGCATACTTATGGAACATATTACCCAAGCATTATACTCCAAGTATATTATAATATGAAATATAATATGCAGCATATTGCCCCAAGAAGTGGCATAAGTGGAATAAACAGATTCAAGAAAGGCCTTGCTATATATTCATGGATCCAGAGCAGCCTATTAGGAGACACCAGGATATCTGAAATTTAATCTTTGAGGTTGATGACAATTAGGATGAACATACTCCTCCCCTACACCTCCATTGGTACTTTATGGCAATTCTGTTCTTTTATCCATCATTAATAAAAAGAAACATATATAATTCGTCAAAGTCTGTAAGATGCTTTACATGTAAAAGCTCATTTCAACTTCGGAACAACTGTGGGAGGCAAGGATTAAGGCATTATTATTCCCATTTTGTAGCTGAGAAAGCACAAATAAGTTACATATCTTGCCTACTATCTCATAGTTAGAAATTTTAGAGGCAGTATTTGAATTTGGGTCTTTTTTAAAAAATTTCAAATACAGTATTCTAGCCTTTCTAATATTCATTCACTCATTTGGCATTTGTTAAGTGCCTACTATAGACAACAAACTGTACTCAGTTTTAAAGGAAATTGAGCCCTTGACACTCTGGTGTTAGCTTATCCAGGGATAGTAGGGGAGGATAGAAGGGTCTGGCGTGCCATGGTCCATGGAGTCACAGAGTCATATATGACTGAACAATAAAAATATTCAGATGTGTATATATAATATACATTAGCCATGTATATAATGCTATATGTTGTCTGCCCTTCTCCTCCAAAATAGAATGTAAGTTCCTCAAGGAAGAAGACTATTCCATTTTTGTCTCTCCATTCCCAGCATCTAGCATAGTGAACTGGTACATGCTAGGCTCTTAATAAATATTTTTTTGATGAAGGAAGGAAGGAAGTATATTTTTCTATTTTCTTTAGGTTAAGCTTCATTATTATAATTTCACAGCCTTTAGCTTCTCTCTCTCTCTCTCTTTTTGGCGGGGCAATGAGGGTTAAGTGACTTGCCCAGGGTCACACGGCACAGCATTTAGCTTTTATTGTTTAGTTGTTGGTGTTATCGCTCTTTCTTTTTACATTGTCTTAATTATTATGCACACTGTTTTCCCGGTTTGGCTTCGTTTTGCATCAATTCCTAGGTATCTCCATGTTTCTCTGTATCCATCACATTTATTGTTTCTCATAGCCCAGCAATATTCCATTATACTCATGTTTCACAATTCTTTTATACATTTCCCAATCAATGGGCATGTATTTTGTTTTTTACAAAGAGCTCCATTTTTTTTACCATCTTAGAAGACTTCCTTTTAGTATCTTAGTGAATACTCTAGCTAGTTCCTTCTATTTCATCACCAACAGAGTAGTACAAAGAAATGGGATTTTATGCCAAGACAACAATCAATGATTATTTAATTAGTGTTGTAGAGAACCTGAAAATGCAAATTCTTTCTAGTAGGAATTACTTTTTTTTGTTGTTGTTGTTTTTGCAGGGCAATGAGGGTTAAGTGACTTGCCCAGGGTCACACAGCTAGTTAAGTGTCAAGTGTCTGAGGCTGGATTTGAACTCAGGCCCTCCTGTATCCAAGGCCAGTGCTTTATCCACTGCGCCACCTAGCTGCCCCAGGAACTACTATTTTAAGAGCTGCTTTCAGAACCCTGACCAAAATTCTTCTTCTCTCTTGTCTTCTGTAATCCATGCATATAACAATAGTCATATTTTGCATTTATACAGCTCTTTAAAAATTGCAGGACATTTTCTTTACCATGTCTCTTTGAAGTGGCCAGTGCACATATCATCTTCATTCTGCAAATAAGGAACCTGAGGCTCAGAGGGATGAAATGCTCATGATTATTTAAGCATTCATTTACCACTGGGGAAAGTGCTCACACCAAGAACTTCTGATTTCAGGTCCAGTTTTCTTCCCATTATACTTACAATTTAGGGAGAACCTGGGTGGTCTGCAGGTATACAGTGGAGAAAGAAGATAGGAATTTATTTCTAAGACTTCAGAAAACCTTGAGCATTGTCTTCAAGTATTTGAAGAAACGTCATGAGGAAGCAGAAAATTTTGTTGTGCTCGACCCAAAAAGACAGAATTAGGAAGAACAATTGAAAGTTTCAAAGAGGTATATTTAGATTTGGTATAAAGAACTTCCTAACATTTAGAATTTTCCCATAGTCAAATAAACTGCATGAGGACATGGAGGGTACCCTCTCACTGAAGCATAGCCTGGATGACCATTCATTTATTTACTCATTCATTCATTCATTCATTCATTCATTCATTCATTCATTCATTCATTCATGCGGGGCAATGAGGGTTAAGTGACTTGCCCAGGGTCACACAGCTAGTAAGTGACAAGTGTCTGAGGCTGGATTTGAATTCAGGTCCTCCTGGATCCAGGGCCAGTGCTTTATCCACTGTGCCACCTAGCTGCCCCCCTTACTGACTTTTAAAAAGTCATAGAGAAGACTACTAAGTACAGGATTCCAAAGAGACCAATGATAAAATAAAGGCCCCATATAAACAAAAGTATTATTATTGTTTTTTTTGTTTAGTTGTTCAGTCTCTTCTAACTTTTTGTGACCCCATCTGGGGTTTTCTTGGGAAAGATACTAGAGTGGTTTTCCATTTTCTCCTCTAGCTCATTTTACAGATGAGGAAACTGAGGCAAACAGCGTTAAGTGATTTGTCCAGAATCACACAGCTAGTAAATGTCTGAGGATGGATTTGAACTCAGGTCTTCCTGACCTGACCTGACCATCTACTGTGCCAATTAGTCACCCATCATTATTATTAATTCACTTACTATATTCCAAGTACAGTGCTAAATGTTGGGGATTAAAAAAAAAAAAAGTTCCTGTCCTCAAAGAACTTACAACCTAATGGGAGAAAACAACACATAAAAGGAACTGAAAAGCTTCTGCAAAGTTGGGGGTGGGTGGTGGGGGAAGATCCCTGATGGAGGGGGTCATGGTAGGAAAGTCAGAGAAGTTCCAAAGTAGTGCACATGCAGCTGAGAAATGAAGAGATGTTCTAAGCTGAGTTCCTTCCCTCCTTACAGGGAAGTTTTGGAGTTCATAGCTCCACCTTCCAATCTGAAGGACAGGGCGGTGATGAGGTGGAGTCCCAAGACTGATGGGATCTAGCAGGATAATGATGAGCTTTGTGGGGCATGATGAAAAAAGTCAGACAAGTCCCCAAGAAGTGCAATCAGGTGAGAAACTGCATTTTACAGTTGAAGACACTGAGGGAAGCAGAGGTCAAGCAACAAAGCTAGTAAGTCTGATGCCAAATTTGAATGCAGGTAAACATGAATTAGAAGCAAAAGAGATGCCTGTTGATTGGGGAATGGTTAAACAATTTGTGGCATGTGAATATAAAGGAATATTGCTGTGCTATAAGAAATAAACAACAGGATGACTATGGAGAAGCATGGCAAGACTTAAATGAACACAATGTATAATTTATAAAGAAAATGCACCTCAGGAGATGGCAGATGTGAAACATTACATACATTGTCAAAGGCAAGTGATGTGTTGTTGGTTAGTTTTGCCTAACTACTTTTTTCTTCTCGCTTTAAAAAAAATAATTTGCTACATGGGTTAGCTCTTGAAGAAGGCACGTATTTGTCCCACTCCACCCCTCTGCTCTACTCCTGAAAAAAACAAAGGTAATGTAAAATCAAAAGCTATTGATATAAATTATTTAAAAATAGTCATGAGGAGAGTAAAAGGTCACTTTATATTACAGGGCCCTTTTCCTGAAATATTTCGGCAAAGCTAGGTGGCTCAGTAGATAAGAGCGCTAAGCACTTACTAGCTGTGTGACCCTGGGCAAGTCACTTAACCCTCTTTGCCTCAGTTTCCTCATCTATAAAAAATGAGCTGGAAAAGGAAATGGGAAACCACTCCAGTATCTTAGACAAGAAAATCCCAAATGAGGTCACAGTCAGACACAACAGAAACAACCGAACAACAAAATCAATAGCTATTGATATAAATTATTTAAAACAGTCGTGAGGAGAGTAAAAGGTCACTTTATAGGGCTCTGTTTCAGAAATTTTTCTCTACTGAACTAGGTAGATGGTCTTTATTGCCAAGTTTAAATTATATCCATGTTAAAGAGGAAGAAGGCTTTAGCACATTCCTCTGGGGGAGGTGGGGAGGATGGAAACAATTTTTGTCTGTTTGTTTCTAATGGAAGAGGATTGGCTCCAAAATCTCAATGTGAGGTCTGAGAATCTGGACTGTGGATTGCTTGCCAGCCAAAAGACCTTATCAGGTGATTGGAACAGCAGGAGCAGCCCATGATAAAGGCAGTGCGTGGAATATAGGCCCTGGCTTTAGGTTTGGAATAAATGTTTAATCAAGATTTGATATGACTAGAAATGATTCCATGACCTTTTATTTTAGCACAAGGCATTTTTTGCTTGCCTGTTTTTATTTTTAAATTAAAACCTTCTCTGGTGGTTCAAATCATAGTAAACAAAGAGGTGATCCGACTTGTACTCCTGCCTCCAATTCTAGCTCATTGTGTCACCTTGGGCAAGCCTCTTCATCTTTTTGAGCCTCAGTTTCCTTATTTGTAAAAGGAGGGGGCTGGAGTAGTTGATCTCTAATGGACTACAGAATCTCTTCCAGCTTTGAAATTCTATGACTTAAGGTTTGTTTTTTTTTTTCATCTAGAGAACCAGAAAATGAAACTGACCAGGATCGTATTTCACTATCACTGGAAGAGCAAAGTGGAAAGACACAAATTCAAACAGCCTGGATGATGACAAATAAATGAGATTTTGGAAAGACACTCAGGGCTCTCAACGTGGATGAGGTTATTCAGAACAGAAGCATGATTTTTCTTTTGATGGTATTCTTTGTAAGCTTGTTTATTACTATTCATTTCCAAGGGTGGGCTCAGCCTTGTAACACAGGGTACAGCCTCGTAATTGGAAATCTGCAAGTGTCTGTACTCGGTCTCAAGGTTAATATGGGTGGTATAAATAAAAGGGAAAATGCATCCTTCTCACAGCTCCCCAGCCTCTAATCAGACTGCCAGTGTGTTCAGTGATATACTGCCTTTTTCTATTTTCAGTGAAGAGCAATATACTTTGAGTCTGCCCAATGCTGTCTGATTGCTTTACAAAAACCAATCAATAACACCCAGGTAAAGTTTTCTGCAAGGCACATACATCTTAGCATGGGGTGACCAGCTGTTGTGAGAGTCTGGAATAGGGCCAGTTTCCCACTGGGTAGTCCCAGGGAAATGATCCTGAACCTGGGGTTTTGTTTGGATTTCAATGGAACATAATCGGGAGACATCTGGTCCCCCACCTTGTGCTGGCTTGGCTGCGATTCCTCTACAATGGCACTGTGCACCTCCTGCGGGGTCTCCTGTGAGTGCCAGGCAGCAGATCCCTGCCCTTCACCAACTGCCAATCAGGTTTTCACAGTGGGATCAGAAAAGGGACACACAGGGCACTGAAGACGCCTACTGAGACAGCCTTGCAAAATGATGTTTAAAATATAATTTGGGTCCCCAGTGATTCACTAAAGTTATTATTATTTTTTTTCACCAGCCCTGGACAAAGCAACAGGCAAGGAATGGTTATAAAGATGACTTTGGAGGGAAGGTTAAAGCTTAAAGAAAAGCACATGAAGATGAGAAAATGACCGCTTTGGGGAGAAAAAGAATGAGGAGGAGAACAAGGAGGGAAGGGAGTGACTAACAAATAAGTTAAAAGAAAGAATATGTGGAATATTAATGGAAAATATGAAGAAGAATGATGAGACAAAAGAGATGATAAGAAAAAAAGGGAAGAGACTAGATTATAGTTGGAAGCTAGGAAAGGGGTGGGGGTGGTGGGGGTGGTAGAGAAATAAAAGAAAAAGGTCTGGAAATCAAAGGATTAAAAGGATTTGTTTTTGTGTTTTTGGAGAGGGGAGGGGACAAGCACAGATAAATCACTAGAGGGAAAGAAAATCCAGAAAAGGGGATTGAAATGTAGAGAATAAGCAGGAAAGGCTACCAAAGAGAGACTATTTGGCCATCTAATTTATCACCTGGGTCCTATCAAAATGTGTGAGCAGCATAAGGAGTAACTGGGGCCATATCAAGTAGTTTTACAATACAGACAAGCTACAGAGGATATGGCTGACTGGATCTGACGGTTTTAATCTTCTTTCCCCATGTCACATAGCCAGAACCTAATAAAAGGGACTGAGAAGAACCACGATTTATGGGGGAAGGAATACAAAGTATCCGTCATACTAGGACCCTTAAGGGAACCACACCAGGGCAGGCAGAATGCAATTCAATAAACTTTTATTGAGCACATATTATATGCCAGATATTGGGAGCACAAAGATGAACTAAAATAACACAATGCATGGCTCCTGCCCACAAGGAGCTTATAGATTGATGAGCTAAAGAATGGAAAGCCAAAAGAAGAGGCATAAAGGACAAAATCTTGGAAGTCAAAGTCAGAAATGAAATAGGTGTTGGTGAAGAGAAGATGAAACTTCAATTCAACAAAGTTATTGAGCACCTACTATGTTTCTGGCACTGGGAGTACAACAACAAACATTGGGAGTATATATTAGGAGGAGAGTAGAGGAAGGATCTGATCCAGATAAGTAACTATAATGTATGTACAGTTATATGAAGTAGGTTCAGGAGGTAGGGTATTACCCACTGAGGGAAAAACCTAGGTAAGAGCTGACACATGAGGCATATTTTTATTTTATTTTATTATTTTTTTTTTTTTGCAGGCAATGGGGGTTAAGTGACTTGCCCAGGGTCACACAGCTAATAAGTGTCAAGTGTCTGAGGCCCGATTTTAACTCAGGTACTCCTGAATCCAGGGCCGGTGCTTTAACCACTGCGCCATCTAGCTGCCCCCGGCATATTTTTTTTAAGGAAAATAAAGATTCTTTTCTCCTCTCTCTCTGCCAATACAGGGATAAACCATGAACATAAATATATTCTGTACTATTCTATAAGTGCAAAGGAGTAGTGCTACATAGATAAAATGTTATGAGATACTTGAGAAGCAAGAAACTGCTTTCAGTCAAGGTGAGATCAGATAATAGTAACAACAACAATAATAAGTTACAACACTTACATAGTGTTTACTATGTGCTAGGCACTGTTCTAAGTGCATGACAAATATCATATTTGACCCTCACAACAACCCTGTGGAGATAGGTGCTATTATTATCTCCATTTTACAGCTGAGGAACTGAGGCAGACAGAGGTGATTTAACTTGCCAAGGGTCACACAGTAAGTGTCTGAGACTGATTTTGAACTCAGGTCTTCCTAACTCCATTGAAATACAAACTGTACCACACAGCTGGCAGAACAATATGAATGCTGGGATCAATATGAATCCTAATTTATTTGTGATACTGCCTTGTGACTTCTGTCATCTTTCACCTTCTTCTTACCCAGAATGCTCTATGAACCAATTGTAGTGAGTTTTACAAACTTGAAGTTTCTCTCCAAAATATCTAGTGCTGTGAATTGTGAGATTGCCATGTCCCTAATCTATAACAAAGATATTTATTCTGTCACTATTTCTTAAGAGAAGTTGAGTGCAAAATGGTTACCACAATGAGGAGACTAAAAAAACTACCTCAGCCAGCAAACATCTGATCACCCTGCAAAATGGTATTCAAGGAGGACAGTGGATTTGAGTACAATGTCATCTGTAAAACATTTCATGGGGGATGGTAAAAGATTATGATTTGCATCACTTCAGTCTGTCAATATGTATTTACTAAGCACCTTCTATAGGCCAGGCACTGTGTTAAGTGCTGAGCATACAAAGAAAGGCAAAATATAGTCCTTGTCCTGGAAGATCTCACAATCTAATAGGGGAGACAAGAAGCAAACAGCTATACAAATAAGCTATCTGTAGGACATATAGGAAATAGAGGGAAGACACTAAAATTAAGAGGGATTGGGAAAGTATTTCGGTAGAAGGTGAAATTTTATCTGGGACTTCAAAAGGGGAAAAGCAGTAAAGAGGGAAAAGGGGCTACAGAAACTTTGGCATGAGAGAGAAATATTAAATCAATCAATAAACATTAAGTATTTACTTTGTACCAGGCACTGTGCAAAGCATTTGGGATACAAAAAGAGGCAAAAGAAAGTCCCGTCCTAAGGATATCAACCAAAGAGCATTTATAGATGAAGAGGAAAGGACAATAGATGCCAAATGGAATAAATTTTTAGTGCTGCTAGAGTGATCTATTATCACTGTTCAGAACAGAAACACAAATTTGGACTCTAACACCTTATTATCTGATATACTATACCAGAAATTGGAAAAGGTATTTAAAATGAAATTATGGAAGGAGTGGCTGGTCCTGACCAAATACAAATAGAAGACCACAAACTTGCATTGACATAGCTTTAGAAGCACCAAGGGGTTGATTTTCAACATATTATCAATGTTATATTCAGATATGAATGGAAAAGGTTATGGATAGTATTACTATTAAAAAAGTGACCAAAAATCTAGCAACAACTAGTAAACTACAGGCCTACCTTCTCATCTGTTAAAAACTACATAAGAATGATCTATATGTGTGTGCATGTAATATATTTCTTGATGAATGAATGAATGCAAATTCAAGTCAACACAAATTTATTAAATATCTATGTATAAGTCAGAGTTCTAGGCGATAGGCATGTTTAAAAAAAAAAAAAAAGGAAAGAGTCCCTAACCTTGAAGAGTCTATATTCTCCAAGGATAAGGGAAGAAACAGGTTTTTAAAGATGATTTTCAAGAACAAAGCAGATTTTCACAATTTATTGAGGGATGGAAAGAATATCAGATTCCATAGCATTTATTGTTTGTCAGTAATCTCTCCCCTTTGCACAGCTAGGTGGTGAAGTGGATAGAGCACTGGCCCTGAAGTTGGGAGGACCTGAGTTCAAATCTCACCTTAAACGTACTAGTTGTATGACCCTGAACAAGTCACTTAACCCCTATTGCCTTAAACATCTGGGGCCATCTCCAGTCATCCTGATGACATATTTTGCCACTGGACCCAGAGGTCTCTGAAGAAGCAAGTAAGGCTGGTGAATTTGCACAGCCCTTCCCCACTTAAATCCAATTCAGTGCAAGTCATGACATCTGTCATAGTTCTCTTCAAGAATGAAGGACAACCTGAGTTCAAATCCGGCCTCAGACACTCAACACTCACTAGCTGTGTGACCCTAGGCAAGTCACTTAACCTCAATTGCCTCACCAAAAAAAAAAAAAGAAAAGAGATCCATACAAGAATGATGGACAAACAACAACAATCTCCCCCCTTATAAAAGTATTTGACTCAGTAAAGCAAAATAACATTGTAAAAGCTTTCCTCCAACAAAAATATATTGCAAGATCATCCTTCATAGATGTAACCACAGAGATAATTTTTTAATGACACCTTAATTGTCAATATAAATTTAAAAAGGGAGACGTATGTTTACCATTGGTGTTTGCAACTATTATGTGCAGAATCCTTATAGAAGAGAGAATGGATCCATAGGCTTCACCAGATTGCCAAAGGGGCCCATCTCACACACTCACATACACTCACACACACACACACACACACACACACACATGCTCAAGCGCGCGCTCGGAAAGAACTTCTGCTATAGAGCTGTTTTTAAACCAGGGTGAAGTCATTCTACTATTGTATACAAAAGACTTGACAAAATAATAATAATAATAATAATAATAATAATAATAATAATAATAATAATAATAACAATAATAATAATAAAAACCAACAACCCCCCCAAAAAAACCCAAACGAAAACAACAACAACAAAAGATTTGAGATGAAATAATTTTTAAAAACAAAAAACAGCTATCATTTACAGGGAAGGAATTCAACATTCTTTTGTCCCTATAGCTTATACACTAAAACTCAATATGTTCTTAGCACCAAATATTTCAGGCACTTTCGGGTTCCATTCTCCAAACAGGTCCACTGGACTATCACATTCCTAGAAAATACTTCTGATGTTCTCTCTCCCTCTCCTCCTGTTTCTGGGGCTCTTCCACTTTCAGTTGTATGTTTTAATTGTGTACTCTCTGTTAGTTATAAAAGCTAGGGAAGAAGAAAAGTAAAGAGAAAAATGAAGAAAGGGCTGCAATAGCACTATGGTGCCTCAAAAACTGCCTAAAAACAGACTATACTGTTTATAGAGAGAAATACTATTTACATGTTACTCACATGGAATTATAGTTGTGGCAGTCCTTTGTCACATGCCTGGATTTGACTTTCTGGAAAATTCTAGTACAGATCACTATTTGGGCCTAAAAATATAATGCTTCCTAAAAATCTTCGGCTTACTTAATTGTGAAATTTAACCCCCCCCCCCCAAACAAAACAAAACAAAACAAAACAAAACAGCACCACCACAACCCATTACCTTGTGCTGATGCATATTGGCTCACTTTAACACTTTATAACTCTGTGTAAAAAGTCTTCTATCATTCTACACTTTTTTGGGGGGGAGGCTGGGGCCATGAGGGTTAAGTGACTTGCCCAGGGTCACACAGTTAGTAAGTGTCAAGTGTCTGAGGCAGGATTTGAACTTAGGTCCTCCTGAATCCAGAGCCAGTGCTCTATCCACTGTGCCACCTAGCTGCCCCCAGAATCTACACTTCTTAAAATCCACATGATTATGTTTGTGGCAAGGAAACCATCTTCCAAGTTTCTTCCCTTTGAGGAATGTCCTCTACCCTACAATATACCCTCAGATTCTTTGGGGTTCCCTAATCCTACACCCAGCAATGTACTCTCATCTTTACATCTCAAAGAATTCCTGAGTTAAAACAGCAGTTCTGATGCCCAGTAAACACAGGGTAACATGTGAGCTGCCAGAGGGCTAGAATCTTTCCTATGCCTAATAATTCTTCCTAACTCTTACTGGCCTTTCAAATACTGCTGTCAAAGTAGTCTGCAATTTTAAAGGAGAAAAAATACCTTGGAAATGATGTCATCTCTGCTTTAACAACATGAAGTATTTATTTTAATATTTCCTATGCTCCCTAGATTATGTAAGCTCATTTGCTTTCCCTTGGTGCAGTTTAAATTTACAAGTGGATTGAATGCACCAATATTTTTGCTAAGCAATAGTATCAAAACACTTCCTCTTGCAAATTCCTAGACTGACTTCTGATATTTATCTCACTAAACAACCAGGGTTGTAGTAATTGCTGAAAACCTTTTAGCAGTAGCACCTTGAAAGTGTCATGCTTCTCCATTTTTAAAAGGGATGTTATATTAGATGGCAGTAACTCATACTTGTTCTGAAAGATAATCATTTGGAAGGAATTGACCACAACTAACCATTTGCTCTTCCCAGAAGTATAAGGAGAATCAGACAATTTAAATTTAATAAAGTAAAAGCAGGGAGGGAAAAAAGGATTTCAGTATTTCCAACAGATTTCTATTCTAATATTTGACAGTTGTAGTGTTCATAGTTAATGGATGTAAGAGTTGGAAGGGACCTCAGAGATCAGATAGTCCAATCCCTTTATTTTACAGAAGAGGGAACTGAGGCCCAGAGAGGTAAATGTCAAAACTGTTTAGTTAGTATACTGTTCTTATTACCTTGACTTAATGGGGGTACTCAAGGAGGTATTTTTTATCCTCTTGGTCCAACAGAAATACTTTCTAATTTTAGTAATGTTTCCTCTCATCTAGGCTTACTTCTTGCATTAAACTTATCACATTTAGGAGTTAGTTGAGGGATATTTCCATTTCTCAAGGAGCTTTATGAACTAAATTCATGCAAAGACATTTAACAAATGTTTATTTCCAGGGGAAGGTATAATGCATTAAATAATCAACGAGCATTTATCAAATATTTATTATATACCAGGCACTGGGTTAAGCTCAGGAGATACAACAGAAGGCAAAAATAGTCCTTGCCTTCAAGGAGCTAATAATCAAATCGAATGGATTTAAGCTACCAAAGCGAGGATTGTTGCTTTTCAGATTATCACTATGGTATCTCCTTCTAAAAGTGCCAGGAAATGGTAAACCATGAAAAGCTACCAACTCAGCTCTTCTGTTCTCAATGCCATATTAATATGGTATTTCATTGGCTTGGATTACAGCTTTTTTATGCAAACAAATCAAATAACATGCCTGAAACTCTAGAATTCCTTTTTTGCTACTGCTCATCTCCTTTCCCCCAAGAGCTATTCATATTTTTTTGAAGCATGGCATGAATAAAGGAAAGAATGAAGCATTAAAGTGCTTTTGAATATAAGGGTGCTATTGAGGTAGGAAGTAGGACAATGAATGGGTGGTGGTTTTCTAATAGCTACTCAATCATTTATCCCTAAAGCATCATTAAACATAAACAGACATATAATTATATGTACATATAAGCAGAAAGATATATATATATATATATGTGTGTGTGTGTGTATATATATATGTCTATGTCTTATGCCTTTCTATATGTCTATATCTTGTGTGAGAAAATAATGGGGTTTTGGGACTCCCAGAGGCCCCCACTCCAGGGCCTAACCCAGAGAGCCTTGCCTGACCTTCCTTCCTTTCTTTTTTTGGTGAGGCAATTGGGGTTAAATGACTTGCCCAAGGTCACACAGCTAGTAAGTGTCAAGTGTCTGAGGCCGGATTTGAACTCAGGTCCTCCTGACTCCAGGGCCGGTGCCCTATCCACTGTGCCACCTAGCTGCCCCTCTGACCTTTTTTAAGGCCAGCACAGAGTCAGGAGAATTTCAAAGGAAATGTAGAATGACCTTGCTGACTACCTACAGGAAGTTACCTCACTAAAAACCACACCTACCTGAAAGCTTTTCCCCTCAGAAGGTCTGCCCTCTGTACTCTGACATCAGTGCGTGCTGCTCATGGACCACCCTCAAGTCCAATAAACCAATAGATTTTAATGATTCTAGTCAATGAGCTTTAAGCAGTGTGTAAGGGCCGTCTCTACTCCTGACAACTGCAAGCATTAGCTCTGATTAGCTCTCTTGGCTTGGAATGCTCAAGGAGGCAGGCCGCAGATGATTCTCTCCCCTCTATCCTAGATAGGTGTTCTGATCTTTCTGAGCAATGTGCGCGCTCTCTCTCTCTCTCCTAATATTTAACATGCTTTAATAAATGCTTAATGCCCCAAACTGGTGCAGTAGCCTCTAATTTCTAAGCAGCTACATATTAAAACCCCAGCTAATTTTCCCTAAAACTTGGGACAGTAATAGGGCGATCCCATATAACTTTAATCGCCACACTTGTTTATATATGTTTATATCTTATATTTATGGATATGTCTTTATATATAAAGAAAACATTAATTTCATTATTAACATACTAAACAAGGGGCTATGTGAACTAGGAGGGAAGAAGGGGTGCTTTGTGGAGGAGTGTAACGATTGAAATGACGCCACCTGCTGGAGACTTACTGTAGAAAAGTTCCGCCATGAAAGGAAGGTCTTTGAGGGCAAGAACATGCGTCTTTTCTTTGGCGTCAGGAAGTGATGTTTGCTAGTGGGAGGAAGAAGGAGGAACCTGGCGCTCTGACTGGGGCTCTTTCCTGAGGACTCCGGTGGAGAAGGGAGCTAGAAATGCACTCTCCCTTTAATAGATAGGAATCTAGGCCTTTCTCTCTCTCTTTACTAAATTCTTATTCTCCTTAATAAATGCTTAAAAGTCTAACTCTTGCTAAAGCTTATAATTTATTGGCAACCACTCATTAGCTATTTTAGATAGTTTAGCTAAAATTTTAGCCCTTAACAGAAGGTAGCCTTTTGAGTTGGACTTTTAAGGATAAGTAGGAATTCTAAAAAGGGAGAAAGTGGTGGTATATATATATATATGTATGTATACACACACACACACACACACACACACACACACACACACACACATATATTCTTACTTATTCCCTTAGAAGTCAATGACATATTGGGGTTGGAATGCAGTGGTCTATGGACATGGAAGGGTAAAGATGTTTTATAATAGATAAAGTTCCCCATATAAGGAATCTGTGACCTTGGCCTCATTATAGCACAACTGAGGTAATCTGTAATGAATAAAGAAAACTAACCCCAGCAGAAAAGTCTAGGATTCAAAGTTATTCCTTGTCTTTGATGAGATTCTTGTATAGCTAGAGAGGAAAATAGAGTAAAAAAATCTATAGGCCTCTTGGGACAAGTGAGTTTTAAACTAAATTGTAAACAAGCAGAGATTGGGGACAATTTAAGATAAGGGACGTAGAATGAACAAAGGAAATGAACAAGGGAAACTGACTTCACTGAAGCAAATCAGAATGCTGTTTAGAAATGAAGATTGGGAGTGGGAAAATATGAAAAAAGTACACATGAGGAAGGGCTAAAGCTACAGCTGAAGAGTTTAGATTTGATAGGATGTAGCAGTCAAAAGGGATAGTTTCTTCAGTAGTGGGGGTGGATTGATGAAAACAGTGTTGAATTAAGTGCAATTTACCTCCCAACCCTACTCCTGAGACCCACCACAGGCTGGGGCCAAGGATTGAAGCTTCATAAGACAGGGAGGAGGAGTGAAGAGCCATGGATACAAGGTCCCTACTCAACAAAGAGCCAAAAATGGCAGGCTGGTTACTAGATATACAGAGAGGACAGAGGCAAGACCTGGGTCCAGATGAGAAACATGAGACAATAACAGGGGAACATAACATTCCAGAAACAGGCCAAGAGACCATGGTCTTGGTTAAGGAGAACTTAGATATCAAGTGAAAGAGGAAGGTTCAGGATTAACAAAGAACCCAAGATGATTTGCAACACATGGACCTGGGAGCTAAGTGTATGATTTTGTCTGCTTGGGGACAAGAGTTTGAACCTGTCTTCTTGCTTCTCCCAAATTAGTTTCACCTGCACAAGGTTCCACTGCCACAGAAAGATTATTCAGACAGCTATTGTCAGGGGTTATAGTAGAAAGCAAGTAGAGGTCAGCTGAGAGGTTGTTGTAGTAGTCTAAGTATAAGAAATTAAATCTAGATTAGGATAGTAGCTATGGGGGCAGGGGGAAAACAAAGGGCAAATGTGAGAAATGTTGAGAAAGACAAATCAAGAAGCCTTTCATGACTGATTGAATGAAGAAAAGGATCAACAGAATATCCAAGACTGCAAGCCTATGGAGCTGGGAGGATATGCATGTGATTAATGTGTGACAGCTAAAGATTCAATGGAAAATCCCCTATAAGCTACTTTGGTCATTACCTATCTATATGTGGTAACTCAAGATAGATGAGATCTCCAAGGGAATAAGTATAGAGAAGAAAAGAGGGGGCAAGGGAGGGATAAAGATTGGAATAGAAAAAATGTAAATAAAAATGTTTAATCTGAAAAGGTGGGGGAAGGGTGTGCTGGGAAGGGTACAGGAGGTATATATGTATTTTTTTAATATATACATACACATACAAACACACACACACACATATATATGTTGTGCATTTGAGTTATTTAAGTATTATTTATATAGTAATTATATTTAAACAAATTTGTCATATACATTGTTTATATAAATTGATATGTATTTGTTCTTTAAAAAACAGTTATTTAAGGGATTAAAATACTAAGTTATATGTATTAGAATATATCTAGGTATATCTAAATATAACAATGTAGACAATCTACATTATATATGTCATATATGTATCTGTGTATATCTATGTTAGATATATGTATAAAATATAATTATATATCACAAATAAAATTTTAAAAATTTTAAGAAGAAAAGAGGGCTAAAGACTGAGAAGCAGTACAATTCAATGGAAAGAGTTAGAGGACCTGGGTTCAAATCTAGACTACCATTTAGCACTTATATGATCTTGGGTAGGTCCCTTTATCTTTCTGTTTTTGTTTTTGCGGGTCAGTGAGGGTTAAGTGACTTGCCCAGGGTCACATAGCTAGTAAGTGTCAAGTGTCTGAGGCCGGATTTTAACTCAGGTCCTCCTGAATCTAGGGCTGGTGCTTTATCTACTGTGCCACCAAGCTGCCCCCCCTTTATCTTTCTGGACCTCAGTTTCCCCACCTATAAAATCAAAATTGGATGAGATAAGCTCTAGCATCCATTCCAGGACTAGACCTATGATACTTACTACTCTACTTAAATCTTGGAGAATCCTTCCTGTTGATGGGTTAGAAGGATTTGAAAGAGCATGACCAAGTGCCAAGTAGAGAGAATTGGAGGAAGAGTAAAAAGAGAGAAAGCAAAACACAAAATTCACAGCCATAAAATGATTTTACATGTAAGAGGAGTAGGTGTGGTGGTAGTGGTGCTGACAGAGGGATTTCTCTCACTTTTCTCCCAGTTTTCTATACTTCTCCTCTGTAGCCTCCTTAGCTGCCTTCCTGCCCTGGAGAAACTTCTGCCCTGGGGCCTGCTCTCTTGATTAGTTATTGCCTACACTGGACCACAATTTCAGTAAAAAACCCAACCATGTTTCATTTTACTCTAGGCTCTCTGGCTATCTCCTTTATAGCCTCACCAACTTTGTTGCCCTCCGGCAGGTATCCTTTCTCCCTGTGCCATCCTCCACATTTTCCCTTCTGAAACCATGAACCATCATTATATCAACTCTGCCATCGCTTCTAGATAGAGGATGTCAGTCTACTACTAAAGTTTTATCCCAGACCCCATTCCACTGGGTGCCACTCACTGTCCCCTTTAATTTGTAGACCAAAGTGATCCTCCCTGGTCATTATTCCCCTTTGTATGTTGTCTCCTCCATCAGAATATAAGGTCCTGGAGTGTAGCAGGCACTGTCTTTTCCTTTTGAATTTATACCCCCAGTGTTAGCACAGAGCTTGGTGTAGTGTTTACACCACATTCCCAACATTCATTCATTCATTCCCAACAACTTGATGAAACCTCTAAGATGCCAATGAGAATAAAAACGCATCAAATCCAAAAGGCCCACCTTTTTTTTTTTTTTTTTTTAGTGAGGCAATTGGGGTTAAGTGACTTGCCCAGGGTCACACAGCTAGTAAGTGTTAAGTGTCTGAGGCCGAATTTGAACCCAGGTACTCCTGACTCCAGGGCCGGTGCTCTATCCACTGCGCCACCTAGCTTCCCCCAAGAGGCCCACTTTTGAGTTAGGCCCCCAAGACCAGACTGAGTCTGCATGAACTCAGGGTTTGGTGGTGCTAGGACATGGATTATATACAAATGAGGAAATTGAGGCTTATAAAGGTTAAGTGACTTGTTCAAAGTCACAAGACTTGTAAATATCAAAGTCGAGACCCAAGCCCAGCTTTACTCCAATTTAATGTTCTTGCTAATACACAACATGGACTGAATCCAGCATTATAAGCTTTTGAGTGGAAGAGGGCCATCTCTTCAGGCTACATGGAAGGATATGAGAATGATGCAGAGAGGAGGAAATATTGGAGTGGTGAGAAGTAAGTGTGGTGCCAATGTGTGTGCATCTGTGTTTGTATGTGTGTGCATGAGTATATGGGAGTATGTATTTGAACTTTATCTTCTCAGTGAGGGAAGATACACAGTCATCAGGAGCCTTCAGTGGGGGAGGGGATTTAGGGAGACAGGACATTTCAAATGGTCAATTAGGAATTAATGGATGGTTCATTTAAGATAAAATATGTGAAACTCTTGGCCTCTGATCTATGCTAAATGAAGGTTTATCTTTTTAAATGAATTTTACCAACTGAAGCAGGTGAGAAAAGATAGTAGTTTGGCCAGGAAGAAATAGCTGGCCCCAGTGAGGACCTGCAACACTTCTTACAGTATCCTGGCAATGATAAGCAGTGCTGACTCAGGCCAAACACTGATGTTTCAGTTGAGCTGAATATACTGAGTCACAGGTCTCTGGTGGCTGTTAACAGATTCATGAGAGAATAGGCTGAAACCAAACTAAATTTTGTTCATGTGAACTTTAGAGATCACTTAGGCAAAGACCCTCATTTTACAGATGAGGAAACTGTACCCCAGATTTTTACAGAATCCATATCATGCCTAAAATATAAGCAGAAAGAACAACACCATCTGCTCCCTGTGCTATTGCAAGGCAGGGACTTGGAGTCAGGAGAATTGGGTGTAAAATCCCTCTCTGGCATTTGCTATGTGACCATCAGTAAGTCACTGAATTTGTCAGAGCTCCATTTCCTTTATTACAAAATGGGGCTGATACATCTTTACATTACTGACTTCACAGTACTCTCCTGTTTTAAGATCATTATGCAAATGTAAGTTGTTGCTATGCAAAGGCTATGAGCTAATGGTCCCACTAGAACTTCTATTCAACACTAGCAAAATCAAATAGTCTTTGACTCTAATACCAACACGGATGTCCCCCCTTCAGTAAGTAAATACATATTCCAATGAAAATTATCTTCAGAAGTGGTCTTAACTTGAAGAGCCAAGGGAAGTCAGACCCTTGAAGGCTGAATCCTTGCCTTATGTTTTCATCTGTGTTTCCAACCATGACTGGACACACAGTTGTGCAACAAGTCCTTGCTGGTGAGAAGCAGCTCTGGCTCTGCCTCTCTGCATGATTTTGGGCAAAGCACATAAAACTTTGTTATGACTTTGTTTCTTCTCTAAGAAATGTAGAAACAAGTAATTTCAAGAGAGAACTAAAAAAACAGGTAGAAAGCACTTTGTAAATATATAAATACTTAACATTGATGGTGCTGTGAGTGACACAGGCTTGCTCATGCATGTGTGTGCACACACATAATAGATATGATTAGTATAAGAAGCCCATAAGACTTAAAATGTTGCATTTGAAATTATTTCACATTTAATTTTATTTTTAAGACTTTTTGTTTCTTTAGGGAAACAAGAAGTACTCGGTGGGTGAGCTCTTAAAAAAAAGTTATGCCACCTGGTAATATTAAAAAAAAAAACCTGCATGGTAAAAAACACAATTCTAACTTCATTTTGTTTTCATGACTCAAATGCTTCTGACTCTAGGAACTGATGGGACCCTAGGATCCTGGAGCTGCTTTCTGAAAACCATCAAGTGTGCACTGATGCAGTGGGGAAGCTGCCAGCTGCCTTTGAAACTGATGCATTGACTTCAGCACAAAATGAAGAGGGGGCTTTAAAATGATTATTTCAAAAATAGCTGCTCACCAGAGAGTCAGAAGATGTCTTGGTGAAATATGTGCAGATTCCGTGACTCCATTTATGTGCCTTAGGAGCAAACAAGACCTAAGGTATGAAATGTTTCCAAAGCCTGTCTTATGACTTGGAACACTCAATTGCCGCAAACAAGGGGAGAAAAATGAAGGAGGAATCAAGTCCAGATTCCTATCCCCTGTGTTCTCCATCTCTAATCTTTCTGCAAGAGGACAGAAGGAAGAAAAACCCAAGTGTCCTTGCAAAGGTTAGTCCTTCTTTTGACAACTTTGACAAGTGGCTGTATTGTCATTCTGTTGTCCTAGGACTTACTGGCGAACAAATCAGGTTATAACTTTCCACAAACCTCTGGGCAATCAGGAATTAGATCAGGTTTAGACTTAGTATGTCTTCATTTCAGCAAGTAATTTGGCAGAGTCTGTCACGGTATTCTTGTGGGTAAGGCAGAGAAATGAAGTGCCAAGTGATGGTAGTTAAGGAGACATAGCTCGTTAGCAAGTTCTATCCAAGGAATGTTGATGAATGACAGGTGTCTTCTTGGAGGGAAGTCCTGGGATATGCTCTATTTGACCTTAGATTTAGAAAGAATCCTAAAGATTAATTAATACAGGGGTTCTTAACCTGGGGGGTCCAAGAAATTGAGAGTACATTTTGATAACATTTCAATATAATTAGTTTCCTTTATAACCCCTCAGTATTTTATTTTATGCATTTAAACAGCATGTAAAAATGCATTCTGAGAAGGGATCCACATGCTTCCCTTTTTGACCTTTTCATTGATGATCACTTACCTTCTTCTCCTAATATTCTTCTCTCTAAGTTTTTGGGACATGATGCTCTCCTGCTTCTCCTTCTACCTATTGAATCACTCTTGAGGATCTTTTGCTAGATCTTCATCCGGGTCACCTTTGTTAACCACCTGTCCCTACCATGGCTCTGTTCTGGGCCTTCTTATCTTCTCCCTTGATTTAGCTTGGTGATCTCATTAGTTTTCAGAGATTCAACTATCATCTCCATGTAGACAATTCTCAGATTCATTTGTCCAACCCTCCAGTCTCAAAATGCTAACTGCCTTTTGGATATCTTGAACTGAATATTCCATAGACATCTTAAACTCACCATGGCCAAATCTGAATTAATTATCTTTCTCCCTTCCCCCTAACTTTCCTTACATTCTTATTGATGAGGGTACCACCATTCTCCTAGACACTCAAACTCACAATCTCAGTATCACCCTTAACTACTCACACTCCTTCACTTCTCAGAGTCAATTAGTTGCCTGTCAATTCTAACTTAATAACATCTCTCATATACGCCCCTCTTCTCTCTTCTGAGCCGGCCATCACCCTGATTCGCACATGCTGACACTATTCCAAAAGCCTGCTCATTGATGTCCCTGTCTCGAGTTTCTCCCCAATCCAGGTCATTCTCCACTCAGCTGTCCAACTGATCTTAAAGAACAAGTCTGACCGTGTGATGCCCCTGTTTAATTAATTCCAGTAGCTCCTTGTTACCTCAAGGACCATTTCTAAAACCCTGTTTAAAACTTTTCAAAATGTAGCCCTCTCTTACCTTTCTACTCTTCAACTTTCTACTCTTAGTTCTCTCTCATGGATCCCTGAATTGGTGGTGCACTGACATTTGCCTTCTCACTGTTCCTCAAACAAGACACTTTAGCTCCCAACTCCAAGCATTTTTACTGGCTGTCTTCCATTCCTAGAATTCTGTCCTTCCTCACCTCTGCCTCCTGGCTTCCTTTTTTTTTTTAGTGAGACAATTGGGTTTAAGTGACTTGCCCAGGTTCACACAACTAGTAAGTGTCAAGGGTCTGCAGCCAGGACTCAGGTCCTCTTGAAACCAGGGCCGGTGCTCTATCCACTGTGCCACCTAGCTGCCCCTGCCTTCAAGTCTCAGCTAAAGTCCTACCTTCTGCAAGAAGCTTTTCCCAATGCTAATGGCTTCCCTGTAAAATCATCTCCAATTTATCTTCTATATAACTTGTTTGTACTTAGTTCTCTGTACATTGTCTTCCTGTGGGGCTATAAACTCCTTAAGAGCAGGAATTGTGGGTTTTCCCCCCCCATTTTCTCTGTATCCTCAGTTCTTAGCATTGTGCCTGGCATATGGTAACAGTGATTATAATGACAATAGCAAATATTTATATAGTGCCCACTATGTGCCAGGTAGTGAAGGCTTTAGAAATATTATCTTATTTGATCCTCACAACAATCCTGGATGTTGGTGCTATTATTATCCCCATTTTACAGATGAGGAAACTGACACAAACAGAGGTGAAGTGGTTTGTTCAGGGTCACACAGTAAATCTGGATTTGAACTCAGGTCTTCCTGACTGCAGGACCAGCACTTTGTCCACTGTGCCACTATGTCCAGTGTTGCACCCCATGATGCAAAACATATTAAGAACCCCTAATCTAATAAAATCCACTTGTTTTACAGTGAGGAACAGAGGCTTAGAGAGATCACTTGCCCAAGGTCATTTAGCAAAGAACTAGAGCTTGAGCTTTAACTTAGGACTTCTAAATGTTCAATATTATTCCAATCATACCATGGAGTTTTATTTATGGCTTGAATAAAGACATTAAAAAACATAATTATTTATCAACTTATGGATGACATAAAGCCGGTAACGAGAACAGACAGAACCTAGACTTGAAATGACCGAAGTTTCAAGAAAACTGCAGACTGAGAGGTCATAAGAGCCCAGCTCAACCTCCTTTCTTACCACTATGGATAGAGCTGAAAGTACCCTTCAAATAATAAATCAACAGAAGGAGAGAAAAGGGGTGGGAGTCAGAGTGGGGAAATAGCCATACAGCCTCAAATGAGAACAGTCTCTTCCATGAGTAAAAAAGGAAAGACTAAGAAAACAACTAAGCAAGATGATTTCAATAAGCTGGTCAAAACCAACAAGAAGAAATTCTTTTTTTTTTTTTTTTTTGGGTGGGGCAATGGGGGTTAAGTGACTTGCCCAGGGTCACACAGCCAGTAAGTGTCAAGTGTCTGAGTCTGGATTTGAACTCAGGTCCTCCTGAATCCAGGGCCGGTGCTTTATCCACTGCGCCACCTAGCTGCCCTAAGAAGAAATTCTAAAGAGAGAAATGTAAAGTTCTGGATTCAGGTTAGAAAACAACTGGGCAGATACAGGAGGAGGAAGACCTAGGTTAACATCAATATACGTGGAGACCCTGGGTTTTATCTGGCCACAACTTCAATAGGATCCAACCTATACTGATGCTCAACCTATCTTTCCAGGTTTATTAAACACTCTTTGGCTGCTGTCAGACTTAGATTAGATGGTCTTCAGGGTACCATTTAACTGTGAGATTATACAGTTTTAAATACTTAAAGAGGTATCAGGGGATATGGTTCCTTTGACTATGAAAATATGAGGTGGGGTTTTGAAAGATCCCTGAAGATTTGGAAAGTCATACTTAAAAATATAAAAGGTCCTGTGATATTATCAGGTCTAGATCTTTGTTTTTATTTTTCTACTTTTATAGGACATTCATTTTTACCAAGCTGATGTATTTGAAATATTAGGTTCCAATGATAATGGATGACAGCTGTTAGTTATCTCCTGTGCATATAAAGTTTACCCTATTAATTCGATCTCAGTAAATAATGCACTTTTAAGTGAGCGTTAAGTTTATACAGGACTATTCATACCTTGCTGCCCTAGTAACCTTGTGACCAATCCCTTACTTTGAGAGACCAAGAATATAGGGCATTATTACACAGGATGAAAAGGAAATCCTTACCTTGGTTTCTCTCAATAGCTTCTGTTCTTTTCTTCCCTCTATGCTTTCAAGTGTTTTTTTAAAATGTATTATTGATTTTTAACATTCTTCTCTTTTTAAATTTTGAATTCCAGACTCTCTTCCTCCTACCTCTCCCCTACCCACTAAGAAGGTAAGCATGATATCAATCATACATGTGGAATAATGCAAAACATATTTTCATATTAACCATATCACAAAAAAGCAAAAAAAAAGAATACAAGAAAATTATACTTCAATTTGCATTCAGAGTTAATCAATTCTGTCTCTGGAAGGGGACAGCATTTTTTCATCATCATGAATCCTTTCGTACTGTCTTGGATCACTGTATTGTTCAGAGTAACCAAGTCTTCACAGTTGATCATCATTACAACACTGGTGTTTGCACAATGATCTCATAGTTCTCACTTCACTATGTATTAGTTCATGTAGGTCTTGTCACTTTTGTTCTGAAACACTCCTCTCATCATTAAAAAAAATTTATTATTATTATTAATTTTTTTATTTCTCCCCCCTCATTTTTGTGGCACAATAGTAATCCATCACAATCATATGAAACAACTTCTTTAGCCATTCCCCAACTGATAAGCACCCCCCTTATTCCAATTCTTTGCCACCACAAAAAGAGCTAGTATATTTTTTGTACATATAGGGCCTTTCCTTTTTATTTTATGTCTTTGGGGTACAAAACTAGTAGGTGTATTGCTGGGTCAAAGTATATATAGTTTATACTCCTTTGGGCATATTTCCAGAATGGTTGGACTAGTTCACTAATAGTTCATTAATGTAGCCATTTCCCCTCATTCCCTCTAGTAGACCATTTTTGGTAAGTGTGAAGAGATACCTTAGAATTGTGTCAATTTGCTTTTCTTTAATCAATAGTGATTTAGAACATTTTTTATGACTACAGATAGCTTTGATTTCTTCTTCTGAAAACTGCCCATTCATATATTTTGACCATTTATCAATTGCGGAATGGCTCTTATTTTTGTAAATTTGACTTAGTTCCCTATAGATTTGAGAAATGAGGCCTTTATCAGAGCAACTTGCTATAAAATTTCTTTCATGTTACTTCATTGTCTATGGTACCTTTTAGGAAAATGTAGTTTCTCTGATTATCTCTTTTAATTATGTCCATTTTTGCTTTGAGATCATGATTACTATCCCTGCCTTTTTTACTTCAGATTTCTAAATCTGAAACTATTATGCTTCGGCTGAAATTTTTAAAAAAAAGGCAGGATAGTCTATTCTTTCCCCCTGAAGGATTATACCCAGTTTTGCTGGATAGGTTATTTCTGGTTGTAATCCTAGCTTTTTTTGCCTTCTGGAATATCTATCATATTCCAAGCCCTCTGAGCTGCTAAATCTTATGAGATCCTAACTGTGGCTCCATGAAATTTGAATTGTTTCTCTCTGGCTGCTTTTAATAATTTCTCCTTGACCTGGGAGCTCTGGAATTTGGCTATAATATTCCTGGGAGTTTTCCTTTTGAGATCTCTTTCAGGTGATGATGAATGGATTCTTTCTATTTCAATTTTACCCTTTGAATCTATTAGGGCAATTTTCCTTAATATATTTTCTTGAAAAATGTAGAGGCTCTTTTTCTGATCATGGCTTTCAGGTAGTCCAATAATTATTAAATTATCTCTCCTCAATCTATTTTCTAGGTCAGTAGTTTTTCCAATGAGGCATTTCACATTTTCTTCTATTTTTTTCATTTTTTGGATTTTATTTTATTGTTTTTTGATGTCTCACACACAATTCCACTTGCTCCATTCTAATTTTTAAGGAAATATTTTCTTCAGTGAGCTTTTGTACCTCTTTTTCCACTTGGCTAATTTTGTTTTTTAAGGAGTTCTTTTCTTTAGTGAATTTTTGAACATGCTTTTCCATTTGGCCTATTCTTCTTTTGAAAGAATTCTTTTCTTCAGTGATTTTTTTGGGCATCCTTTACCATTTGGCCAATTGTTTTTTTAAGGTTTTCTTCAGAATGTTTTGTGCCTTTTTTTACCAAGCTGATACTTCTCTTTTCATAATTTTCTTGCATCACACTCATTTCTTTTCCTACATTTTCCTCTATCACACACAATTTTAAAAATTGCTCTTTCAGCAATTTTTTTTTTGGCAGGGGCAATGAGGGTTAAGTAACTTGCCCAGGGTTACACAGCTAATAAGTGCCAAGCACCTGAGGCCAGATTTGAACTCAGGTCTTCCTGAATCCAGGGCTGGTGCTTAATCTACTGCACCACCTAGCTGCCCCTCTTTCAGCAATTCTTTTTGTTGTTGTTGTTGTTTTGTGGGGCAATGGGGGTTAAGTGACTTGCCCAGGGTCACACAGCTAGTAAGTATCAAGTGTCTGAGGCCGGATTTGAACTCAGGTACTCCTGAATCCAGGGCCGGTGCTTTATCCACTGTGCCACCTAGCTGTCCCCTCTTTCAGCAATTCTTGTTGGCCTTAAGTTCATTGAGGTGTTGCTCATTGCTATTTTCAAATTGTTGTCTTCTTCTAAGTTTATATTTGGTCTTCCTTGACACCATCATTGCATTTTATAGTCAAGCTCTTTTTTGTTGTTGTTGTTTTGCTCATTTTCCTAGCCTATTTCTTCACTTTGAACTTTATGTTAAAGTTGGTCTCTGCTCACCTGGAGGTGGGGAGGCACTGTACCAAGTTTTAGGTTTTTCATGCTGCTATTTTCAGAGCTAGTTCTGGGGGTGTGTAAGTTTTGGGTGCTTCCAGGGTGATGCTATCCTGGAAGAGATGTAGTCACTGTTTTCTTTTTCCTTCCCTTCCTTTCTTTTCACAGGGCAATGAGGGTTAAGTGACTTGCCCAAGGTCACACAGCTAGTAAGTATCAAGTGTCTGAGACCAGATTTGAACTCAGGTTCTCCTGAATCCAGGGCCAGAGCTTTATCCACTGTGCCACCTAGCTGACCCATCACTGTTTTCTTGATCTGTGCTCTGGTCTTTACTCACGAAGGGTCCCTGATCCTCTGCAGCCCTGGAAATGGGACCAGGTCCCTGTTCTCCTGTAGCCAGAAGTGGTAAGTGCTCCTCCTGGCCCTGGGCCTGTGTTCAGGGTCCCTGATCTCTTGTGACTGATCACAATGCTCTCCTCTGCCCTGGAACTGTAACCCAGAACTGTTTATGGGTAACAGAGTTGCCAATGAGCACCAGCTGCAACCAGTGCCAGCAAAGCGTCCCCTGTAATCTCTTTCTGACACGCTTACCATAGCTGGGTTGAGAGCTCCTGAAGTTTCCACTGTTGGGGCAACCTCCAAAACCTACCGTTCCTGCTGTGCTCCATGCCTACACCCACCCCAGTGTTACAGACCTCTCCTGCGGACCATCTAAATTACCTTATGATGGAAAAATAGGTATCCCTCTGATTTTCTGTTGGCTCTGCTGCATTTTAAAGTCGTTTGGAGAGTTCAGTTGGATCCCAAGTTGTGCTCCAACATCTTGGCTCCAGCTTCTTCTTTGATTACACTAGATTTGCCTGTTTCCTCATTTGTTAGCTATCTGTTCTTGTCTTTGGATTTTCTTAAACAGACTTTAATCAATCAATCATTCCAAAAGTTTATTTTTTAATCAGGAAGAAAGAATGCACAGATATCAGTATATACAAAGCAGATAACAATGTAATCTTAAGGAAAGGGAAGAGGCACTAGCAACTGTGGGAGCAATAAAGACTTTGTGCAGAAGGTGGTGCCTGAGCTGAGTCTTAAAGGAAAAAAGAATTCTAAGAAGTGAAGTGAGGAGGGAGGGCCTTCTAGGTAGGTATGGGGGACAACCAGTGCTAAGGCATGGAGACTGAAGATGGAGAATCATAGATGAAGAACAGCAAAAAGCCCAGTATGGATGAACTGAGCAGTGTGTGGAGAGTAGCAATGTATAGCGAGGCTAGAAAGGAGAGTGGGACTAGTTGTCAAGAGCTTTAAATGACAAAGGAGTTTCTATTTGATCTGAGAAGTAATAGGGAGCCACTGGAGTCTACTGAGTAGGAAAGTAATATGAAATCACTAAAATGCAGAGCTGTGTGAAGGATGATCTAGAGAAGGGAGAGACCAAAGAGAGGGAGACCAACAAGGAAGCTATTGTACTAGCAGTCTAGGCAAGATGTAATGAGGATCTGAACCAGGAGTGATGGCTGTGTGAGTGGAAATAAGGAAACGTATGTGAGAGATGTCACAGCAAGAGAAATAATTAACTCTGACATAACAACAACACAGACATATGAGAATAATTTTTAGAATATCCCTCTAGCCACTGGGAAAAATCTCTTTACTCTTACTACTACTTACACTTGTAAATTACATGATTTTTCAACAGATTCTGACATACATTATCTTATCTGATCCTTACAACAGTCATGTGAAATGAGTAAGACAGGTATCATTATCCCCTTTCTATACATGAAGAAACTGAGAGAGGTCAAATCACTTAGAATCTGAGATGAGTAGAGTTGGAAGGAACCTTTGGGATTCATGTATTTTTAGTTTCTCATTTTATAGAAGAGGAAACTAAGCTATAGCAATATCACATAATTTGCTTAAAGCTAGTAAGAAGTGAAGCCAGGGAGAGAACTTAGGGCTCCTGAGTCCTCATTTACTATGCTGTGTATTACATGAAGCTCCCCTCCCAATGTGTGACATTCAGGAGCTGCTATATCATGCAGGCTTGAAGCCAAAGTTCAAAAAGTATAGAATGAATGCAGGATGATACCCCCAAAGAACCCATATGGTTCACATATCAATAAAGGTGTCTAATGTTCTATATGGATATGAACCTATTGTAGATGTTAAATTCAGATTGAGTAGTTTCCTTAGTGTAACCTACAAGTCATATGTAACCCACAGGAAAGTTCTGGAATACAGTCAATTTTTCCAACAATGAAGTGATGTTTGCTGCAGAGCAACTGCTAAGCAAGACATGTACAGCATATAGAAAACATGTTTATATGGAAAGCTGATACGGAGCCAGACCACAAGACCATAGAAAGTCAGAGTTAGAAGGTGCAGCAGCACTCCCAGATGTTACCCACGTCTTGAAAGAGCATAGACTGAACCAAGCACAAATTACAGAACTCATGGCCAGTGAGTCAAATAGCACGTCCTCAATCAGAAACACCAGTATCCTACTTAGTCTGAGATGTTTAACCTTTATTGTTGGCACCCTACTTAGGCCATTTCCTCCAGTGGTCAGATCTCCCTGCTATCTCTGTCCAGCTTACTGATATCATTCCTGCTTATCCTTCTTCCAGGTCCTATGCTGTAGGATAAAATACATTTCTTTTGCTTTCTTTTCTTTTCTTTCTTTCTTTCTTTTTTTTTTTTTTTTGCATTGTAATCATAGTTAAGTGACTTGCCCAGGATCACACAGCTAGAAAGTGTCAAGTGTCTGAGGCAAGATCTGAATTAAGGTTCTCCTGACTCCCCGGCCAGGGCTCTATCCACTGTGCCATTTAGCTGCCCTGATTTCCACATTTATCATCCCATTCTCTGTTCCTGGACTACACTTCCCAGGTGTCCCTTGCAGGGAAACTTTAGGTTGGCTGCCATTTTCCTTCCTGACTAGAAACACATCTCCCAGCACTCTTTGCAAAAGGACCTTCTAGGAGTCTATTTTGTCTGCTTAGACTATATTTCCTAGGTACCTCTGTGAGAGGGAATTCTGGTTGGCAGTCACTTTATCTTATGGGTGAAGACAAAAGGGACTGTGGGGATCACCTATTCTATCCCCTTCAAATGAGTCAACTATAAACAGAGTAAGCAAAAGAAACACAATTTTGAAACAAGAAATACACTGGAATTCTTTGGCATCTGTATAATCTGACATGCAGCAGTTGGGTATGAGGTAGCTTGGAAGAGACTGAGTCTAAGAGATAATGTTAACAGCCCTAATAAACATCAGCTTGTGGTTGCAAAACATCTAGCCAAAGAATGGTTATGCTGTCTGCACAGAAAGGAATGAATAATCTTAAGGTTAAAAATCTGAGCCACACATCTATGTGGCAATGGTATGCATTATCAGCAAAGCATTTTAAAAAAAATAAAAGAGAGCAGTAAGTTTTTGTTTGTGTCTTATTGTATGAGATAGAAGCAAAAAAAAAAATCCTTCTTAGGAATATTCATGAGGAATGCATACAGGAAACTCTCACTTCAGGAGAGTTATTCTAGAGATGTCCAGGAATGAAGAAATCCTTAGAGATCTGTTCCTACACAGTACTTTGGATAGTTCTTATCATTCCTCAAATAGCAAAATAAAAACACATTGAGAGAAATAAATTCTCTAAAATAAATTCTACCAGATTTCAAGGTTTCTCTTAGTTCTCAGTCTAGGTCTTTCCAAGTCAGTTCCCTCACCCTTAAAATGATTCTTAGGATCTGGAAAAAAAATGTAGCTTGGAAAGGAATGGTCACAATAAAACAATCTGCCAGGCTAATTTTTTTTTCTTAACAGATTTGTACTAAGAAATGAAACTGTAAACTCATTTACCTTATAAGCTTGGTAGGTATGGGAGTTGCAGCAGAATCTTTAACAGGTCTCAGTAATGACACTAAGAGTGGCTCACAAAAGTGGGAGAATTTCCCATTGGTGGGAATGGAAGGGAATTTTTAAGGGTATTCAGTTTGGTTCCTGCCTCGAGGCAGAATTATACTTTAAGGCACTCTATAGAGATTAGACTCTTCTATATTAAAAAACGGCTGAACAATAAAACTCTATAACTTCCTTTAACAGAACATTCCAGAGTCTTTAAGGCTTGGAATTACAGATATTTGGAGTGAGAAGGGACCTTCCGAGTACAGTAATCTAGTCCAACCCCTTTCTTTTGCAGATGAAAAAAATTATCCTTATGGAAGGGAAGTGACCTAAATGTAATACCAGTAAGAGTTTATATATTTGTAAATTTGAAGTGTGATACTTTTATGGCAGTACTACATTCCTGACTCATTTTTATCTGACTTATAAAATATTGAGCTCTTTTCTCAAGAAACTCTGGAGTTATTTGCCAAGAAAGATGCTCTAAAACAAAATAGTATCAGGAAAAATGCAGAATTTCACCACAACCCCCCATAATTTCAATTGCTTCAGTATGCTGGGTAGGGGAAGCTGAAGAGGGGAGGAAGACGTGAGGTTTTGAAAGATTAATCATTTTAAGTTTAATTGGGAATATATCTCTTGACATTCAAAGAAGATAGAATAACAAACTAAAGAGAGAAGTGGAAGGGACTTTGGTTACTGGTCCAACTTTTAGTTCAAAGCAAGAATTCTTTCTGAAACATCCATGATGGATAGTTAAGTCTCTGTTTGAATTCTTCCAATGATGAAAAGTTCACTTCCTGAAAAAAGTCTACTCCATTACCAGACAATTCTTAGCATCATCTTCCTTTAAATTAATCCAAAATTTGCTTCTACTGTTCATCCATTAATCCTAATCTGGATCTGGATCCAGTCTAACACCACACAAAATATATTTAATCCCTCTTTCCTTGACAGTCCTTTAAATATTTGAAGGAAAAGAATTAAAGAATAAAAGGTCCTGAAATTTTACTTTAGGAAGTGTTTGGGCCAAATTTAGTACGGGAAGAGGTCATGGAAACCCCAAATCACAATTAATTCCTTACAGAAGGAAGAAGCCTCTGATATGGTATGATGTTGACCAAGATCATAGGTTCTATCCCCATATGGAAATGGAGTTTGTAATTTTCCAGAGAAAAATCACTAGTTTTTTTCCCCTTCATTTCATTGCATACTTAACCTTGGCCAAGTGCCTTGAGTTTGCATGGAACTGGTCAAAAGGTAGACCTCTGGATGGATCTGAACAACTCAGTACTACCCCTAGAAAAACAACTCAAAGAGTATAGCCTACTTTTCTAGCAATGAGTCTGAAGTGTCACTTTTGTATATGAAAGTGTTTTTTGTTCATTGCTTCATGCCTTTTATGTATATCAGCTATTTCCTTTATTTTAAACAAGCTGAGATATATTCTATACATTCATTTCTGTTGGTGTTATTAATTGTGTGGTTTATCTACTACTAACTATCTAACTGAGACTCTTAACGTATTAGAAGAGCTAGAAATTACTTTCTCAGGAAAACACTAAGAAATGCTCAGGATTTCTTAGGAAAACTAGTTGGCTTTACCTGAGTTTGAAGCTCACATTTCCAAAAAAATTGCATAAAATCGTGGTCCTAATGTCAAGTCAATCTAGAAAGCCAAATTTAGAAGGTAAAAAGAAGAAAAACTTCTGAGCATTTCAGGCTGTCACATGAGTAGACATAGTAAAGACATATCAACCAGATCACTGAAGCTGTGTCCTATGATAGTTTCCACCATTTCTGCACCACTAAGAGAAACATCCAAATTCAATATAAAGAATCACTGGATTTCAGTAAAGTAATGCCTTCCTATGTCCACTGTTTTCTGATAACATCTTTTGAGGCATCTTCAGAAATTACCTCTGAACTACCATTTGGGTAGTGATCAGAATCTAGGGAAAGACAACTTATGCAGCCATACTGTTCTGTGCAAGGTATACAAAGATCACAACTGAGAATATGACACATTGAATTCCCTGTTCCTGCCCCCTCTCTACCCTCTCACTCACCCAAGGAAGAATAAAGGAAAGGAAGGAAGGCAGGAAAGAAAGAAGGAAGTGAGCAAGGGCAGGCGTTAGAGAAGGAAGAAGGGAAGAAGGAGAATAAAGCTTCTTTTCATCTTTCCATTGATTTTAACATAGTTTTCCATTTTTCTGATTGTATTGTTAAAAATACTAGAGCCTTTTAAAAATGATGCTGACCAATAAACTAGCATAAAGCAGAAGTAGATCATTTTTGAAAGACATTTGGTTCCCTGCACAGAAAAGAAGAATCTTTGAAGAGCAAACAGGGTCAGGGGGAAGCCACATTCAAAGAGCTCCCCAAAGGCTAAGAAGCAGGAGGGGATTTTAAAAGGGGGAAAGGGTCAATCTTGATGAATTGTGAAAAATTCAAAAGAAGCTCCCCTGGTCATCTACCAGGGAGACTCTTCGACACTGAGCTATAAAGATGGCAAAAGAGGCTTTCTAAAACCCATGGGAATCAATTTAAGCAAAATTCAGAATGGGAATTCAAGAATAGGATATGGAGTATAATTAGCATGGGAATATGATTATTTTCAAAGGAATACAAAAAGCAGTCAGTAATTTGAAAAGTAGTTTTAGAATAAAAATAACGATACTACAAGGATCTGTGATTGCAGTGGTGATGTACTTCCTTTGCTGTTAAAGAGTGACAAATTCAAAACTAGGAAACTATCCTAGAGTACCAGAGAGGATGTGGCCAATTCCCTTCTCTTCCTTGATTTGATCGCTGAAAATACCACATGATGCTTTTTTAGGTTTTAGAAAAGAGTTTAGTGCTATATACCACAGAAAAATACTGCTTATTGGGTTGGATATATACTACTACCATAAATAGGCTGTATCTTTCAAAAGGAATTACTTTGAAAAGAAAAACTTTATATATACATACATATAGATAGATATATACATATATATGGAGAATGTGAAAAATACTCAAATTGATGTATAAAAACTCATGTAAAAGTTTAAAAATATTCCTTTAAATTAAGTGTTTTATTCATTTTTTGTCATCACACTTATTTTTGTTTGCCATTTTTATTGTTTTTCTCTCTCTTTCGATTTTACCATGATATTCCATCTTCACTGCTTTCGATTGGCACTACCAGTACAGTTATCTGCCATATATATATATATATGGCACACACAGAATATATGAATTCTGTGCAAGGCAGATTTAAAGGGAAAATAAAACCTGTATTTGGACCCATATGGTACACAGATTTCCACAGAGTTCTTCTCCAGTGTCTCATCATGGCATAGAAGTACTCTAGAAGGTACCACATAGAAGCTGTACCAGTTTCTATGATCATGGAAAAGCTTCGAGTATGGGCCCAACAATACAATGTGTCTGCTTTCTGAGGACCAGCCTAGCCTACTAAAAAGAAGTTTATCACCATTAGGCTGGTCATTTGGTGATGAATTACTGGTCATAGCAACCTAGGAAACAAATAAAATTAGAAATACAGTCTATAAACAACTTAACTGTTGTCATTCTAAATGCAAGATCTTTTTCCAATGACCAAGGAATGGAAATAGTACTGAAGGAACTGAATGTTATTAATCTTGACATTCCAACTGTAAATAAAACCTGGAAACCAAAGCAAGTTGCAGCTAAATGGAAGGATAGCTCATAGGTTCTCCTCTGAGAAACAATAAAGGAGTCAGAGGAACTGGTTAAGTTGTGCATCCAAAGGCAATAAAAACATAATTATATGGGACATTTGGTTTCCTTGTATTTCAGTACTCATGATAAGTATCTGTAAAAGGCTATTGTGAAGATAACTCTAGCAAATGCAACAAGATCTAGCTGTCAGAGAGAATGAAGTAGAAAACTCCATGAAAACATAAAGACTTCCAGTTTAATTCAGTATATACTTTGACTTGGTGACTTCACTTCATAGATGGACAGAGGAGAGGATGTTGAAAAATATGGCTTATAAGTTAAGAATGAGAGATGCCAAAGATTTGTAGATGACACATAAACTTCAGACTTAGTCATTATGAAAATTTTTTAAAGAAAATAATTAGGAGGCACTGGACGTGGAGAGCACTAAGTTAATATTAAAAAATGCAATTGAAACATTAACACCCAGAAAATTACTTGTATGAAAGAGGAAGTCATTCTTGAATTAGCTGTCTGCGTATAGTCAAATAGGTGACTTACTAGAGCAAAGAACAATGACTAAATTTTTAAAAACTAGAAAAAGAATAAAAATGTAATAAAGCTAAGGCATACAATCAGAACAATTCCAAACAACTGGCACCAAGATGGATAATAAATGGAGCAAAATACATTGATATTGATTATAACAATTTTGTATTGAAGTTTAATCGGTGTAACTCAATGACCAAAATGAGGAGACACTAAAGGGCCTACCTTTTGGTAGACCACCTTACTCAGCAAAGGTTTTATGTGTTTGTTTATTTGCCAAAAATATAAACTCATTTGTGCAATCTTACCCAAGAATAAGGCTTTACATTTATCCCTATTAGACTTTATCTAATTAGATTTGACCCAATAATCTAGCCTATCAAGATGTTTTCAGATACTGTTATACTGTATGTTAGCTATCTTTCCCAGTTTTATGTCTCAGATTTGATAAGGATACTATCTATGCTTTTATTTAAGTCATTTATCAAGGTATTAAGCAATATAAATATAAAGGACAATGTAATTGTCTAAGTTGTTATTAAATCATTAATGACTACACTTTGGCACAACACACCTATTCTGAGTTCATATAATTGTACCTAAGAATAGTATGATGAACTTTATCAACTACCTGGCTAAAATGGAGGCACATTATATTTCTCTCATACTTCTGGCATTCAGAGGAAAAATCTGTGTGGCAGAAGGGGCTGGTGAAGGAGAAAGCTTTGATCTGAATAAGTAGGAGAAGGAATTGTGAAAGTGACTTGGAGAACTTTGGAACAGTGAAAAAGAACAAACACTGAATCTGGATGGGTGAAATTTCATCCTGAGGAAACACTTCAGGAGAATGGATTCAGAAACAGGCTCAACCTGAAGGAGAGCTAAATCTGGAGGAGAAAGAACAGAAGAAAAGGAGGAGGAATAGGGAGGGGTAAAGGAGAAAGATAAGAAATTAGCAAGGCAATGTAAGTGAGAAAAAAATGTGAGAAAGGAAAGGAGGAGTAGTACAAGTATTTTCAACATAGTTAAGAAATGTGAAAGGGGATTTCAATACATTTAAGGTGAGTTGTAATCACCTGTGGACAGCATGAAAGACCAAGCCTGAGGATGTATGAAGTACGTATGAGTGAGTACGTATGAATATCAGAATGAATTTTTTAGTGACTTGTACTGAGTGTGATACCTTTGTATTTCTGTCAGGTCCAAGTCAATACTATTTATGCTCAAAGGACAGGTTAGAAGAAAATGTGCAGGTGTGCCTCCCCACTTTAGGTTGGCAGGGACAATGAAATAGTCTTAAAGAGTCCAGAAGAAAGCCTTAGTCCTTCAATGTGAAAAGAAAGGAGTACAGGGATATAAAGAGGTAGAAGGCAATCCTGATCTCTCTCTCCTCTGAAGGAACTGAAGATGGTAAAATACTGAATACTTGGAGATAAAAACATATCTGAGGCCCTATCTAAAAGGGACAGAGATGGAAGTTCAGGGACATGAGAGGCTGAATGTCTTTTTAGGGATGACTGATCCATAGGTTCTTTCAGGTTAGAAGTTATCCAGTAAGGGAAAGAGGAAGAAGAGAAAAGTCTAGTTAGTAGCTTCCTGTTGTTGCTATTTGTCAACCCAACAGCAACAAGAGAAAGAATTGTTGTCTTTCTGGTGCATGTATCTCAGACCTGAATGAAAACCTCAAAAGACTTTTCAAAGCCCATGACTACTACCCACTTCTGGTGATTCATTCACACGGGCAAAAATGATACTAGCAGAAGGAACCTAAAAAGCACTGCCAAGGATTACAAAGTCTTGGCCAAGAAACCGAAGATCACAGGACGGCTGGTATATGCATCACTAAGTGTCTTGGAAGAAAGGGATACAGAAGAAAACTGCAAATTTGAGAAAGGTAACAACTGGTTATGAATGTGGTATCTGAGAAGAAGATCTAGATTCCTGGAGCATGGGTTAGAATATGAGAATGGAAAGCTCTTGGCCAGAAATGGAGTAGCCCTAAGAATGGTGGATAAAAATGTACCATGTTCTTGTTAATATAATTGAAATGGCTTTGGAATGAAAAGGAAAATCAAAGACCCCCCCCCCCCCGAAAGCCCACCAGTGTAGGGAGAATAGCAGCTGAGATTGTTGTTGTTCATCCTTTGTTTTCAAAGAGGACCAATTACATCACAAGAGTGATGTCTTGACTTTTGGGTGAACTGGACTTAAATAAGACAGAACCATCAGCCTCACTCTTTCTTCCAGAGTCATTGAAGATAGCCCCAGCTGAGATATATAGAAAGGAGACATCAGGAGATAAAAATCCATGCAAGTAGCCAATTGCAAAATGCACATCTTCACATTTTTTTTTTACATAAATACATGAAGCAATGAACAAGATAAATTAGAGATCTTAACTTAAGGATGCAGCTTGGCATAGTAAATATAGGACTGGACCTGTAGTCAGTTGATAAACCTGGGTTCAAATACCACCTTAGATGCTGACTAGACATGTATCCTTCAAGAGTTCAATTAAGTTCTCTGTAATATGAAGATGATAATAATACCAGAAGTACTTACTTTAGAGTTGTGAAGCTCAAATGAGATCATGTATGTAAAGTGTTTTGCAAACTTTAAAGTGCTATGTAAATAGTACAGTTTCTTATTATCATCTTGTTCTCACCTTATTCAAGGGAGTTGAGATACAAATTGTCCTGGGACAAGTCACTACACTGCTAGTATTCTTTTATATTAAATATTTTACGTATTGTCACACAGGAGGATAAAACAACTGCTTTTTGTAGTCAAATAAAATTCTCATGATGTAAACTCATCTTTGGTATATTTACTAGAAGTATACCCAGGACAGTTCTAGTAACAAAGAGCATGATAAGAATGATGTGTACTTCACCTTGTTCACACATGATTTTGAGTTCTTCTGCCATATATTTATATTTTAAAAGTTTTTTGTTTCATGTTGCTTGGGGTTTATGAGTATTTGGTATGACAATATCTAGGTTTTTCTTAAGTTTTTATGGATTGATGTTAAGTCCATGTGATTGTGGGTAATAGTTCATTCTGTAATAATACTCTGGTTCTAGTACAGTTTATTGGTTGAGTTCTCAAGGGTATTTTGAGATCTGCATTTGCAGTATTGGGATTTACTGTTTGTCAGTCTATGAAACACAGAAAACTTATGATGGATAATTACAACTATCAGGTCATGCAGACCTTGCTCGAGATAGTATAGTATAGCATAGATGTGGTAGGAACCAAAGTTCTGCAGCCTACAGTGATATATAGCTTAGTTTCTACTACTTCTTGCAAAAATCTTCAATGATCACTACTCCTGGGATTCTTAGTTAACCCTTCTATAATTTTTGGTGGTGATGAAAAGTCTTCATAAAGACTGTTTTCTAAAACAGACTCCCATGACTTGGTCCATTTACTAAATGTTTCTTTGTCAATTAAGAAGTCTGTATTAAGTAATTTACTAGGTGTCATGTACTGTGTTAGGGGCTGGGAATACAAGTACAAAGAATGAAAACAATGTCTATCTGTAAGAAGCTTATATTCTAACAGAGAAAATAAATGCATATAAAATATATATACCACAAGTATAAAGTTAGTAAATACAAATATATGCAGAGTAGTAAAATACAAGGTAGTTTGGGAGTAAATGCACTAGCAATTGGGAAGATCAGGAAAGGCTTCCTATAGAAGATAATGTTGGAGTTTTATTTTAAGAGAAGAAAGAAATTCTGAGGTGGAAGCAAGGAGGGAGTGCATTCCAGGCATGTGGGACAGGCAGTGCCAACATAAATATGGCTGAATCCATGCAGAAGTCACACAGGGAGGGCTTTTGGATACCACTCTTTTCCTATCTGGGAATGTTCCTGGTAAATTTCTCATCTGATTGTATCCCTCTGGATTTCATCATACTCTCCAGAATCTCATCATCCTGCATGATCATATCAATCCTGAAACTCACATCTCCTAAGTATCCCCTTGCTCCAAGACCCCTCCCTCCCTCTGTGTGGAGAGGGTGGACAATGGTGATCCTCCAGATCCTCCATGTTAGGGGGGTGCCCTGGGCAGCCATCTCGTCATTTCCTACCAAGCTGCACTCCTCTAGACTTCATCATGCCCCCTGCAGCGAGTACCCACCCTTTACCCCTACTCTTTTTAGCTTCTTTATACATATTGTCTTTCCCCCGTTAGAGTGTGAGCTCCTAAAGGCTAGGTGCCAATTTTTGCCTTTCTTTGTATCCCCAGCACTTAGCACAGTGTCTAGAACATAACAGGTATTTAATAAATGTTGACTGACTGAATGTCTGATTCTTGGATCTTAGCTGTTTCATAGACTCCATATGTGGGTAAACTACATTTGGTTATAATCAACAAATCCAAATGGGATGTACTTGCTGTCAACCTCCCCACAAAAGAAAAGAGCATCAGGAAATCATTCAAAAATAGCACAAAGTAGAAAAATAATATATGTATACATATCCATATATATGTATATATATATAAAATCCATACACACAATGAAATATATATATGTATATATATTTCAGAGGAATACATAAAGAAGCAGGGAAAAGTTTTGAAACTCATATGTTGAATTTATTACTGTTATGTACTTTTTTTTGGAATGCATTCTGATAGGCCTTAATTTTAAAATGTGATTTCTTAAATTTTGCATTTAATAAACTCTAAATAAAATAAGAATTTCCAAATACAAAGTAGAACATATAAAGAGGATTGATTATGCATGAAACCGAGAGTATACATTATGTACAACCTTTCTAAATATATGAAAAATTTAATGTACAACTTTCAGATCCATCCTGCTTGTACTTCCTTCTCTCCTTTCTTTTCCTCCCTCCATGCATTTTTTTTTTTTGGTGGGGCAATGAGGGTTAAGTGACTCGCCAGGGTCACACAGCTAGTAAGTGCCAAGTGTCTGAGGTTGGATTTGAACTCAGGTCCTCCTGAATCCAGGGCCGGTGCTCTATCCACTGCGCCACCTAGCTGCCCCGCTCCATGCATTTTTAAGAAATACATCAATGACCCTCTTTTCTTTTCATTTTTGTGCAAACCTACTGGTAGGCTACCTTTCTTTTCCATTTCCCCCAATCCCCAAGCCCCCACAAAAACCTCTTATACAAACTGTAATGCAAAATAAAACACCCACACTAACCATGTCTGTTCTTTGTCAGGAGGTGGATGGTATAACATGCTAAATTACTGTACCTTTGGAGTCATGGTTGTTCATTGTGTTGATCTGAGTTCTTACATTTTTCAAAGTAGTTTGTCTTCACAATGTTGTTTTTATTGTATAATTGTTTTCCTGATTCTTTCACTATCCTTAGTTCATTCAGTCAAAGAGGTGAAACAACTATTAATGGGCCCAACTATTCTGGAAAGCAATTTGGAACTCTGCCTCTGAGTTAGGAGACTGTGCATATATCATGGTTGCTCATTGTGTTGATCAGAACTGTTGTATAAATTGTTCTCCTGGTTCTGTTCACTTTACTTTCTATCAGTTCATATAAGTCTTCCTAGGTCTCTGAAAATTGTCTCCATTACTTTTTTTTTTTACAACATATTCTATTAATATTCATATACCATAACGTATTCAGCCACTCCCCAATTGATGGGCACCCTGTTAACTTCCAGTTGATACCTCAAAAAGAATAGCTATACATGTTTGTACTTATAGGCATGTAAGTACTTTTTCCTCTGTCTTTGAACTCTTTGGCATATAATTCCAAATTAAATTTATAGCTCCACCAACAATTGTAATTCTCTTTTTTTGGGGGGGTCATATTTGTTAATTTGATGGGCATGAGGTAGAACTTCAGGGTTGTTTTAATTTGCATTTCTCTAATTATAATTAGAAAATGCTAATCATAATTAGTATTCAAATGAGTGTTTTGTAATGTTTTATTCCACATGGTTGTTGATAGCTTGCTTTTCTTCTTTTGAGAATTCATATCCTTTGGCCACTTATCAGAGAATGGTTTTTGCTCTTATTTATTTGAATAAGTTCTTTATGTAGCTTGAATATCAGACGTTTTTCAGAGAAACTTGCTATAATGATTTTTCCCCCTCAATCATATATTGTATACATTAAAAAAAACAAACCACCAAGCTAAATGTAATAAAGATTCATGGTTCCATATACAAACCTCTTTTGGAGTTCTTTTTATATAAAGATGTTCATGTTTGTTGGTTTTTATTAAGCTCAATAAAAAAATCAAAAGAAATGAATACATGGTTTAAAAAACAGATTCTCAGTTTTAACAAATATTGAGGGTGAGCATTCCAATGACTTAGAGGTTGCGCAATATTTGCATTTGTTCCAGAATCAATGAACAACTATCTGTATATAAAATGCAAGATGGTCTCTCTGAGGGAGGTTAAAGGTCTGGTGGAAAACTGCTTTAATTCTCCAGCTGTTTCAGGGATAATGAAGTGTTTCTTAACAGAATGGAAGATATGCTTCAAGAGAAAAACAAAGAGGAGAAATAACCCAGTTAGGCAAAGTAGAATCCAAGCTACATTGGGGGTTTGGAATAATGTTATATAGAGGGGAAAAAGGAAGAATTAAAGACCACTGAACCCCTGGTATGGGTTGTACCATTGGTGAAAGGTTCTTTTCAAAGAAGGTAGAGAGGGCATTCTGATTTCCATGCTGCAGATAATGATAATGAAGATGCAGAGGTGCTAAAGGAGTACACTCATGTAGTATTTGATTACTAAAAGAAAAGGCAAGTTGTGGAGTTGATGCCTCCATGTTAAAAGCCACTAACATGACCATATGTCAACTTGACATAAATAATGAACCATTTTGTCTTCAGTCAGTGCCCTGTACATAGAACATACTTAATGCATTTTGGATTTGGATTGAGCTAAACTGCCTTCCTTGGACAATTATCTGAGATGTAGTGGAGATCCCAAAGCTTATTAAACATTATGAGTAATTCATGTCTTTTATAATCAATGTGATACCACCAAAAGTAACCCATAAATCATCCTTAGGGATTACAAAGCCCCTACTAAGAAACTGAAGACCTTAAAGGTACAAGGGGTTTCTTATCTGCCACTTAAATCCAGAAGTTTAAGACAAGAAAGGCATATTTGGGAAGTGAATATTGCTGGTTAAGAAGATGGTGCCCTGAGAATAGGATTTGGATTTATAGATCAGGACTTTAGATATAGGAATGATGCACTTAAGGCCAGGAATGGAATATCTCTGATAAATACTGGGAAGATTATATTTGCCTGGAGATTTGTTGATCTGGCAAAAACAAACAAACAAACAAAAAACCCAAAGGATTTTTAAGTCTAAAATGGAGGAGCAATAGAGAACTGCCTATATCCAACTACGTTTTCTACTACAGATAATATTAAGTATGATATAAGAAAAAGAATATGAACATGGACAGTACAGTCATTCACAGGAGACAAAATAAAAGAGGCAAATCATGTGTGGCCTCAGATGTCTATAAACAAGTTCACAGAGTATAAACATTAAACAAGGTAAACAACACTATCCTTCAAGCTTCCATAGCTCAGTCCCATGATGAATCTGATCAATTCTTTATTCTTCTATACTTGAATCCCTTTCTCCCTATCCTATTGCAAATCACGTGTTGCCAAATCCCAACCTGAAATTACTTGCATCATCTGCAGTTTTTAGTCCTTTTTATATAGGGATGAACAGAACTGGAGAAGAAAAATCACAAAACTGTGCTCACTAAGTCCATTACAAATTTATGTTATATAATCTCAACTGGGTTCTTACTGCAACGATTCAATCCTTTTACATCCCGGACACTGATTCATTATCCCATTCAACACAGTGGCTATTCCAAATATTCTTGTCTCTCCTCAAGCTTCATTATGCCAAGAACTTCCTCTTCATCCTTTCTCCTCATCTCCTATTATTCAGATGCATTCCCATGTGAGAATCAGAGTGCCACCCCCCTGCTGAGAACCAGGGTAGCGCTGCCCTAAGGAGAAAGCATGTGACTAGCATCTGGAAGTTACATCTATTCATAGAACCACCTGTAAGTCATGTCAATCAATGCTACCAGCCAATTAGCTTGGAGCTGTGTGTGGGGACCATGCCTGGGTGGGCTCACAGGGAGCTTCCGCTTGGAGAGTAAGTGGGGGGAGGATCCTGTTTTCTGTTGGAGGTCCCAGTAGGGGTAGCAGGTGCAGGGAGCTAGGCACTTTCTTTCTATAGAGTTCTCTTTCCTAACCCCTAATATACTTTAATAAATACTTAATGCCCAAAGATTGGTGCTATATGCTTCTAATTTAAGGCAACTACACATTAGATTTTTAGATATCACAATTAGATTTTAAACCACAACCACACTATCTTCTCACCTCTGTCTCAAATAAAGAGGTGGAAGTCAATCCCTTCTATACATGTACAAGTGATCCTATTCTCTCCCATCTCCTCTAGGAGATAGTTTCCATTATCATCTTCACTTTCTCTCATCTTCAGTATCTCCCTATCTACAGGTTTCTTCCTTGAAATTTACAAACACAGCAATGATTGCCCAATTTTTTTTTGATTGCCCAATTCTTAAAAAAAAAAAAACCCTCACTACCATTCCCATTAGTTACTGTCCCATGTTTCTCCCCACCTTCTTGTCTAAACACTTCCAGAAGGATGTCTACACTAGGTGCTTCCACTTCCTTCCCTGTCACTCTCTTTTATAAACCCTTTGCAATACAATTTCCAACTTCATTTCATCATCTAAAAATCTCTCTTCAAAATTAACAATGATCTCTTTAGTAGCAGGTCAAATGGCCTTTTTTCAACATTCATCCTTTTAGGATGAATGAGCTTCATGAGCTTAAGCAAGTCACTTAACCTCTATTCACTTCAGTTTTCTCAACTGTAAAATGGGACTACAACTCTTAAAAATAAAGAGATAAATTTGATCTCATAAGTAAAATAAATTTGATCTCATAAGTAAAAGTGAAAGGTAGAATGTGACTCATGACAGGAACATGGCAGAAGGAGAAAATGGATGATGAGTTATGGGAAACAGATTATAACTCATATAGCATTATATAATAATGATTAGGGACCTCAACTATTCAAACATCTGCTGGAGTTCTCGGTTTCCTAAATGAACAGCTGATAAATTCTTAGCTTGTCTTGATGATAATTTCATCCATCTAAAGATAGACTAAGTGATGAAGGCAACTGCTATTCCAGGCCTGATTTTGACCAAGGATATCTTCCGTTAATATATTTAATTCTCAGGAGCTTTTATACAGATAGGAAAGTGGGCACATAGATTTATAATTATTGAAATCCCCTTATTACCTTTTTTGGAGTAATAATACTGTAGATCTCCCACTTCAAACTTTTGGTATCTTCCTTTCTATCAGATATCTTGAAAAAATTCCCAAGTTCTTCTCAAATTATGTAGAACACAGCACAGATTTCTTTTGTATAATTGTGGTGTGGTACACTAACTCTTTCTATCTTGTTCTTTAATGTGAATTCTACTTCACCAGACAGGACAGTAGGGACTGGGGTATTAAGAGTTCAAATATGGTGGTTACCCTTTCACCAATCACAAAAACAGTTTGCTGAAGAAATGCTGACAGATCAGTTTGACTTTGTCTATTTGTTTTCCTTCCACTTTCCGAGTTAAGTACTCTGGGATTTGGGTTAGCTGGATCTTATGCCAAGCTTTAGGTATATTACTTCTTATCTCTATCATTCTTCACTATTGTATAAGGCACCACTATTCATCTTCTTCCATAATATTTTGCAAGTAAATTTATATCCTCAAGTGCTGTTGTCATGATGCATAGGCTAGTAAGAAGACCAAGTATTTGCTTGTTGAGTCAGATTCTGGGCTTTTGGGGCCTCTTTGACATAGCAATTGCTTTACAACAGTTACATCCTATCTTTTGTAGTACACATCAATGTCTTTTACTTTAAACGTTGCCTATATTTTGGCATTAATATTTTAAGTGGATTAGCTTAAAGTTGCTGCAATTGTACAATGTATTGTCTTTTCAAATTATAATTTTATCTAGCACCTTCTGACCTTCTTTAAGAAAGTATTCATTATTTGTAGGTATGAAATTTTTGAGCAGTTTATAAAGCTTTGGCCAATTTCTTTTCTGAGTCCTGAACCATATTTATCAACTTGAATCTTGTCAAACAGTCATCACCTATGGATTAATAAAGTTTTGTAGTAGGTCTTATTTAGTACTTGATTGGACTTTCCCTTATGTAATAAACGAATACTAATATTAACCTTTGCATTGAATATCTAAAATGTTATCATTGATAGGAAGTATGGTATTTGAAAGAGGAGTGAATTTAGAATCAGAAATCCTGGGTTCAATCCCAACTCCTACCTATAATTAATTGTGATCTCTGGCAAGTCACAATTTCTCTGAGCTTCAGTTTTCTACATCTATAAAATGGGGATTATGATATTTGCATAACCTGCTTTGCAGGGTTTTCTTTGGCAAAAACTAAAGAGGATAATGTATGTGATAGTGCTTTGAAACTGCAACAAACAGGGGGTCAGCTTCATGAGGCCCAAGCATTGTATCTTACAGAATAGGTGTTTAAAAATTGTTTAATTAAACTTAACTATGAAATGATATGTAAATGAAAGAAGCAGTATTACAAACAAAATGAAAGCTACAGTGAATTTGATGCAAACCCTTGGAGAGAAAGATTAATTTAACACTGAACTCCATGGTTCTTGGAAAGCTGTATTTTTATTTTATTTTATTTTGGTTTTTGCCTAAGTAAAATGTCTAGAAAAAGAACTGACAACACATCTTGCCCTTCCTTTGGCAGATTGTACTAATTACATTCCCACCTTATCAAACCACTCTATTCTTCCCCTGATTCCACCATGTCCCTTTCTTGATCTCTATCTAGTTTCTGGTTGATTTAGATAATTCCCCTTTTAAGTTTGCTTTTAAAAATGTGCTTCATTTTCATTCTTCTAGGAATGTTTTGTGTTTTTGAAAATGTTATTAATAGCAAAGGTTCAAATTGGATATAGAATGTCACCTGATAGTAGATAGGATTTCTCACAGAGAATGACTACAGGGAGATCCTCCTTTTCTCCAAATTATTAGCGTACTTCCTTCTTAAAATCTGTTGAAAAGAAACTGAAAACTTAATGAATGAATGATTGTCATGGGATATTTGGAGACCTTAGTTGACCATAACTCACTTAAATTGATTTACATATAAAACTATTCAATCTTGCAGGCTTCATTTGACAGTGCAGATATGTGGCTAATGTCAAAATTAGCCCAGTTAATGAGGTTTGACTAATATTCAATCCTTTGACAAATAAACTAAGAGAGATTTTACGTATTGACTGGGCTTGGAGAGGTGTCAATCAAACACTACAAGTGCTAATGTTTGCTGGTCATAAGTGGTGCTAATTTAATGATAACAATGTCACAAATTTGTTTGTTTTCCCAAGGCTAAATATTACCCAGATCTGTGGGTGAAGAAGGTCTTTCCTTAATAAAGTCTGCAAATACAACAACTTGAGGATAGTTACAAGATTGCCATTTACCTATGCCATCAAATGGTGGAAGGTTAGATTAGATGAAATGTGTAGTCCTGACTAAAATAAGGATTTTGTGATTTTCTAACCCACTGATCCATTTTAAAGGGAAATATTTCAAAGTGACTCAGTAAAACAAATCCTTGTGAGAAAAAATACTTCAAATAAGTGTCCCACTTTTGGTTAAACTTGGCTAAAGATGGAATCGCTCAAAAAAAAATTCAGTTTTCTGAATGTAAATATACATACTTTTAAAAGACAAAGTGAAATTTCATTCTGCAATATGTTTTATACTCATTAATAATAAAATTTGAGTAAAGAACTTTTCAAGGTTCTTCTAAAAAGAAGATTCTCAACTCATCACTATGATATTTTAGTAGTGTCTTAAATGTGTCTTGTGTCATTATGTTGGACTAAAGCTGTTAGTAAATGCCCAAGTCCAGCTTTTCTTAATCTTGACAATAACATAAACATTAATGGCATCATTTGAATTTTCTCTGACTTCAAAATGAGTTTAAGTGGACATTCATGGAATGTGGGAGAATGAAAGAATCTACTGGCTTCAGATGTATTTTTAATATTAGCTACTTTGCAAATAAGGAAATTGAAGCTTTAGGAGGTTCAGTGATTTGCACATGATTAGTAGGAATAAGAGATAAGATTTCAACTCAGATTTCAATTGTCTCTAAGACCATTGTTCTTTCTACTACACCACCATGTTTTGTCCCTTACAAATCTATAGAACTGAACTAAATCCTTTAAAACAGAATCAAATAAAGCTCACTGATCAATAAATTAAATGATATATATCTGTATAGACTTTCAGATAAAATTCCTCATTTAAACTCCCCTAAATTCTTCACCATGCATGGGTGATGACCTAAACCAAAATGTCAAAAAGCCAGGAGTCATGATTCCAATCAACTATATTTATACCAATATTGCTTCATTTAAAGAACTTATATCTTAGATTCAAATCTGACCTCATATTAACTAGCTGCGTGATTTGGGGCAAGTCACTTAATTTGTTTGCCTCAGTTTCCTCAACTGTAAAATAAGGATAATAATAGCACTCACCTGACAGGGTTGTTCTGAAAATCAAATGATATAATGTATGTAAAAAAGTGTTTTGGACAGTGTCTGGCATGTCTTAGGTGCTATGTTAATGCTTATTCCCTTCCCTCTCTTTCTTCTCACATTTAGGACAATTTTTAAAAGTGCTATGAATTCTTGACAGTGATGCTGGGAACTATCAAGGCTCACTCTATGACTTTCAGGTGTTCCCTCCTTAAATTCTATCCAATAGGGACTTTTCAATCTACATTTCCAACCATGATCTTTCCCAAGCTTAGTCCTGAGAGAATGCACAAATAAATTTAAGGAAAAAGAACAGGCGGGCATATTGATCTTTGAAATTGTTTTAATTACAGGGGGCTGAGCCAAAATAGAGAAGAAAGGCAATGACTTGCCTGAGCTCTCCCAAAGACCCCTCCAAATATCTTCAAATAATGTCATGTGACAATTACTAAAGCAGAAGAACTCACAAAGACAGGGTGAAATAATTTTCCAGCCAAAGACAACTTAGAAGGTCAACAAGAAAGGTCTGTTGTACCAAAGTGAGAGTGGAGCACAGTCCAGCAGAGGCTGTGCCAGTGCAGCACCAGCCCCAGTCATAGCAAACCAGGAACAGGTCTTGGAAGCCTATGAATCAGCAGTGGCAGCAATTGCTACTAGAACTCAGCCCACAGACAGTCAGGGGATGAAACAATTGGCCAGAAGGAGATTACATGCCAACACTGAGGCAGGACCCTATTGTGTTGCCCATACTCCCATCCAAGTCACAGTCTTGGGTGGTGATCCCAGGCAGGGGAAGAGCATAAGCACCCTGAAAAAAGTGGCCACAATGGAGCAGGATTCTGTTCATAATTCCAGGTCAGGAAAGCAGGCCTGTGGTTGCTTGCAGACCAGAGCACAGAGCAGGAAGGTAGTAAACATACCTCTCCTTAAATCATACCATCTTGGAGGAACTAAAAATATACAAATTCCTAGAAGTATCTCTGAAAACAGGATGCACAAACACCCTGAAGCTTGGGACAGTGTGCCCTCCACAATGGAAGCAGTACCCCACTTAAACAAAGAGTTAAGAGTCAAGAAATAGGCTGGGAAAATGAGCAAACAGGAAAAAAAAATGCTGACCCTAGAAAGTTTCTATGGTGACAAGGAAGATCAAAATACACCCTCAAAAGAAGATAGTAAAGTCAAAGCTCCAACATCCAAAACTTCCAAGAAAAACATAAATTTGTCTCAGGTCATAGAAGGGCTCAAAAAGGACTTTAAAAATTAAATAAGAGAGGTGGAGGAAAAAAAGGAAAGAGAAATGAGAGTGATAGAAGAAAATCATAGAAAAAAGGTCAACAGTTTGGTAAAGGAGACATAAAAAAATACTGAAGAAAATAACACCTTAAAAAACAGATTAGGCCAAATAGCAAAAGTGGTACAAAAAGCCAATGAGGAAAAGAATGCCTTGAAAAGCTGAATTGGCCAAATGGAAAAGGAGGTACAAAAGCCCTCTGAAGAAAATAACTCCTTAAAAATTAGGATTGAGCAAATGGAAGCTAATGACTTTATGAGAAATCAAGACACAATAAAGCAAAACCAAAAGAATGAAAAAATAGAGGGCAAGGTGAAATGTCTCAGTGGAAAAATAACCCACTTGGAAAATAGATCCAGGAGAGATCATTTGAAAATTATTGGACTACCTGAAAGCTATGATCAAAAAAAAGAGCCTAGACATCATCTTCCAAGAAATTGTCAGGGGAAATCGCCCTACTATTCTAGAACCAGAAGGTAAAATAGAAATTGAAAGAATCCACCAATCACCTCCTGAAAGAGATCCTAAAATTACAACTCCCAGGAATATTATAGCCAAATTCCAGAGGTCCCAGGTCAAGGAGAAAATATTGCAAACAGCCAGAAAGAAACAGTTCAAGTATTGTGGAGCCACCATCAGGATAACACAAGATTTAGCAGCTTCTACATTAAAGGGTTGGAGGGCTTAGAATATGATATTCCTTAGGGCAAAGGAACTGGGATTACAACCAAGAATCACCTACCCAGCAAAACTGACTATAATCTTTCAGAGATTATAAATTGTAAAATGGGAATTCAATGAAAGAGAGGACTTTCAGGCATTCTTGGTGAAAATACCTGAGCTGAATAGAAAATTTGACTTTCAAATACAAGACTCTAGAAAAGCATAAAAAGATAAACAGGAAAAAGAAATCATGAGGTATATTAAAAGTTTAAACTGTTTACATTCATACATGGGAAGATGATGCTTGTAACTCATAATAACTTTCTTGTTATTAGGGCAGTTGGATGGAGTATATTTAGACAGAGGGCATAAGTGTGAGTTGAATATGAAGGGATGATATTTTAAAAAAATAAAATTAAGGGGTGAGAGAGGAATGCATTGAGAGAAAGGGAAAGGGGGGGCAGCTAGGTGGTACAGTGGGTAAAGCACCCACCCTGGATTCAGAAGGACCTGAGTTCAAATCTGACCTCTGACACCTGATACTTACTAGCTGTGTGACCCTGGGCAAGTCACTTAACCCTCATTGCCCCCCCCAAAAAAAAAAAGAGAGAGAGAGAGAAAGGGAAAGGGAGAGGAGGAATAACATAAAGTATCTCACATAAAACAAGCAAGAAAAAGCTAACACAGTGGAGGGGAAGATGGGGGAGGTGCAGGGGAGTGAGTGAACTTTACTTTCATCAGAATTGGCTCAAAGAATGAATAACATACACACTCAATTGGGTATAGTAATCTATCTTACCCTGAAGGAAAGTGGGAGGGGAAGGGGATGGGGGAGTGATACAAGGGAGGGCAGATTGGGGGAGGAGGCAGTCAGAAGCAAAACACTTCTGAGGAGGAACAGGGTGAAAGGAGATAGAGAATTGAGTAAATGACATAGAGTGGGAATAGGATGGAGGGAAACACAATTAACAATAGTAACTGTGAAAAAATTTTGAAGCAAGTTTGTCAAAGGCCTCATTTCTCAAACACATAGAGAACTGAGTCAAATTTAGTAAAATAAGAGCCATTCCTCAACTGATAAATAGCCAAAAGATATGAAGAGTTTTCAGATGAAATAATCAAAGATATGTATAGCCATATGAAAAAAAAATGCTCTGACTCACTATTGATTAGAAAGATGCAAGTCAAAAGAATTCTGGGGTATACCATATACCTTTGGATTGGATAATAGAACAACAGAGGAAAATGACAAGTGTGGTAGGGGATATGGGGAAAATGAGACGATTCATGCACTGTTGGTGGAACTCTTAACAAAGAGTTAAAAGTCAAGAAATAGGCTGAGAAAATAGCAAATTCCACCCTATTCTGCTCTCCATGTCATTTACTCTATTCTCTATCTCCTTTTACCCTGTACCTCCTCAGAAGTGTTTTACTTCTGACTGCACCCTCCCCCAATGAGTAAACTGATTCAAACATTCTGTAGAGCAGTTTGGAAATATGGCCAAAGGGCTATAAAACCATGCATATTTGGCCTAGTAATATTACTACTAGGTCGCTATCCAAAAAGAGATAAAACCCAAAAAGTTAAAGGACCTATATGTACAAAAAATATTTATGGCAGCCCTTTTCTAGTGCAAAGAATTTGCAATTTAGGAGATGCCCATCAATTGGAGAATGGCTGAACAAATTGTGGGAGAAGATTATGATGGAACACTATTGTGCTATAAGAAATGATGAGCAGGATGCTCTCAGAAAAACCTGGACTTACATGAGCTGATGTAAGGTGAAATGTACTGTATACAAAGTAACCACAATATTGTAAGATGATCAACTGTGAATGACTTAGCTATTCTCAGCAACACAATGATCCAAGACAACTCTGAAAGACTTATGAAAAATGTGATCCATGTCCAGAGAAAGAACTGATGGTGTCTGAATACAGACTGAAGCATAATTTTTAAAAGTTTCTTTTTCTTAAGTTTTTTTTGAGGGGCTCTGTTTTCTTTCACAACCTAACATGGAAATGTTTTACATGGCTACACATGTATAACTTATATTGGATTGCCTGAGTTCTTAAAGGAGGAGGAGGAGGAGGAGGGAGGGAGGAAGAGAACTTGGAACACAAAATTTTTTAAATGGATATTAAAAATTGTTTTTACATGCCATTGGGAAAAATAAAATTCTAAATGAATGAAAAGAATTATTTTAATTCCAGTCAGTACATAATCTGTTCCTAATGAAAACAAGCCAACTTTTAGTGGTTGTGGTTACCTTTTTAGATCAGTGGTATTTAAACTTTGTTAATTGTATAGTTCTAGCCACAAATAATTTTTTGGAATATAACTCCCAATATGTGTGTATTTGCTTATTTATAAATTACATACTTGCATTAGTCTATTAAACAATTGTGAACATTATACAACTTACACAAAATAAGAAATAAAAAAGATGAGATAGAGATGAAATAATACTTCATCCTATAGCCAGTGGGGAGCCATTGAAGTTTATTGAGTAGGGAAATGGAATTGTAAGACTTACACTTTAGAAAAATTACTTTTGTATTTGTATTGAGGATGAGTTGGAGAAGGAAGAAATTTGACGAAGGGATGCCAAATAGGAGGCTGTTGTTATAGTCCAGATGAGAGATAATAGGTACTTCAGTTATGGTGTTGGCTGCCATGTGAATAAAGAAAAGGTGATGAATGTGAGGGAAGTTATGGAGGTAGAAAAGACCAGATTTAGCAACTTATTAGATAGGTGAGGTGAGTGATAGTAAAGAGTTAAAGATGACGTAGAGGTTGCAAACTTGAGTGACCAGAAGGATGGTGATGCTCTCATACCCTCACAGTAGAAACAGGGAAACTGGAAGAGAGGTGGCTTGGAGGAAAAAGTGATGAGATCTGCTCTATAGGTCCCAATCCACCTATGTCTCTTCAATTTGTACAACTCAATTTGTCCCACCCAAAATGAAAAGGGAGAGGTGGAGCTTTTAGTCACTGTTTACTGTGCTGGAGCACAGAGCCCAAGCTCTGAGGAGTACCTGAAGCTTCAGAGTGATTTAGAGGGGAGAGAGTCGCATACTGTGTGGGTATACTGATGCTCCTAGTGCCCAAGAAGCGGTTAAGTGATAACTTCCTTTAGGGGCTGACGCTGGCTCAGAAAGTAGGAAGTTAGTAAAACAAAGAGGGGACAAAGTGAGGGAGTGTTCAGAGGTAAAGGATAGTTGTAGTTTCTCTGGAGAGAAACCCTTTAGTGGCTACCCTGGAGAAGATATCATGTGCAAATTGGCTTAGGCCACGGACCATACTTTGGAAACTACCATTCTAGATGTTCACAAACCATCCCTTTAAATGGTATTCTCTAGGAATTTTTAGGCATCAAAAATGAGCTTGCCAGCTTATAGTTTGTAAGCCTCATCCTCTCTTGAAAAGCTTCTTATCTTTTTTGAAAATTAAGATAATATATCTTTTCCTCTGGTCTTGTAGCATTTTGAATTCTATGAATATTCAAAGATCACTAATGCTGATTCTGCAGTCACAACTTTCATTCTCTTGGAATGTAGTTTAAGTGGGTCTAGTGACCTGAAATAATTTATGACAACTAGTATGAAGTTTAAAAATCTAACTATGGGGGGGCAGCTAGATGGCTCAGTGGATAAAGCACCGGCCCTGGATTCAGGAGTACCTGAGTTCAAATACGGCCTCAGACACTTAACACTTACTAGCTGTGTGACCCTGGGCAAGTCACTTAACCCCAATTGCCTCACCAAAAAAAAAAAATCTAACTACGATGTCTAAAAAATCTAATGCGTGGTCGCCTTAAATCAGAAACTCATAGCACCAATCTTTGGGCATTAAGTATTTATTAAAGTATATTAGGGTTTGATAAAGAGAACATGTGGAGAAATAAAAGAGATCTGTCGACTCTCTCTACTCTGTTTGCCCCTGCCTGAATGAAAAGCCAAGCCTCAGTCTCCTAGAGTGGAAGCCCTCTGCAGGCCGAAAGAGGGGTGGTCCACACACACAGCTCCAAGCTAATTGGCTGGTCCATTGACTGACATGGTGGTAGACATAATTTCTGGACACCAATCTGACGTTCAAAATCGCATAAAGGTCACCTCATACTTTCTCCTCAGGGCAGAGCTGCCCTGGTTCTCACAATGTCTTTCTCAGCAGGGTAGTGGTGCTCTGATTCTCACACTAGGTACTCCCTTACTATGCACTCATTTATTTGATGTGTAAATTCTCTGTTAATCATTTTTAATAGAGGCTAAATTCATTGTTGTTGGTGGGGAAAAAAGAATACACAAACACAAAAATATTATGGATAGTTCTGCTTATTCTCTATTAACTGTTATTATCCTCACATGCACCTTAAATAGCAGAACCATCTCTGACTTTGATCCCCCTCTTTCCTCTAGCACGGAATTTAAAAGCCTTGCATTGTTTTTGTCCTTAGCATTCATCACTTGCCTCAGCTCATTCGGAGCTTAAGCACTTCGGATACTCTCTAATATCCATGCCATTCCAGTATTCAGTTTCTACTCCATGACCTTGCTTTCATCTTCTAAATAGGTATTTTTTTTTCTTTTTTTTAGGCAATGGGGGTTAAGTGACTTGCCCACGGTCACACAGCTAGAAAATGTCAAGTGTCTGAGGCCGAATTTGAACTCAGGTACTCCTGAATCCAGGGCCGGTGCTTTAACCACTGCGCCACCTAGCTGCCCCCTAAATAGGTATTTTTAAAAAGCTAGTTTGAGGGTGATAGGTGGCACAGTGAATAGAGCAGTAGGTAGTAGGCCTGGAATCAGGAAGAACTGAATTCAAATCTGGCCTCTGGCCTCACACACTTAATAACTGTGTGGGCAAGTCACTTAACCTCTGTTTGCCTCAGTTTCTTCAACTGTAAAACAAGAATAATAATAGCACCTACCTTTCAAGGTTGTTGTGAGGAACAAAAGATAAGTATCTGTAAATGCACAGTGTCTGGCATGGAGGAGTGACTAAATGCTTCTTCTTTCCCTTGTTTATAGAATACTTCCTCATGTCTGCATTGGTCATACTCTTTGGATTATATAACCTTTCTCCTCCTCAGTAGAATCATTTCTATTTTTATTTTCTGTAATTCATTATTGAGAGTTTTACTTTGATCTTGGGCCAACTCCCCTTGAAGAATTTTAAGTCTGAGGGATACTACTTATCCTTTCTTTGAGCCATTGAAACCTGCTCTCCAAAAATTAGGGTGTATGTCAACTGTTTCCAGGTTTCAATTCCTTTTCTATCATAAATTCCGAGATGACGTGGTCACTTCTCTGTAATATTCCCATCATTTAGCAACCAATTTCTTTTCTTTGGTCAGAATCAGGTCTCTTTAACTTCACTTTAATTCTATGATTTAGAAATAAACATTTACTCTAATACTTCTACACAATATTCAGATACACAAATGGGTCTGATGTCATTAGTATTCCTTCCTATATCTGAGACTGCAACACATACATACTGCCCCATCCTATGTGACTCCTGTTCGTGTCTTCCCATTAGGTCAATCAATCAACAAGCATTTATTAAGCACTTACTAAGTGACATACACTGGGCTAAGTGCTGGAGACACAAAAAAAGGAAAAGCATGGACTTTGGCCACCAGTGACCTCACATTCTAATAGGGAGACAACATTGTAAACAACTATGTACAACCAAACTATACATAGTATAAATAAGAAGTAATCTCAGAGAGAAGGGGGTAGAGAAGGGGATGGGCCTGGGAAAGGCTTCTTACAAGAACAAAGCCAAAGAATCCATGAAGGAGAGGTAGAGGAAGGACAAACACTGAAAATACATGAGCTGTCATCACAGGTGGTCCATCCAGTGTGCTGGGGAGGGGCTGGTAGTCTTCATTTTCTTTGATATTACAAAGATACCAGTGGAGAACATGAACTATCTACTATTTGAGATCTGAGGTGTTAAGCCCACAATTAGCTAAAGACACTGGAATTCAAGGGACTGAACAGTTACTTTCTGTTTTATAGGGTAGAAACTGAACATACTTGGTAGGGTGTGGGGAATGGGTGTGGTTTATACAATACAAACCAGTTTCATTTGGGTGATTTTTTTGTTGGTAGGTCTCCTTTTGGGCAGAGGGAAGGGGGACAGTGTATCTAGTTTACGTATGGTTTGAGAGAAGGAAAAAGCAAAGCAGATGGTACAGTGATACAAAGGACTGCAGACTCCTGCTGTCAGAGACCATAAAAATGGAACCCTATAGCTGCCAACTTGGCTGAACTTCAAATCTGTCCCATGAAGAGTGCAACTTGCACTGAAGGGGGCAGGAACTCAGTGTGTGGATCACCAGAGTGCTAGGAATGGTGTCAATATATTAAGTGGCAGCTTGACTTAGCACTGGGCCTTGACCAAAGAAGGGATTGGAATAAGAATGTCAGAAAACATCAGGAAAACAGTAAATCTTGTGAGGAGCCCAATGCAGTTGGACCCCTTCAAAATTCCTGTCGAGAGAACTACGGCAAATTATCAACAAACATTCTGAGTCATGGATTCAGAGACTGAATGGGGCAGCTGCATGGGCACAGCAGAAGCCATGCCCTGCTGGGGCTGTGAGGGGCAGGCTCAGGTATGTGCTGGCAGATGGCCTGGAAGGGCATCAAGAGGGGCACCAGCCATGCTAGCTAAAGACTACAGGTTTAGGAAGCAGTACAAAAAGCGCAGGGAGACAGGGACCTCTCAGAATTAAAATGATTCTTGATTATGCAAAGGCTCAGACTTCCTTCCAGGAGTGTTTAAATTTATAAAATGTTTTTTAAAATGCTAGAGTAAGAGAGATAAGATGAGAGAGACTGGGGGCACAAAGGAGAGAAAGGAAACTGTTTTCTAAGCCAGTGACTTAGTAAGTGTGGTTCATTTAAGATTTGGAAGCAGGAAGCTTGGATTCCAATCTGGGGTCTGGCACTTACTTTTTATGTAACCTTAGGCAAGATCATTGCAGTACATTGGAAAGAACTGGGGATTTGGAGGCAGTGGGTCTGGGTTTGAATAACAATGGCTCTGTAGCTTGGCACCACTAGAGGACTTTGGGGAAATCACAGAACTCCTCCCTCTCCCCACCCCCACCTTAGTTTCCTCAAATGAAAAATGGGAACCGAAGTAATCTCCATGTATTCTTCCAGGTTTAAGATTCTGTCATTCTGTAAATTTTAAATTCATCATTCCCTTCCTTCATCAAAACAACTTTGAAAGAGTCTAACCCATCCTTGAGCAGGAATCTTTTCCATAACCTTCTCAACAAGGGGTTATCCAGACCCCCTCCAGGGATGTGGAACCTTTCCAAGGTGGTCTATTCCACTTTGGCACAAGTTCTTCCTTATGTCACCTAACGCCATGTCATGTGATGAACACAACATGTATGACATGTCACTTGATGTGATTGAATGCCATGCCATGTATGATGTGTTAGGTCATGTGATGATACCACATCATGTGGACAAGCTTGATTAACTTTTGTTTGCCTCAGTTCTCTCATCTGTAAAATGGGAATAATAATAGTACCTCCCTTCCAGGGTGGTTTTTTTTTTTTTGAGAATGAAATGATATAACATTTGTTAAGAACTTTGCAAACCTTGAAGTACAGTATAAGGCTAGCTGTTATTATTGTTGTTAACAACACTTTAAGATGCTTTTACCCTGCCTTTAAATGATTTGGTGCTTGGCTTTCCTTATGGTACAACTCTTATAGTCCTTCATGAGGTAGTGAACTTCAGAAGACTATTTTGTCAGCTGTGTGGGGGATGGATTGGAACACACAGAGACCAGAAGTTCACTGTTGCAATATTTGAGGCAAGGGTATGTTCAGGCCAGTTTGTACAGCTCAGGAGAGTTGTTCTAGATGATGAGATGATGCCTGCTGATCAAAATGATTCTCTGATACTCAGCAAATTCAACTCAATTCAGCAATATTTATTAAATGCCTGCTGTGTGCAAGGTCCTCTAATAAATGTTGGCGATACAAAAACAGAAACAAAATAGTCTTTGTTCTCAAGGAGCTCTATTCCACTTGGGGGATATAACATGGACACAAATCTAGGTAACTCTTTCATCCAGAAGATAAGGTTATGGTCACATGGCCTGAGAAAGATAGAATTTAAAAGAATCCACCAGTGTATACATAGTGGGCTAAACTAAATACTACTATAAAGCACATGTTAACCGATACCATCTTGAGTTCCATGTTCACCTAGGCCATACTGCCTTATGGCAACAATAATTCATAATAATAATGATAATGAATCTCATCTAGATAGCATGTTAGGCATTCATGGGTTATTTCTCCATTGCTCCTGTTCTCCTGGTGTTGGAGGATATTCAGCTGTGTTGACTGGATATGTTAATAGTTCACGTTATCCAACTTCAACTACGTCCTCACCAAATGTGGGGAGTCCTTTTATTCCTTGCTAGTTGGGTCCTGATCCCATTCCCCACTGAAACTATTCTACACCTTCTTTTCTTTCCTCAAGCCCTCTCATCTCATCCTGTCTTTCAGTTGAGGACTTTCTTTTAATTTACTGAGAAAACTGAGGCTATTTTATATGAGCTCCTTCTTTCTGTTTATCTCACAACTTCTTGATCTAATCTCCCATTCTGGTTTTTCTCTGTTCTCTGACAAGAAGATGGCCTTTTTTCTTGCAAAGGTCAACTATTCTACATGTGTACTTAATTGAATCCCATCTCATCTTCTCCAGTATATTGCAAGGTCAATCATTTTCTGTGTGTGTGTGTGTGTGTGTGTGTGTGTGTGTGTATGTGTATGTGTGTGTGTCTCCCCCATAAGCTATATTCCTATAACTTTCTTCTTTTTTTTTTCTCAGCTAAAACTTCGAGAAAGCTATCTACATTTGCTACCTCCACCTCTTCTCCATTCATTTACTCCACAATCCTTTGCCTAAAAGAATATTTTATGGAGAACTCACACAAGGCAAGTTCACACTGAGGTCAGAAGAAATGTTTACATGACCCCAAGGCTTTAGGTATATAAAACAGGCACACATAACCTTTTACTGTTGCCAAATTTTTTATGACCCCTATATTCAGTTATGGGACCCCATGCTTGGGGTCTCAACCTACATTTTAAGAAGCTAGTCTATTTGTAGAGCATAGTTTGGTATCATCCATTGGAGGTTGGGATGTCCATATTTTAGTATTTATTTCTCCAGCAAATAAACCTTTTGCCATATAAAGAGGACAATATTCGATCAACTTTTAATCATATTTACTGGTTTTCTTCTATCTCAGATAAAAATTCTGTTCCTAAAAAGCATTTGGTGTCACTACTGGGATAAGTTGGGGTAAGGGAGAATTTCTGTTCTTTTCCTTTAGGAAATCCCCTAGGGGTATTCATCTTGTTATCTCTAATCACTCTAATCTGTCTTTCAAAGGAGGGAATTGTCAGTCTGTACTTCAGAGGCAACCAAGCTTTTCCAGAGCTTTCTAAAACACAATTACTTTTCTAGGAGGTGAGAAGGGCAAGCAGTGTAGTAGTGGAGAAAAGATAATAAACTGAAACAATGCTTTTGCTTTTCTTAATTAACTACACTTTCACTCAGATTCAGAGTGTGTGTGTGTGTGTGTGTGTGTGTGTGTGTGTGTATTGGGGTGGGGGATGACGCCAGGGTTTCCCAGCCTCTAGCAGCAGCTTCCTTCCTATTTAGCAGGGGTAATGAATACATTTGGGTATTTTCAAAGTATCATGGCAAACTAGGGTCAACTCTAGCACCACGGACAGATGCCTACCAGGAGAGAAAAGACCTCTTTAAAGGGATGAGTCCTGATATATTCCCCTCACCAGCAAAAATTTTACAAAAGAAAGCAAATACATTTTAAATATTTTTTCCCAATGGTTTTCTAATTCAACAAATATGTTGGGGGAAAAAGACAACTATTCATGTACAACACAATAAACTGAGATTTCCTAAATAGGTCAACATACTCTGAAAAAACTATTTAAATGCAATTCAATTAAAAGTAACATTAATTATTCTGTTCATCTAGGCTCCCTCATGAAAGCAGCCTTCTCCCCCTATTTAATTTAATTAAACAAATATGCATCAAGTATCTATTATGCATAAGGCAGTCATTCTTTATAAACATCAGGGATACAAAGAAAAACATACAAGTTTCTACATTCAAGAAGCTTCCACAAGATGCCACAGGGAGGTTTAACAAAATCACAGATTAAATAAAATACTTATGAGTGAGGAGGGAAGTAGAGCTCAGGTAAAGTACTACAGAAACATTTGAGGTAGGAGATTCTGTGTGTGTGTGTGTGTGTATGTGTGTGTGTGTGTGTGTGTGTGTGTGTGTGTGTAGGGAGATCAGAAAAATTTTAAAAAGAGGTGTGTCACAACCCCAATTGCCTCACAAAAAAAAAAAAATTAAAAAGAGAGGTGGTAGCTTAGCCTAGTCTTGGAGGAAAAGAACTCTTAACAGGTCACGATGAGGAAGAAACACGACTGTATAAAGTAGACAGGAGGGCAAGGAGTCAAATTTGGCTGGAACAAAGTATGTTCCACAGATAAAGAATTAGGTCTGAGTGGCAATTTGATAATTTTTTTTTTTTTGGTGGGGCAATGACAGTTAAGTGACTTGCCCAGGATCACATAAGCTAGTAAGTGTCAAGTGTCTGAGGCCGCATTTGAACTCAGGTCCTCCTGACTCCAGAGCCTGTGCTTCATCCACTTCGCCACCTAGCTGCCCCCAATTTGATAAATCCTTAATGCAAGTTTGTAGTTAATCCTTAAGGCTCTACAGAACCACTTTAGATTTGTAAGGAGGGGAATGACCTAGTCAACTCTAGGAAGATTATTTTGACAGCTCTATGAAAGGTGGCCTGGAGAAGAGAAATACTACTATAATCAGGTAAAAACAATGAGGAAATTATCATAATAGCCTATGTAAGTAGTGATGAAGGTCTGAACTTAGGTAGTGGCAATGTGAAAAACAGGGAAGATAGAAGAAATACAAGGCAATGATTCATAGGGCTTGTCAACTAATTAAATATGGGAAGTAAGGAATGACTTTGACCTTGAAGTTACCCAAGTTGGGTGAGTGGGAAGATCATGATTAACATAGATAAGGATATTTGGAAGACAGGCAGAATTAGGTTAAAAAATGATGAATTCCTTTTTGGACATGTTGAGTTTGAAGTTTTAATAGGACACCCATGTGAAGATGTGAGACTATATTTTAGATTAGGGTTGTATATATAGATTTGGGATTAATTTATATAGAGATGATAATCCATATTACCCTGTTTAGATTCTTGTAGTAATTAATTACTTTTTGTTGTTGTTGTTGGCAGGGCAATGAGGGTTAATTGACTTGCCCAGGGTCACATAGCTAGTAAGTGTCAAGTGTCTGAGGCCGGCTTTGAACCCAGGTCCTCCTGAATCCAGGGCCCGTGTTTTATCCACTGTGCCACCTAGCTGCTCTGTAATTAATTACTTTTTGATCTCTAGGCCACTTTTTCTCTTTTTTCAAAGTTTAAACTCTTCCTGTCAGCTCTAACTCTTTCCCACAGCGTTGGGGACCTCAATAATGTGCAATGGTACTTAAAATACCCATCATCCCTGTTCATTAACACCCTCAACTCCTATGATCTACATAACTCTTTTCTTCCTTAATCACCCAGTAGTGTGGTTGCACCTTAGAACTCAACATCTTAAATTGAGCCACTTCCATGATTCTGAACATTGAAATTGTCCTCCGATCAAAACAGCCCATTCTTCCATTTCTTTCTCTGCCTAATTTCTCCTAAACTTACTCTTTCTCTTCTAGTCCTCTTCAAGGAAAAAGAGGTTGCTGAGAAATGGTAGCAGAGGCAGTGGCTGGAAGCTGGACTGAGAAGGGAAGATGCTGACTCCTTACTGTGGCCCACTGTGTTAGAGGGCATAAAAGGAGTAACCATCCACAAGGTATCTTCAGGAGAGAGAAAGACAGGTACAAATTTGGTAGGAGGACCTGGAGTATCAGGCATGGAGTCAAAAGACCTGGACACAACTGAAGAAAATGATGGAACAACAGCAACATACATACACAGACACACGTATGTATATGTCTCTATATGTATGTATATATATACACACACATATATTTTACAAAGCATGTTCCTACAACATTCCTGTGAGGAAGGCAGTACATGTATTATTAATCCATTTTAACGATGAGGAAACTGATGGTCAGAGAGTTTAGGTTACTTGACTAAGGTCACACAGCTATTAAGAGTCAGGATGTGAACTCCAAGATCAATACTTTTTGGCATTACAACACTGAGACTACTTGACATACAGTATAGTCCCTTAGGCTCAAAGGAAGCATGAGTCAGAGCTCCTATAATTACTACTAGCCTTAGATTCTTTCTGGATTTCAATTTTCTCCTATGTAAAATGGGAATAATAACATGTGTTCTGCGACCTCTGACAATGAGGGCCCTGTGATTTTTGACATAGGCACACACAAGATAAGAGGGAAGGGCTCAGAAGCAGTTACTGTCAAGGACACAGCTGTCATAGCTTTTATCATTGCCAGGCCTGATGGTGTTCTCTGTGACCAAGACCTTGAGCAGCCTGCAGCACTGCTCAGCAAACAACACTTCTCCTGTGCCAAGTACTACAAATAGGAACACAAACATCAGAGAAGCCAGATGCCCAGAACCAGGTTAGTCTTCCTTGAAGATGGTTCAGCTGGTTCCTTTGCTCTCCCTCATTCCAACATACACACAGGTTTGCAAATAAAGTCAGTCAAAAAACATTTACTAAGCACTCACTATACTATGTGTCAGGTTCCATGCTAACAGCTAGGGATACAAACAAAGGCAAAAAACGGTCCTTGTCCTTAAGGAGCTCACATTCTAAAGGAGGGGAGGACATGTAAATTTAGTTGGTATATTTATAATGGGCAACTCTGGCCAGAGCCTATGAGCAATTTCAGAGTAGGAGAGAGGTTAGTGTAATTATTAAGGACACTGGTAGCAACTTCTGCTTTCTTCCTTGCTTGGCAGAACAGGTGCTTAACAATGCATGTCAATGAATCCTTCACATACTATCTTACTTCCCAGACTATAATCATAGTATTTCCATATATACTACTAATAGAGAGCTGATCTTGGAACTGAGCTCCTGTACTTAGCACATAGTAGGACCTTAATGAATATTCACTGACTGATTAATATAGGTTCTTTTCCTCCTTATTGCTCTTTAGGGTACAGGCCTCGGAGTGGTATCACTAGGTCAAAGAGTATGCACAGTAAGTGATTTCTGTGACATTGTTTCAAACCATTTTCCAGAATGGTTATACTAATTCACAGCTTCACTAACAGTGCCCAAGTGTGCCTTATTTCCTGAATCCACTACAACATTTATCATTTTTTCCTTTTGTCATCTTTGCCTATAATAGATACAAGGTGTAACTTGAGTTGTTTTCATATGTATTTCTCTAATTTCTAGTGATTTGAAGTGTTTTTAGAAAAATTATTGTTTTTATTTTATTATTTTATTTTTTGGGAGGACCCTTTCTCTTCCCACCCCCACACTTTAGAGAAGTAAATTTTTAGGAGGGAGTTCTAATCCTTTGCAGGTCATATAATAGAGGTGGAGAATAGACTCTTTGGACTAGCTCAGTGAATTGAAGAGATTAAGCCTCAGGGGGTCTGTCTCCCATTAGATCCTGAGGTCATGATGGTAGAGCTCATTTTAATATGGACCACCCTCAAATGGGTGCAATGGCCATTAATTTATAAGTAGCAATATTTTAGAAACCCAGCCTAGCCCCCCAATACTTTAAATAACACAGCCTGAAGTCAGGAAGACCTGAGTTCAAATCCTAACTCAGACACTTATCAATTGTGAAACATTGGCCAAGTCACGTAACCTCTGTCTCAGTTTTCTCAACTATAAAAAGGGGATAATAATAGCACCTACCTCCCAGGATTGTTGTGAGCATCAAAAGAGATTTTATATACATATATACACTGTACCATATAAAGTTATATATATATATGTGTGTGTGTGTGTGTGTGTGTGTGTGTGCATGTGTGTGTGTGTGTATAAAACTTTGTACAGGACATGGCACATTATAGGCACTTAATAAATGCTCGTTCCCTTCTCTCCCCCTGCCCTCCTAACTTTGGAGAAGTTACAGAGGTGGTGACAGACCCTAGTGAGCCCAGTGTGCATAAGATACCATAACTTAATCTCAAGGTGAGATAGTAATTCTGCCATCCCTCCAACTCTCTTAATTCCAGTTCTTTAAATTATTTCCTATTTATCCTATGTATTGTTTTTTATATATATATATATATATATATATATGTTTGCATGTTGTCTCCTCCATTAGATTGTAAACTCCTTGAGGGCAGGGATCGGGTTTTGCCTCTTTTTGTATCCTGTGTTTAGCACAATTCCAGGCACAAAAGAAGCATTTAATAAATGATTATTGATTCATTACTGCCTGCACCATCTGGCTGGATAACGAGGGCCAACACACCACAAACATCACTTTTGAAAGCACTATATGGTTGATTGGTTGATTGGTTGTTGTCCTCTGTGTTTGAAAAGGACCAAAATGACATCACTATGTTGGGGTCAAGGTACAGTGTGTTTGACACTGGCTGATCAGACCAACACTAGCTTAGAAGGCTCTACCACAGGTTGGACACAATTGGAGTGGAGATGTCTCTAAATCTGTACATCTCACATTTCTTTGGAGCTACTGTGATTCTGCCAGTGTCTCCCATGTCTCATAATTGGTTCCAAAGTTCTTCAGAGAGATTTTAAGAGTATCTTTTTATGGCTTCTGACCTCTCTGTGAGCACTTACTTGCCTTGTATGAGTTCTGTGTAAAATTGACTTAGTCAAACGTTTTGCATTTGAACAATGTCACCAGTCCATTGGAGCTGCATTCTCTGCAGTAGAATTTGAATGCTTGGCAGTTTAGCTCAAGAAAGGACTTCAGTGTCCAATACCTTATTCTTCCAGGTAATCTTCAGAATCTTTTTTTGTTTTCTTTTCTTTTCAGAATCTTCTTAAGACAATCCAAATGGAAGTGATTCAGTTTCTTGGAATGGCGTTTGTGTACTGTCCAGATTTCACAGGCATACAACAATGGAGTCAGCACAATGGCTCTGTAGATCTTCGGTCTGGGAAGCAGTCTAATTAATATCTCTTCTCTTCCACAGTTTTCTTTAGAGTCTCCCAAACACTCAGCTAGCTCTGGCAATGAAAGTGTCAACCTCAACATCTATGTGTACATCCCTGGAAAGTCTACTGCCCAGTGAACTTATCCAAAGCATTCAAAACCTCTTTTTCAATTGGAAGTTTGTCTAGAGAGGGATTAACTTCAACTTGAGGGATACAATCAATGGCTTCAGCATTGGTTAATGATGGTCTGTTGAGAACACTATGAGAAGTGTTCAGTCCATCTCTCCAGGTTCATGTCCTTATCACTAATCAAGGTGGCTCCATCAACACTGTCTGGTTGAGATAGACCATAGGTCTTTGGTCCATAAATATCTTTCAGGACATCATAAAAACACTTTAAATGATTACTATCAGCACAAAACTGAATCTCATCTTTCCTCTTGTTGAGCCAAGAATCCTGCTTCTCTTTAAGTTTTGCTTTACAGGGTCACACAGTTAGTAAGTGTCAAGGGTCTGAGGCCAGATTTGAATTCAGGTCCCCCTGAATCCAGGGCTGGTGCTTTATCCACTGTGCCACCCAGCTGCCCCCTCCACCCTACATTTTACTTCTGATGGAGTTAAATGCTGCCTTCTTAGAGATGCAAAAACTATCCTGCTGATAAACCCTGTAGAGTTCTTATTTTTGTCTGTCAGCTTCTGAATTTCCCTATTATTTTTGTCAAACAAATCTTGATGTTTGTGAGTATTCTGGCCAGATGAGTAAATGTGGTGCTATACACCAAATCTCTGAAAGCTGCCCACTCCTTTTCTGCTGCCCTGCTGCCAACTATGTTGGCTCAGCTTTCCCTCCAAGTTAGCAACAAACTACTGACACACAGAAACCCTCCAATCTGTTGACATTAAGTCTTCTTGTAGTTTTCTTGCCTTGAGGCCACCACTTTTGTGGATAGCAGATGTTTAGCCTGGAGAGATGAAGTCTATGATTGGTCTAGTACTCTAAACCACCCTTCAACTACATCACTCCACATCCTGTTTGTCTCTTCTTACAATGACATAGTCTATTAAATACCAATGTTTGCTTTGAGGGTATATCCATAAAGTTTTATTGCATTTAGGTAAATGGAAGATAATGGTGGTGATGAGAAGGTCATGAGATACACAAGTCTTCAGGACTAAGTGACAATTGCTCTCTCTGTTTCTGACTCCATTCCACCCAAGAACTCCCTGCCATGCCTGATAGTCTGTGTCTACTCTAGTGTTAAAGTCACCCAGAATTACAAGCTTGTTCTTTTTTTTTTTTTTTTTTTTTTAGGCAATGGGGGTTAAGTGACTTGCCCAGGGTCACACAGCTAGTAAGTGTCAAGTGTCTGAGGCTGGATTTGAACTCAGGTCCTTCTGAATCCAGGGCCGGTGCTTTAACCACTGTGCCATCTAGCTGCCCCAAGCTTGTTCTCTTTTGACACATTAGTGATGAGAATCTCCAGGTCTTCATAACATTTTCCTTTGATCACATCAGGATTTTTCATGGTGGGAGCATATATACATTTGTGGTAAAAATTATTTGTGGTAAAGATTAATATTCCCGTTTTTAGCTAACTCATTTGGGAGGGGCCACACCTGGCCCACCCCTGAGGTTACAAAGGCAGCTTTTTGAAGGACCTCCCCTTTTGGGGGAGGGGAGATTGAACCTTTCTGGAAGGGAGGAGGGCTACTTCCAGTACACAGGCTCGCTCTCGTTCTTTCAGTCCTGGCCCTTGTGGTGGCACTTGCTGGTTCTTGGTCTGGCGGGCTGTTCAGGCTTGGGTGAGTTAATGACGGAAAACCCTAAATTCCTTTGAACTAGCATCAGTTTGGGGTTGCATAGGTTAAGTTTAGAGTTAATATTCATCTGTATGTCCATTTTTCTATTTCTTTATCTTTGATTTTTATTAGTTTCACCTTTATTGTTTAATTAATTCCCAAGTAATAAAATCTGATCCTTTTGTGAACTAAAGCTTAGAGGCTCCTTTCTTATTGGCCTGGGAGAAATATCTAAAAAGGGCTGTTCAGAGGGGAGGGTTAAACCTTAAAGGTCCTTCATATTTCCGGGACCCCAATATTAAGGCGTCACCCAAATAACGGTCAATATATCAAATTATGGCCCTCACACACTGATGGTGGTGGTGTGGTGCCTTCCTCTAAGTGGTGATTTCATTGTTATGAGCAGGGTGTGTTCACTCCTTTAGGGAGGCATCCAAGTTTGACTGGATTACTTTTTTTTTTTTTTTGGTGAGGCGATTGGGGTTAAGTGACTTGCCCAGGGTCACACAGCTAGTAAGTGTTAAGTGTCTGAGACCGCATTTGAACTCTGGTTCTCCTGAATCCAAGACCGATGCTCTATCCACTGCGCCACCTAGCTGCCCCGACTGGATTACTTTTGATGGTGAAAGCTACACCAGCTTTATGGCACTCCCCATATCCCTGTGGCCACTCCATATGAATGTGCATCCAGCTCCAACGTAGGTAAGCTGGACTTCATCTGCCAGCTTTGTTTCACTCATGGATGCTATTCAGATGTAATACCTGCCCAGTTCTCTCACAAAGGCTGTTTGTCTTTGTTGTTTATAAGTGTGCACACATTTCACTTATTGATGGTGAGTGGAATCATCTACACAAAAATTTTTTTTGTTTTGTTTTTTGGTGAGGCAATTGGGGTTAAGTGACTTGCCCAAGGTCACACAGTTAGTTAATTGTCAAGTGTCTGAGGCCGGATTTGAACTCAGGTCATCCTGAATCCAGGGCCAGTGCTCTATCCACTGTGCCACTTAGCTGTCCCCACAAAAGTTTTTATAGATTTTTTTGTGTATTTTGATTACAGGGTGGGATCCTTGACTTGCTGCAGGGTTAGGTTTGGTGAAGCAGACAATTTTTAGGGCACCTTTTCTAAGTCCTTCCTCATGCCAGCCAGTGAGCAACTGTAGTCCTTAAAAAAGGTTGCTCAGACATCCAGGGGGCTGCCGAATCCCACTGATGCTTCCAGTAAGAAGACGACCTTATGACCTGAGTTGCCTGTGCGCAGGGTTGTAATTCTAATAGCTCCCAATATATCCGTACTTGCTCCTTCATTACTTGCCTGGCATCATAGGACTTTGAGGTAGGAAAACTAGTGAAATGATACAGATGATGTCTTTTAACTTGTACATAAATTGGATTTTAGTGAGGCAGAGTTAGGTGATGTTATCAAGCTTACTCTCTCTTTCAGAGGCATTGGAGCCCAGTGGCAAGGCAAAAGTTAAGACACCTGGGGATAGCTCAGCATGCAATGGATGACCTTGGTGTCTCTGATGTCTAACCAAGTTCTAGGCACTCCATAGAACCTGCTTCTGCCACCTTCAGGGCTGTTGGAACAAACTGTTCCCATTTGCCCATTCTACCAGGGGGTGGGGAGAAGGGGTAGACACCCCCCTAACTCACCCACAGGTTCTAGACCAGTTGGTTACCCTCAACCTGGTTCAGCCCATCTGCCAAAATGGTTTATTGGTGTGTTTCTACTGTGCATGCTACAGCTTCTTGGAGCTACAGGTGAGTTGGGTGGCAGTTGGACACCAAAGGTGGAAAGCAGCCCTTATACCAGAGGTGCTAGTCCTCCCTGACACCTGTATATGCTTAGTTCCTGAGGGACTGAGGTCCCTGGCTTTTCCCTAATAGCCTAGTCTCATCTCTTTTTCCTTCCTAATGACTTTCTTTTATTCTTTGAATCTTGAATCTGTGGAAAATGTGATGTCCCATGAACAGTGTCCCTGAAGCTGTTTTTAGTTCTGGCCTCTGCATTTTATGAAGGATTGGTGCAAAGGATAGAGAGAGGATTTTGCTATCATACAATAAAAGGATTAGGTAAAGAAAATGGGTAGCTTTAGCGGCAGCTAGGTGGCGCAGTGGATAGAGCACCGGCCCTTGAGTCAGGAGGACCTGAGTTCAAATCTGGCCTCAGACACTTGACACTTATTAGCTGTGTGACCCTGGGCAAGTCACTTAACCCCAATTGCCTCACCAAAAAGAAAAAAGAAAGAAAGAAAGAAAATGGGTAGCTTTAGGCTGGAAGATACAAGACTTGGAATGGTGGACATGCTGGCTGTTTTCAACTATTTTTAGGGTAGCCATGTGCGAAAGGGATTGCAGAGGTTCTACTTAGCTTGAGCTCAGGCCTAGGAACCATGGCTGGAAGTTGCCAGGAGGCAGATTTAGGTTAAAAATTACAGTGTTTTGTGGTGTGTTTTTTTTTTTCTTTTTAAATGCAGAGTCTGATTCTTCTAGAGGTGTGTATTCTCCATGTCTTAAGGTCTTTCAGCAAAACTACAGGGCGGATTCTTAAGACCTCCGTGGTGGTTCCCGATTTTGGGATTCTGTGTCTTCTGTGATGTATACAACATACAAACCAGGATGGCCACCCAGGAAGATCTGGTTCTCCAGAGTTACGTTGTTTTGGTTTTTTTTTTCCTTTTTGATGAGGCAATTGGGGTTAAGTGATTTGCCCAGGGTCACACAGCTAGTAAGTGTTAAGTGTCTGAGGCCGGATTTGAACTCAGGTACTCCTGACTCCAGGGCCGGTGCTCTATCCACTGTGCCACCTAGCTGCCCCAGAGTTACATTGTTTTGCTATAAAGGGGTTTCCCAGGGCTCTTTCTTTCAATTCACAGATATCCTGGGTTAAATAACAGCAGAGTACCTACAAATTTCCGGGAGCCTTACCTGGGTTCCTGATGGTACTCTCACCCTCTCCTATACTCAGAATGAGAAATATCACCAAAGATCAGCCAGCTTGACTTTGGGGTTCTTCAGGGCTGACGTCATCTAAATATTCTTTCTTTTCTAACAAGGGTATGGATAGAAAGCACAGGGTTGCAAATAGAGGATCAAAAGAATAACTACATACTTGTAAAGTATTATATCAGTAATTGTTATCATTACTATTATTTATTTTATTTTTTTGTATAAGCTTGTAATTCATCTTTGTAGGGAACTCTAGGTAACTTCCTTTACCAATACAAGATAGCACCTGCTCAGAAATTTAGTCTCTGTTACCTCCAGGCATTAAGAGGTTAAGTAATTTTTCCAGGATCGAAATGGCAGGATATATTGAAGTCTGGACGTGAATGCTGGTTTTCCTAATTCTGAGGCTGTCATCCACTACCAAATCCTGACTTGATGATGATGATTATCCTCCTCCCCCTCATTACTATTATTATTACTACAACTACTCATAAATGTCCTCCCATTATAACACAAAAACAGACCCCCCTCCCCCCAAACAATGAGACTGTTCCATTCTCTAAATCCATCCTTTAGGTTTCACAAGTTGCCTTTTTCAGATTTCTTTAATCCTTCTTTAACCCTTAATATTAATTTTTTTTTTTTTTTAGTGAGGCAATTGGGGTTAAATGACTTGCCCAGGGTCACACAGCTAGTAAGTGTTAAGTGTCTGAGGCCGGATTTGAACTCAGGTACTCCTGACTTCAGGGCCGGTGCTCTATCCACTGCACCACCTAGCTGCCCCTTAATATTAATTTAAAACAGATTTCACTCACATAAAAATCTTGGAGGGAAGGCAAAAAGGCATAGGCCCAAACACAGTGATTTGCCCTGGCTAACATCCCCCTCCCTAGAGATAGACCAGTCTAAATTCTGGGCCCTGGAGCAAAATGTCAGAGGGCCCTTTAATCCTCTTTAATTGTAAAATGCTTAGAGAAGGGCTGTCTGCATTTTAGGAGCTGCTCAGGCAGCATTTACACTTCTGATAGGAGGGTAAAAGTACTCAAAACTGCATTAGCAATAACTATCCCTGGCTTTTCCTCTAATCCTTGGTCTCTCGGGGAGTCACTACTGCCAGTCCTACTATTCATCCCCGTTGGCCTCCTTGGATCAAGCCCCACAGTGCCTGCTCCAAACTTTTTTCCTCTCCCAACAGACCCTAGTCTCTCCTTCCCCAACCCCCTTTCAAAACAGATAAATAGCACCACAGTGAGCTTTCCCTCTACTTGTTTGTTCAGTCTCAACAGGTCCCCTCTCAAAATTCTCTGCTAACAGAGAAACATCCTCTGTTCTTCCTCTCTGAAGTTCTGCTACAGCTTAGATACCATGACTTCTGACTTCCTGAAAAACTTTACTATCACAGTCTTCCTTATGCAACACCTTTACATTTTCCTGGTTCCTGGTTCCTTCTCTTCTGCCCTCAAACATATCTCCTTTGTTTTGTTCCTTTACTATAAAAATCCTTAAGCAAGTTTTCTTTGGCCTAACCCTTTATTTCTTCATAAATCTTCGGGGTATTTATTTTCACTGCAGAAAACTTGCATTTTCCTTTCAAATGCAAATACATCCAAAAAGGGCAATGCATTAATTGGATCAGTCGCTTCACATCTTTTCTAAATATAAATTGGCCTACGGATTCTCAGTTTAGTGGTCTTTTGAGACAGCTCTCACTTTTCTTTCTTATCAGAATCATTTGTGTTGTCAGAATTTTGGTCCTGACAGCATCTCATTCCTTCTTCCCCCTTTAGAGCTAACTTCCCCAGTAGAACTCTTTGCAATAAAGTCAGTCAAAATCAAGGGTGGACATCATACCATCATAGGGATGTGAATTTATCCCTTTATAAGACACTGGCTGATCCTTGTTATCTCTTATTGGTTAAGTAGCTTCTTCCTAAACTTTGGCAGGAAGATTTGGGTCAGAATCAGATTCGGAAAAGAAGTTCCTCATCACTTTTGTCATCTCTTTTTTTAACCAGTCTTGTGATTTCATCTTTTTTCTAAGAACTAGAATTTTAAGAATGAGGATTGTTGTCTTCAGGTTGTTGTTGTAGCGCAAAGAGGATCATGGGAGCTGAGGTAGGGGAGGACAGGTGTTTGTTAATCACAACAAAGTGACAAAATCCACCAATAAGGGAAGAACTGGATGGAATATAATCCAGGGAGCAGATTGGCTTCAGGCAATCTAACTAGAACAGGTGATGTGTCAAAGGCAAAGGAGGGCTCCCAAGGAGAGCAAGTCCAATCTACATTAGGCAAATGCCAAGGTCACGGTAGGACGGCTGAAGCCCAGGGAAGAACTCTCAGTAAGTCAGTTGGAGGTTGAAGACAGATTCACAGCTAGAGATTCTGTGGTGACAGAGGTAATTTCCAATTCCAAGGCAGAAAACTAGGAAGAAAGGTTTGTCCAGAGGATACAAAGAAGGGGAATGCCTGTCACAGGTTTAGGGCTGCCACATTCATGGAAAATAGATTCTAGAAATAGATGGTGTAAGAATGGATTGTCTGGTGTGTCAGCCTCAGGTGTCAGATTTACCAAACCAAATCATTATCAACTAGAAACCTCAAACCTGATCTAACCTAAAAAGGTTTAGTTTGGATAAGTGCTGACAGACTGGGAAGAACGGTAGTCAACCAGGCAAGGGATAATTAACAAAGAGGGGGGAAAATCCAGTTCGCTTTTTTTTTTTTTTTGGTGAGGCAATTGGGGTTAAGTGACTTGCCCAGGGTCACACAGCTAGTAAGTGTTAAGTGTCTGAGGCAGCATTTGAACTCAGGTACTCCTGACCCCAGGGCTGGTGCTGTATCCACTGCACCACCTAGCTGCCCCCCAGTTCACTTCTAATGCCTCTCCTTTCAGATTTCCTTATGCATCCTCTGTATACACCTTGTATGTACCTACTGATTTGTATGTTGTTTCCCATATTAGAAGAATATCCTCCTGAAGGGGAGGGACCATTTTTTTTTTGCCTCTCTTTCTATGCCCAGTACTTAGCATAGTGTCTGACACAAACCAGCTCCTGTTTAAGAAATGCTTCTTAAATCACTGATTGACTGATGTATATGTTTCAATGTAGAGCAAAAATTAAGTATTGAGACTATGTCATTTTGTTTTGGTTTCTGGTGTATTTGTGGTATAGCAGCAAAACTCTCTTAAAACACTCCTAGAAAACAGGCTGTATTTTCTGTTCAGGGACTAAGTCACGGAAGACAGGGAAATGTCTGTTTCTTTTTTTCACAGGTCAAAATGATCTGACCATGTCACCGTTTCCCACCTCTCTTCACCTCATTCATTAAACTCCAGTACCTCCTTATTATCTCCAGGATCATATATTAAATACTCTGTTTGGTTTCCAAAGCCCCTTTCTACTTTTCCAGTTTTCTTATACCTTATTCCCACCCCGTGTACTCTGCAATCCAGTCACAATAGACTCCTTGATGCTCTCCCACCGTGATACTCCTCCTCCCAACACCAGGAATTTTTACTGGCTGACTTCCAGGCCTGGACTTCTTTCCCTTTTCATCACTGTCTCCTGGAATCTCTTGCTTCCTTCAAGTCCTAACTAAGATCCCACCTTCTATGAGAAGACTATCCTACATTTCCCTAATGCTAGCACCATTCCTTTGTTAATATTTCCAGTGTATCTAGTGTTTACCTTGTATGTATATGGTATTAAAAAACAAACAAACATTTCTATAGTGCCTACAATGTGCCAGGGACTGTGCTAAATGCTTCACAATGATCTCATCTGATCCTCACAGTAAGCCTGGGAGGTAGGTGTAATTATTACCCTCATTTTTACAGATGAGGAAACTGAGGTTTGCCCAGGGTCACACAGCTAAGTATCTGAGGCTGAATTTGAACTCAAATCTTCCTGATATAGTTGTCTGCATATTGTCTTCCCCAGAAGACTATGAACCCCTTGAGAACAGAAACTGTCTTTAGCCTATCTTTGCCCAATGTAAATTAGTTAGTACTTAGTCTATGATTTTTGACTGGCTGGGGAAGTAGGGGAACCCAGGTCCATAGAGAAGGTGGTAATCAATAGGGGTCACTAATGAGCAGATCCTGGGCATGCATGGTAGTGGAGGCAGAAAGGGAGAGAGTAAGGAGCAGTCCACAGAAGCAACTCCTTTGGTTGCTGAGTGTTACAACCTATTCAACATACCATGCCACATTAATGTGACTACAAATACCATGCTTGTCTCATCCTGCTAGGCAAGGCAAGGCTAGGATGGAATGGAAAAGCACTTATTAAGTGCTTACTATGTTCCTTTCACTATGCTAAGTGCTAGGAATCCAAACAGAGAAACTAGATAGGTTCTGTTCTCAAGGAGTTCATATTCTAATTGGGAAAGACAAAACACAGAGGAAAGTTAATTTTCAGGGTGGATGGGAAAGGCCCCTGATCCTTAGGGTTAAGCTTCAGGATGAATGACAAAGTCTAAGGGTCCTTAGGGCATACAGCAAGCCTGATGGTAGTGCCTGGGGAACTGGAGGGCAGCTCACCTGGTGAGGCTTGGAGTACCTTTACTTGACCAGAATGAATGAAGTGAGTGACTTCCTGTTTATGTAAGTAGTTAATTCAATTCAATAAACATGTATTAAGTGCCTACTCTGTGCCAGGCACTGTGCTAAGCACTGGGGATACAAAAAGAGGCAAAAGACAGTCCCTGCCCTCAAGGAGCTCACCATCTAAGATATTAGTACGGGCAGCGATATCTGTTCCACAGCCAGGGGCTTGGAAGAGCCTGGGCCTACGACCACCAGATCCCTATTGGGATCTAAGCAGGAGAGGGGCTGGGGTGTTGCCAAGAGCTTCCAGTAACCAAGTCAGTCCCCAGAAGGATCATGTCGTCTACTTCTTTTTCTGCTCCACAGAACCAAACACAATGCTGGTCATAGAACAGGTGTCCAAAGTGACGTCATGTTTTACCATTTAAAAACATTTTCATACACATTAACTTACCCAATCTTTCTAAAAATCCCATGAGGTGGGCAGTGCTGCTATTGTCACTCCAATTTTACATATAAGGAAACTGGGGTCCAGAGAAATTAAACAACTTGTCCAAAGTAAGACAGCTAGCTAGTGACAGCAGGAATTTGAAGTGTGGGCTCCTTCTAGTATACTTCCTTTTGGACTTAATAAATGCTAGTTGATAGGATGATCAAATTCAGGGCCTAAATAAATGATAATGGAGGCAGTACAGTGAGGCTGAGTGTTGGATTTGGAATAAGAGGTGCTGGGTTCCAATCCTGGATCTAGCAGATTCTACTGTATGACCCCAGGCAAGTTATTTCATTTTTCTCAGCTATCTCCTCTGAAAAATAAAGGGTTTGAATTAAATTATCTCTAAATCTTTTTGGCCTAGAAAATTACTGTATAACTCTATGAGGTTGAGAACAACTATTAGCTTACTAACATAAGTCCACAAACTGGAGTGCAGTATAACTTGGTGCCTTTTACTATTCAAAAGCCAAATCATGAAGGATGTAGTTGATGGGAACACTCACTTGTTTGCCAAATCCAGGAACATAACTCCTATATAATAGGCATGACAGGGTTAAAAAAAACAACCTAGAACTTTAGGTTTGAATGTGAGGGAATTTTTTTCTTTTTCTAAGTGGAGAAAACTGAGAAATTTTGATCCCACAAATATCAAATCCCCATCATTCATTGCGTTTTTTCAGATTAGGTATAAAAGCACTTTTGTAGACAGTAAACAATTTTGGCTTGGAAGAGGGATGTAATTAAAAACTAAATAGAACTGATAAACATGAAACTTCTGAAAGGATTATGGGATGAGTTAATTAATTCACATTTGTAATGGCCTTTAAGGTTTACAAAGGACTTTCCTCACAATAATCCTGAACATTAGTATCATTTCTATTTTACATGAGGACTAAATAAGTGTTGGTCCAGCATTCAAATTCAGTCCTGGGTACAATTTGTATATATTCTCAAAACAACTATGAGAAAGACTTGTGACTATTAGCATGGGGAAATTCATCCATCAACACAGATCTCAGTCCATCCATGACTTAGTGGAGAAGTCCTAAGGCACTGTCTGAGGCACAAAGAGGTTAAGTGAGTCATCCATCTACAGTCACAGAGTAAACAGAGGTAAGATAGGAACCTGGGCTCCTGCATCAGAGACCATTCGACACCATTGCAATTGGATGGACAGTCCACAGAGTTGGAGAAAATATAGATGGACAATGAATTTGACCCCAGAACTGAGTAAGATGAGAGCAGGGTGAATGGCATTTGGGGAAAGTGTGTAATACTTTCAATGACCTCAAGCTGCTCCCTGAAACAAAACACAATTTTTAAAAAAATCAATATTCTCTTGTTGATGCTATACGGATGTGAATCATGGAATACCACAATCTCCAATGAATCAAAACTGTGGGTCATCCCAGGAGCAATAGAGAAATGCATGGTGGGTATAAATAGACTGCAGCAAATCTTTACTACATCCTGCCTAACTGAACAAATTTCATTATGGGAAAAAGTGATGAGTGTAAAAGATATTAGCAAAGAGACTGACGACCAGAAAATGAAGTAGGCTGATTTTATAGTGAAAGCAGGATGTAAGAAATGTAGACAGCCCACATTATTACAAAAAGGTCTACAGGGAGGCCCCCTAGGTGTTGGGTGGTTGCGCTGTGTAGGGTTTTAGAGAGGGCAGAATGGCTGGGGATGAATAGACAGACACGCTGGGGGTATGATCTTTGCTGTTGCAGGAAATACCCATATTGATCAGATCCTGGATCCACAGAGGCACTGAAGTATTTATGCTATGGTTCTCTTCAGAAAGCTATTAGTAGGTAGCAGTCTAGTTCCTTGATATCATGTTCTTATCATTGGTGGTGGGGGGTAGAGAGGTAGCAGGTTAGACTGGAAAGGAGCTCTGGATTTAGCATTGGGATGTGGGTTTGAATCCAGACTGTTACTTATGATCTGTACAAAACTGGGACAGCTACTTCATTTTTGGGGGGCCTCAGTTTCTTCATTAATAAAATTAGAGTGTGGAGGCAGCTAGGTGGCGCAGTAGATAAAACACCAGCCCTGGATTCAGGAGGACCTGAGTTCAGATTTGGCCTCAGACACTTGACATTTACTAGCTGTGTGACTCTGGGCAAGTCACTTAGCCCTCATTGCCCTGCAAAAAACCAAAAAAACCAACCAAACAAAAATAATAAAATTAGAGTGTCTGGCCTAGGTTATGTTTAAGATTCCTTCCGTCTCTAACTATGATTACCTGTAACACAGTTCCATTCTCTCTGGGAAAAAAAAAAAAGATGTTTTTATTTATAATTTGAGACTTTTAGAGACAACTGAAGCAGGAACAGCTGGGTAGTACTGTAGATTAAGCATAGGACATACTGTCAAGAATATCTGAGTACAAATATGGCCTTAGATACTTATTAGATGTGTGAACATGCGCAAATCACCTAACCTCTGTTTGCCTCATTTTCTCCATCTATAAAATAGAGATAATAATAGCATCCACCTCCTAGGGTCATTATGAGGATAAAATGAGATAATATTTGCTTTGCTAACCTCAAAACTCTCTATAAATACTATTAGGTGGTGGTAGCAGCAGCAGCAACAACAACAATAGCAGCAACAACAGCATAAATGTAAAGGGCTGTTAGAAATTTCAAGACCTTTTAGATCTAGGCTTCGGAGTAAAGAATGTAATGAATCTCTGGACACACATCTACAGACATCATTAACCAAGAGTCATATGATTTCTATATGTCCTTTTGGTATCATTGCCAGGAAATACAATTCTTTTCACTGTTACTATCTCTAATTATCAATGACTATTGAGGAAAAGCTTCATTTTCAACAAAACAAAATAATCCTAAATCCCATTGTGGTGGAGTATGGTAAAAGGGTTGAAGGAGAGGGAATAGACAACTGTACTAGATGATGTGAATATGCAGTTGTGGAATGTTTTCTTTCTTTCGACAGAAGGGGAATCCAACAGGCTAAGCAAACTGCACATTAATACCCAACTAATTGGGATCAGTGCCAGAATTAAGAGACTGATTCTAATCAGAACCATTCCTTTCAGATTCAAAAGTTCTCAAGTAGGAAATGCTAGGAAGGATAACTTCTAAATGTTTCTTTCAAAATGTGGGGATTAATGATGCTTTTCTTTCCCCTTCACCAGAGCTCTAAGGCAGATGACCAGCTAAGCTCAAGGAAACTCCACTAGTTAGGTCTTCCCTCTGGTGGACCTCTGGCTTGGAGAATAGTAACTCCCAGAGGTTGCCTTTTCATTTTGGGTTTCTACTGTGGAACTGTTGTGATCTGAAAATTCTCCACCAAGCAGCCTTCAAAGCAGAGTCTGATGTGGCCACAAAAAGAACCTTTGCTTCCTGCAGGGAATAAGGATTTAAATCTCAATTTGAAGATGAGGATGGTTGGTTGGTTGTTGTTGTTGTTGTTTGAAACTACTGGCTCTTGAAAAATAGAAACAGAGAAAGTAAAACAGATCATAATAAAGCTAAAATATATACATATATTTTCTTATATTTTGGATTTAACAAATATCCAAGATGAATATTTCTATATTAGAAGAGAAAAGGAGGCTTATATATGAAACCATGAAACTATTTTATATAGCTTATTTTAATATATATATATATATATACATACATACATATATAAATACATTCAAGATGTTACTTTCAAAGCTGTCCTGCTTATATGTGTTTCCTGCTGAATGTCTTTCTGTTTGCATTTTTAAAAAGACTTCATTTACGCTCCTTCTTTTTGGCAACATGAGGCACTAGCTCCCCCTTTGCAGGCTGCCCATGGGGGAAAAAAAACAAAAACAAAAACATCATAATCAAGCAAAATAAATTCACATATTTGCCATGTCTAAAATTGAAAGTTTCATTCCAGACATATTAAAGGATGTCAGTTTTATTTAAGGCTCCCAGCAACCTTTAAAGTTTCTCAATTTCTCTAAAATTAAAGAAATGCTGAGACCCAGCCCCCTCATATCTAATTAGATGTAGCCCTTTCACATCCAAAGGGCTGGCTTTTCAGCTCTGAAGACCTCTACTGCATCTGTACTGGGTAAAAAGGTTCCTAACATGTTGTAAAGCACATTTAGACTTTACTTAAATAAAAATGAAGAGTTCCCTTGAATTAACAAGAAAATATTAAGACGAAAAAAGGATATGGTATCATGTCTTAATAATAAACAAAACCCTTTTCTTTTCAAATGACTGCTTTTACTGATGTGTTTCTCACCATACTAAGTCATTACTACAACTAGAGGAATGAATATTCAAACAAGAGAAACTAGACAATAGACATTATAATTCACTTCTACTACCTTCATTCCCACAGTTTCATCAGCACTTTCCAATGGCCTTAAAAATTAGGAAAAAAAATTTTTTTCTTAAACACGCTGCCACTGCAGCATTTGAAAATGTCTCCGTGTACTGTGATATTTAAACAACAGAATCTCCTTTCTTCCTCCCCTCTCTAACTCACATATATACACACAACAGCCACATACTGCCCCCCATCTTTATTTCCTCAAAATTAATTGCCATACCCCAGGAAGATAGTAGTTAAAACAGGGCCTTGAAAAATATATGTCATTTTCCCTTGAAATATGTCTGTATCTTGGGGGCGGGGGGGGGGGGGCAAGCAGGAGAGTCATTTTGAAATACTAAAAGGAATAGTAAAAGAGATCAACTTAAAAGTATTTTCCAGTGCCTTAGTTTTAAACAAATGCCCTTTCCCATTATATGCATGTAAGATTTGCTTCTGACCAACATTTTTCAAGCATAGAATAATCTTTCCCCTCTAGGGACTTAGACAAATGACAACAATGTGATTTACACAACTCTGCAGTGAGAAACCATAGGAGTGATTTTACCCTTCCTCCACCACTCTGACTTTTAGTTTTCCAAATCCTCCAAGAAAACAAATAAAAAGAAAAAACTCTGTTATATTATCCTATCCTTGTAGCTTCTTGGCAAGGAAAAGTTTTATTTTATTGTCAGTGAAAAATAGTGAAGTCAATCATTCATTGCCAGAGGGTTTAGCTGCTGAAGGCGGTGGTAAGTAAGAGTACAGAGTTCAAGAACCCGTTGGGGTTTGATGTTAGGCAACAGGAAGAATTACTGACAGAGAGGAAATCTGGAAGAGCACAAAGTTCTGAGAGGAGTATGACGATCTTGGTTCTGAGCATGTTGTGTCTGAAATGCCATCCAGGTAAAAGGGTCTTGCAAACAATTGGAAATATAATCATATGTTTAGGAGGGCAGACAAGGCCAAATATATACAAGTGGGAATTAGACATACAGAGGTGATTTACAGCCATGGGAGTGGATGAGATTGCCAGAGTAAGTAAGTACAGAGACAAGATGAAGACAGAGGACAGAACCCTTAGGGAATGCCCATATTTAGGGGAGAGACGGAAGGCAACCTCAGTGCACAAAACCTATGGCAACGATGACTAAAATTTTTAAAAAATATTTTACCTTAAAATAGACTCTTATTCACAAGCACTAAATGGCTGCTTGTTATTTCTGGTACATTCAAACAAATATATAACAGCCTATATATAGCAAACTCTAAATGAGAAATCTCTTCACTGGAAATTTTGTCCGAGAACAGTAGACTTTTGAAATGATGAGATACAGTGTTATCATTATGCTACTAGTGACACTAAAGGAGTAACTTTTTTTTCTTTTAAAATTATGTGTAATTCTGAAACAAACAATTGTGGAAGCATATAGCACTGAGACTTCAACTGTGTTATAAATAACAACAAATGGGAAAAATGAATATTAACTGTTTTCTGGACTGAAGTCCTCTATCTCATTTGAATAAAAGACAATCATTCTTTGGAATGGTTTATGGTGGTTTATGGTGACCCTACTAACAGTGGACACTGCTTTGTTCAACTCAATTAAGAGAAGTCTCTTTATGTTCAACTTTGACCACCCTGAAAGAGGCATCCTTAGAGGGAAAAGGTAGTAATTGGTTTCAGGAAGATATTTCATTCAAAAGTACCACTGGCATTAATATTACTATTTTGTTTAGGTAAATCAAAAACATTTAACAAACTATGTGTTATTCAGGCATTTCAATCATGTTTGACTCTTCCTGACCTCATTTGGGGTTTTCTTGGCAAAAATACTGGAGTGGTGTCATTTCCTTCTCCAGCACATTTTACATATGAGGAAACTGAAGCAAATAGGTTTAAGTGACTTGGCCAGGGTCACACAGCTATTAAGTATCTGAGGCTGGATTTGAACTCCTGTCTTCTAGACTACCAGACCTGGCACTCTATCTACTACATCACCTACCTGCTCCCCAAATAAAATTTCTTACGTTGTTAGTCATTTAGTTGTCTCTTTGTGACCTCGTGGACGATAGCATGTCAATAATGTCCATGGATTTTCTTGATGAAAATACCAGAGTGGTTTGCCATTTCCTTCTCCAGTAGATTATGGCAAACAGAGGCTAATGACTTGTCCAGGATCACACAACTAGTAAGTATCTGAGGCTGGATTTGAATTCAGGTCTTCCTGACTCCAGATCCGGCATTCTATCCACTGAGACATCTAGCTGCCCATGTATCTTAAAAAACAAACAAAAAAACCCCAGAAAAACAAAACAAAACAAAAAACAAACCCTTTCCTGTGAAATTTTATCTTTTGTTTTATGATTACTATAAAATGTAAGTGGAAATTGCTTGGGCCAGAAAGAATTTCAATTGGCAGGGAGAAGGGAGGGGAGGGAATTCTGCCTCTGCCTGTTTGAACTAGCTCTTCAAGCAGAAATGTTTGTGTATTATTAATAAATTGTCTCTGGCCAACTTTCTCTAAAGCACATAGCACAGAACTTTTCTTTCACCAATATAGCAATTAGTAATGCAGGTGACTATTACTCTTTGAACTAAAACTGTGAAACACTAATTACCAGTGATTTCATTTTTAAAATTATTTCATTTGTTATAAAATGGTATCTTTGTGCTATAGTGAAGGCTAGACAATAGAAAGAACTCCCAAATTGTTAGTCACATGTGTTTTAGCCAGTAACTCCCTCCTCATAGGTAGAATAACAAAGAAAGATTTTTTTTAATGGAATTACTTTAACCCCCCCGAAATCATAAGATGAAAGATTTAGACCTGGAAATCTTTGAGGTTGAGTTTAACCTCCTTACATACAGATGAAGAAACTAAGGCACAGAAAGGTTAAGTAACTTACTCAGAGTCACACAGCCAACCAACAATAAGGTCACTACAAATTTAGAAATCTTTATGTTGAGGTTTCATTACATTATTTTTCCTGGATTAAAAATACCCCAAGTGTAGGGTGCAGCTAGGTGGCGCAGTGGATAGAGCACTGGCCCTGGATTCCGGAGGACCTGAGTTCAAATCCAGCCTTAGACACTTGACACTTACTAGCTGTGTGACCCTGGGCAAGTCACTTAACTCTCATTGCTGCGCAAAATAAATAAATAAATAAATAAATAATACCCCAATTGTGTATGAGGATAATTATTATTTCTAAGATGAGGGGAGAGAAGAGAGTAAGAAACCTCACCCCAAATTAGAATATGAAGATAGTTGTACTGGTAATGATATTGGTTTAATCCTTAGTGTTTCATTGCCTAAACTCACAGTGATAATCACTTCCCTTGCACATTTAATACACTGTTATGGGGTTTCCTGGGTGTACATTATTATAGAGAGACAGAGGCTGGCTTACTGTTATTATATTGGAATATAGACAGAGGCTGGCTTGCTCCAATGTTTTTTAAAAAAGACCTGGTTTAGTACAATATTCACTAAAACTCTGTTTCTCATGGCACTCTGGAAAATGATTCAACTACATGGCTTATAGCAGAGGTCCAATTTTTTGCCTCATTGTCTGTGTTCTGAATCCAACCTAGTCTAATATTTTGGAAAATGTTACCCATTTCTGTACTGAGCAAAGTAAATATTTTGTCAGTTGTTAAGGATGAGCTAGAGAATAAGACCTAAAGATGTATCCAAATTCAGCAGGAAGACTTGGAACTGCTTGAGAACTTTTTCCAGATTGTGATTTGTAATGTCTTTTAGAAGCCAGCAGAAATACCAACCACTTGAACTATTGAGAAAAGGCTGAATGAACCTTTTCACAGCAGTAGAAATTTTTTCCATACAATCTTTCATTAAAGTTGGCATAGAAAGGAGTTGGTTAGAAAATACTTTTCTGTCCACAGGATTCTATATGAGCATGATCTCCTGTTTAGAGAGAATTCTCAGAGCTAGAAGGTACTAGATGTCATCTAGTCAAATACCCTTATTTTACAGATAAGAAACTGAGACATGAAGAAATGACCTGTACGAGGTCACATAGCTAATTAATGTCAGAGCCAGTAGTAAAACCTTTATCTCCTGACACCCAGTTTAATCCTCTTTCCATTATACTTAGCTGCTTTACTAGAATCACATCCTATAATAATTACTTTAATGAATAAAATGAGGAAAAAATGCTATCTTATGTTCTATTCTGTAATTTTAGATCTGAAAACCCTCAAAGCAATTTACCAATGTGAACTAAGATCATTTCAACTACCACTGAAAAAGGTGTTCTAATGGGAGCAGTCAGAAGGGGACTCTTGTGGTATCAATATGGACTTTTTGATCAAGGTACACCCCAATGTACATATTTCCTTCCATTACAACTGATGGAGGACTCTATAAAACTATTTTGTGGGGCTGAGTGGGTAAAGGATATGAGATAAAAAATCTGGTCTAACATAAAGAGTTTATTTTGTCAAGAGAAATTATAAAGCCAGGAAAAACCTTAGAGATAAAAATCCAATCTAGCTATCCCTTTGCACTGGTTTCATACTATTGCTGAACAGTATACAAACTCTAAAATCCAAAAGAAGACCTTTGTGTGTATAAGAGCACCAAACTAGTTATTGTCGTACCTAGGACTATAGCCCATTTCCCCCCATATCATGTCATGTCATGTCATATGCAGCTAGGTGGCACAGTGGATAGAGCACTGGGCATAAAGTCAGGAAGACCTGAGTTCAAATTGGCCTTGGACATCTACTAGCTGTGTGACTTTGGATAAGTCACTTAACCTCTGACAGCCTCAGTTTCTTCAACTGTAAAATGAGCATAATAATAGGACCTACCTTCCAGAGTTGTTCTGAAGATCAAATGAGATGATATCTGTAAAGTCCTTAGCACAGTGTCTGGCATACATAACAAGCACTTAAGAAATCCTTCATTCCTTCCCAGTCCAGTGATCTTTTCACCAAAGCTCCCACAATATTTATACTTGAACAAGAAACAATTATTTTCACCATAAACCTTGATCTAAACACCAATGGAAACAGAAACTGCAGTAAGATAAAATATTGAGGAAGACAGGACATCACAGTTTGGGATTAAAAATTGAAGCTATTTAACCATATGACCATTTGTAGTGTTATCAACTAGTGTAATGTGCCACACAACTCACTTGTCCCCACCTAAACTAAGAATGGAGGTCAGGAGGACCTGAGTTCAAATCTGGCCTCAGACACTTAACACTTACTAGCTGTGTGACCCTGGGCAAGTCACTTAACCCCAATTGCCTCATTTTTAAAAAATGGAGGTAATTAGCCCTGAACCCCATTGCAATTAAAAAAAAATGACAGGTCATAAAATACATCAGACACAGATAGGATTCAAGTAAATCTGTTGGTAAATAAAGTAATTCCAAATAACTCCAAAATACCAAATAAGGTAACTCCTTTAACTAAGGGAGAAAAGGAAGAAGGCTTTTTATTATGTGCCAAAATCATCCAAGAAGGTAAAAGGAAACTCCGGCACATAGCTGAAGAGAATGAAAATGATTTGTCTTTATTTAGGTCCATTATAGGAGGCCAGAGGCTTAAGAGACATGTTTTTTGTAAAGAAAGAAAAAAGGAGTTTTATGTATTCCTGTACACATTTCATAGAGAGGCTAGTTTTGGAGAAGAGCAAATAAACTACCCAGGTAGTCAGTGGTGAAGCATCCAATTTCCTTATATAAAATTTGTGGATCTATTGATTAATGAAAAGTTTGACTATTAATATAGACCATTCTTGCCACCAGTTATGGAGCACACATGGTATGTAAAGTGTTCTCTCTAAATAGGTAATAGTAACAGTAACAGTAGATGATATATTATATTTATTGTCATATTATGTTTTACATATATTACATATGTAATAGTGCTTTAAGGTTTGCAAAGTGCTTAATCCTCAATCCTGTGAGATAGGTACCACAAAAATCATTATCCCTATTTTTCAGGTGAGGAAATTTAGGTTCAGAGAGGTTGAGTACTTTGCCCATGGTCACACAGCTAGTAAGGATTGCAAGCAAGATTCAAATCAGGTCTTTCTTAACTTTGGGCCTAGAAGTCTTTTCATTACAACAGGGTTGTTTCCAATTAGTAACTCAATGAGACATACTTCCATTTCATTGGAAGTCCTTTCCTACAGAAGAGTTACACTAGTATGAATACAACTAGACACATGTTAAGAATATGATTATATACACAGGACAGATCAAACAAAGTGGCATGAGATAGTCAAGGAGAACAGATTACCTCTAGTTGGAGGGAGGAGGCAGTTCAGAGAAGGTTTCCTGGAGATGATCGTACCTGAGCTGAGGATTATAGTAAGAGAATGTTAACAGGTGGGAATCTGAAAGAGTAAAGGCTCTAGGAAGCGGAGCAGGATATAAAGATCTTTGGAGGAGGAAGAGCAGAGGACAAGACCATGGAACAGAAAATAGTCCAGTTTGGATAGAATGTAGGATATATGAAAAAAGAGAAATGTAAGAAAAAGCTGAAAAGATAGGCAGAAACCAAGCTATATAGGATCATGACTGAAAGAGTGGTAACTACCATGAGAATAGAAACAAAGTAGGAACAAAAGTCGGAGATGCCCAGAAGTTCACATACTTCTAAAATCCAAGAAAGGAATCGGTGACAAAATAGTCTCATATCTATTTATATGCAAACACATAAAGTATGGTAAATGAACTCTCCTTGTATCTCATTCAACCTCCAAAAAAAGTCACTAAAATTCATTGCTTCCTCTCCCACTACCACTTCTAAACCCTTTGCTATCTTATTTCTGAACCCACCTCATATCTGAAACTGCTCTCTCTATGACCAAAGATTATAGTAATTATTAACCCAATGGGTTTTTTTAAGTCATCATCTTTCTTGACCTCTCTCCAGCATGACATTGTTGACCATTCTATCTTCTTGGATGTTCTCTCCAAGTTGGAGTTCTGTGACATAAGTCTCATGTCTCCTTTGCTGTATAGTCAGTAAACAACATTAATTACACTCACTAATTGTGGGTATATCCCAGGGCTCTATGCTAGTATATTTTTACTCCCTACACCATTTCTCTTGTTGATCTCATTAGCTCTTATGAGTGTAATTATCTCCTCTATAAAGATTACTGCCAAATCTACATCTACATTTCATCTCTTCTAAGCTCCAACCTGCATCATCACAAACTGCTAGATATCTCCACCTGAATGTCCCAAACTGGCATTTCAAACTAAACATATCCAAAATTTTCCTTCTTGCCATGTTCCCTAATACTGTCGAGGATACTAACATCCTCCCAGTCACCCAAGCGTGCAACGTTGGTGTCATCCTCAAATTCTCATTTTTATTCAATCTCCTTCATATCCAATCAGCTGTTGAGCCTTATCAATTCCACTTCCAAAAAACCCTTTCACATGAATCCATTTCTTACCACTTATATAGACAACAAGATTGGTCCTTCATCACTTTTTATCTGGATGAATGTAATAGCCTCTTAATTGGGCCATTTGCTTCCAAGCTTTGCCCTCTGTTTTCTCTTCCATACAGCTGACCAACTGATATTTTGGCACAGGTCTGACCAAATATATATATATATATATATATATATATATATATATATATATATATATATATATATATATATATATATATATATACATATATATATATATGGGGGGGGAGAGGGACAATGAGGGTTAAGTGACTTGCCCAGGGTCACACAGCTAGTAAGTGTCAAGTGTCTGAGGTCAAAATTGAACTCAGGTCCTCCTGAATCCAAGGTTGGTGCTTTATCCACTGCACCACCTAGCTGCCTCCTTTTCTGTATATTTTTAAAAGTTAAATTCACAGTCTTCTTTCTTTTCCCTTTTGTTTATATCTCTATCAATAACCCCCTACTCCTCCCACCCTTAACAGTTTCTACCAAAGAAACCACCAAAATTCCAAAATCAAACCTAAACTTCTCCTTTGTAACTAATAAGTTAAGCAAAACAAATTCACACACGTGTCATGTTTGACAATATATGTCTTACACTGTACCTACACCTTATGACTTCTCTGCAAACAGGTGGTATGTACACTTCAACATCACTCTACTTGTCTTATGATTAGTTATTAGACTGATTAGAGTTCTTGTGTCTTTAAATTTGTTTTTCCTTTATAATACTATAGTCATTGTATAAATTATTCTCCTGGTTTTCCTCATGGCTCACACAAGTCTTGCCAGGTTTCTCTGAATTTATCCTTTTTTTTTCATTTCTTACTCTGCAGTACTCCATTATGTTCCCATACATAATCTGTTCAACTATTCCCCAACTGATGTGCCCCAACTTTGTTTCCAGTTCTTTGTGTGCTGCTATGAATACTTTTGTATATATGGTTCCTTTATCTTTCATCAATCATCTAGTAAGCATTTTTTATTAAATGCTTATCATATGACAGTTACTGGCTTAAGAATTGTCACAAAGAAAAAACAAAAAAGGTCCCTGCCCTCCAAGATCTTACATTTGGAAGTTGGAGTTTGGGGGAAGAAAAAACATTTTTGTAAATGTGCATGCAAAAGACACAGAGAAGATGTAACCTTAACCCTGGAGGGGGAAGGCTCTATCAGCTAGAGAGCGGGAGTGGGAGAGGCCTAATACAGAAGGCAACATTTGAACTGAGTTATGAAGGAGTCCAGGGATTCTGAGAGAGAGAAGTGAGGAGGGAGAACATTTCAAGCATGTGAGACAGTCGGTACAGAGACATGCGATGTAGTATTGTGTGCAAGACAGAGCAAGTAGGCCAGAATGCTTGGAGTGTGGAGTATGTGGAAGAGAACAAAGTGTAAAAAATGGGATGGAAGGTAACTGCAAAGTTAGGGGGAGAAGGGATGTGAATATATTTATATGTCAAACAAATTACTTTCTATTTGATGCTGGAGGTAATGGGAAGTCAATGGAGTTTATTGGAGATTGCAAGGACCATAGACAGACCTATGCTTTAGGAAAATCATTTTTGCAGATATATCGAGGATGGATTTGGAGTGGAGAGAACTAGAGGAAAGGAGGATAATTAGAAAGATGGGAGGTGATGTGGGCCTGAATTAGGATGGTGGCTTTGTGAGTGGACTGAAGGAGATGGATATCAGAGATGCTGGGAAGGGAGAAGTGACAAGATTTGCTAAATGATGCAACATAAACTGTGAATGACTGTGAGAAGTTGACATGATAGTGAGACTGCAATTCTGGGTGAATAGGAGAATGGCAGCACCCAGAAGACACTGGGAAATCTGGAAGAGAAATGAGTTTGGTTTGGAAAGATATGTTCTATGTTGGACACATTAAGTTTGAGATGTCTATAGGATATTGAGTTAGATACACTGATCTGGGGATCATCAGCAGAAAGGTAATAATGGAACCCATGAGGAAAATGAGGAGATCATCAAGGGCCAAACAGAATGGAATTTTTCAAGCAGGTAAGTGACACGGTCAGACTTGTGTTTTGGTCTGGAGATGTGAGAGAATGCCTGGATGCAGTAGGTGGTGCAGCTGATAGAGCTCTAGTCCTGGACTCAGGGAGACCTGAGATCTAAATCAGCCTCAGACATTTATTAGCTGTGTGACCCTGGGCAAGTCATTTAACCTCTGTTTGCCTCAATTTCCTCATGTATAAAATTGGGATAATAATAGCACCTACCCCCCAGAGTTGTTGTGAGGATCAAATGAGGTATTTGTAAAGTACTTATCACAGTGCCTGACACATAGTAAACACTACATAAAATGTTAGCTATTAGTATTAGATACAAGGAGATCAACTAGGAACTATTGTATAGTAACAACATTGTTAAGAAAAAGAACTTTGAAAGACTTAAGAACTGTTTAACGAATTGATCAACCAGGATTCCAGAGGACTAATAATGAAATACGCTATTTATCTCCTAATAGAGAAGTGACAGACTCCAGGTGCAGAAGATGTACATTTTAATTTGGTTTTGTTTGGGGTTTTTTGCTATTTATATGTTACAAGGTTTTTGTTTGTTTTTACTTTTTTAAGGGGAGGGGGGCTGGGTGGGACAGGAGCTAGCAATGGGATTGTCAAGAAAAAAAGAGTCACTGAAGTATTTAAAATGCAGAGAACTGAAGGACAGAGAGAAGGTAACAGGTCAGGTCTGAAAGTTATATGTTCTATTTATATATACTTTAAAGGAAGATGTATGTATGTAATAAGAATTTGTTATTTCATGCACAAGATTCCTTCTGTTCTACTTTGCATACAGAAATACACACTTTAGTTGGTGTTTATTGAAAACAAAATAAAAATAAATCAATATGTATAAAAATACAAAAAAAAAAAAGAAGTTACTACAGTGCCCTAGGGAATAGGTGATAAGAGCCTAATTTAAGATGGTAGCTGTATAAGGAGACACAAGCAGAGAGATGCAAGAAGTTGTGAAAGTAGAATTAAGATCTGACAACCTGATTGGATGAGGGGATGAAGTATGGCAAAGAAAGAGGAATCAAAAATGACTTTGAAGAAACTACAGAAATAGGGAAGTTATGAAAAGGGATATGTTTTATTTTATTTTACTTTTATTTTTCCCTTTATTTCTTTATTTTTGGCATTCATTTTTTTAAAATTTTGGTTTCTATTTCTCTCCCTCCTTCTCCTCCCCCATCCACTGGGAAAGCAAGCAGTATATAAGTTATAAATTTGAAGTCATACAAAACACATTTCTATATTCATCAAATTGCAAAAAAAAAAAGAAATAAAAAAGCAAGAAACAAAGTGAAAAAAGTATGGTTCAATCTGCACTCAGAGTTCATCAGTTTTCTTTCGGGAGGTAGACAGCATTTTTTATTGTCAGTCCTTTGGAATTGTCTTGGACAATTGTATTGATCAGAGTAGCTAAATATTTCACAGTTGATCACTGTTACAGGATTACTGTTACTGTGTACAATATTCTATTAGTTTTGCTCACTTCACTTTGCATCAGTTCATATAAGTGTTCCCCAGTTGTTGTTTTTTAAACATCCTGTTCGTCATTTCTGAACAGAAGACTAAAATTGAGTATTCTGAAATGCAAACCTAAGAATCAAGAGAAACCTAGAAAAGGAAATTTATTTAAGAAATCAAAAGGGGTTATATGATGATGCAGTGTTAACCTTAGAATAAAGGGACCTGAAACAAGTATCCCTTTAGAACATTAATATCTTCAAAGAGTATTGAAGGAATAAAGAGAAACAGAGAATAAAGGAGTAAAGGAAACCCATGAGATTGCATGAAGAATTCAACAACCAATTAAAATTTTTAAAAGACACGTATGGAACACAGCAAGGCTAGCTACCAAAAGATAAATATCTAAAAATGGTACAGCCCTATAAGAATAGCGTCAGGAGTGCTAAAACTCAGAACGAACTGAGGTCATTATCAAGGAAAGTTAAGGATAACAATAACAGCTTTTAAAAAATGTATTGAGTATGATAAGTAAAAAATTAAATAATAATAGCTAGAATTGATAGAGAGCTTGAAGGTTTATGAAAAGCTTTATGAACATTATCTCAGTTGATCCTCACAATATTCCTGTGAAAGTTGGTGAGCCATCAGTGTCCCTCACAAACCACTTATAGAGCTGTCACCCTTAAGAACTGGTCTGAAACTATAAGGCCCTGTGCTATCTAGACTGCTCTCATGGAAGTCCACTTCATGGTATGGACCCAAAGAACCACAATAACATAGTCCTCCTAAGGCTTCTTCTAGCTCTAAAGAATAACCTTTCAATAAAATTAACTAGGATACATACACGTTTCACATGTGCCATGCCCCTGTACTCCTAACTCTCCACTGTGGCAGCTAGCTTATTACAAAATCACTCACAGAACATTCACTGCTAAATGATCAAGGAAAATGGGCAGAATTTGATCAATTCTCCTTTTCATTTAACCTGTGGATACAGAATAACACTAACTCAGACTGGCAGATGAGATTGCTGGGCTACTATCAGTAATTCTGGAAAGGGTATGGAAAGCAGGGGAGGCACTATAAGACTTAAGAAGGGAAAATATTGAAAAGATTTTCAAAAAAAGGAGAATGAAAAGTACAGATCAATCTTTAAATTTTGGAACCCTTTATTAAAGAGATAGTTAACAAGCATCTTGAAAAAGAAGCAATGATCAAGACAAGTCAGCATGGCTTTTTCAAGAACAGATCATGCCAGACTAATTATTTCTATTTTTGATAAAGTTATCAGTTTGGTAGATTAGGCAGGTTCTGTAATTTAAATTTACCTAAATTTGGGTGGGAGGAGCTCTTCTTGTAGAAGGGACAAAGAGAAGTGGTTAATAGTTACAGTTTAGGTGGATTGGAACTGGTTGATTTCTTTGACCTCAAAAATAATCGTTCATGATTCAATGTCAATTTGAAGTCCAAGGCATCTCACTGTAAACATCTTAATGTAAACATTCTTTTAGATGAAGTGGATAAAGGCATAGATAGTATGCTTACTAAATTTTCTGATGAGACAAAGTTGGGAGGGATAGTGAATAACAAGGTCAGAATTTTAAAAGACTTGACAAACTCAAACTTTAGACTGAATCAAATAAGATGAAAATTTAATTGGGAAAAATACAAAGTCTTACATCATATGGGTTCAAAAAAAATCAGCTTTAAGGTATAGCTAGAGAATACTTTGTAGGGAAAAGATCTATAGGTTTTATGTGACTGCAAACTCAATATGAGTTGACATATACTATGATCCTACACCTTGGACCAAGAACAGTTTTTCAGCAAGATTTTAGTTAAGTGTAGCTTCTTTTTTTTTTTTCTTTTTTTTTAGTGAGGCAATTGGGGTTAAGTGACTTGCCCAGGGTCACACAGCTAGTAGGTGTTAAGTGTCTGAGGCCGGATTTGAACTCAGGTACTCCTGACTCCAGGGCCGGTGCTCTATCCACTGCGCCATCTAGCTGCCCCTTAAGTGTAGCTTCAATAGAACTTTGGCAAAGATTAGAAAGTAGTCTATTTTTACTGTTTATTAGAAACTCAAGAAAAGTTTGGGGTGGGAAGGGGAGGAACTGAATGGACTATCTGTAGATTATCCTTGCTTCCAATTAACCCTAGAGATGACTATTATCTATTCTTGATTCTCATGTTAACCTTGTGCATGTACATCATGTATATGGTAAAACATTTTAATAAACATTTTCTGAAATTAGGGTTTATTTTATAAGGGACCATGGTATAAAACACCAATCCTCATACATCTCATCTGGTTATAATGCTATTTTTTAAAATTTATTTTTTATTTTTTAGTGAGGCAATTGGGGTTAAGTGACTTGCCCAGGGTCACACAGCTAGTAAGTGTTAAGTGTCTGAGGCCGGATTTGAACTCAGGTACTCCTGACTCCAGGGCCAGTGCTCTATCCACTGCGCCACTTAGCTGCCCCCTATAATGCTATTTTCCTGATGGCATTAAGGGATCTTTCAAAATTAAAATATAGAACATTTAAATAGAAACAGAGATAACTCCGTGTACTATTTTTAGAGTGTGACAAAAAGCTGAGATTGTGGACTTGAGGTAGTTGTATCTTATGGTGGCACAAACTAACAAAGGACTGAGTGGTGAGGTAAGGGGCTAGCTATTGCTTTGGAAAGGAATCACATTCCCCATATGTATCAGTGCATGGAGACAAAGCCCCATTTACCTCACATTACTTTTGGCTCTATCCTTATAAGTTTCCAGAGACGGGAGACCGCCAATTCTACCCCTTTTTCTGTCTCTAAAACTGTAAAACAAATATGTTAGCCATAGATCCCTGCCATAAAATCTACTTTATTGTCTTCTATGGTGGTGTACTGTTATCTTAAATCAGATCAGTACTTTTCAAAGGGAAATATTTCCAACCTAATGGGATGTTAGTTGATTTCCCTTCTTTAAGGAGGTGCTAAAACTTAGAAAAATTAAATGATTTTAGAACTAGAAAGGACCTTAGAGATGCTCTAGTCCATCTTCCTCATTTTATATTTGAAGAAATTGGGGTCTAGTGACCTACAGTGGCTTCTCCAAAGTTATGCAACTAAGGACTGGAACTGGGATGAGCCCCTTGGTTTTCTGATTCAGGTTCAGTGCTCTTTCCACTGTTTCAATTCATTTCAACATTTATTAAACATTTACTGTGTAGAATATACTTGTGTAGCATTTTTATTAAACAACATGTTTATCTTAATGGCTACCCACATGTGAAAGTCCTTTAAGTTCATGATGAACTTTATATGGGCATCCCTATATACTTTTTATAGCTATGAATATTTGAAGTGAAGGGAAAAATATTAAATATAAAATCCTCTGTTTGGCATTCAAAGCCCTTCACCTGATCTGTTCTTACCCTTCTGGTCATCTTCTACCTTACACCCCTCATATATACTGTGAGTCTCTTTGTTGTTCCTTAAACAAGACACTCCATCTTTCAACTCTGGAAATTTTCTTTCTTTCTCTTTCTTTCTTTTTTTGGTGAGGCAATTGGGGTTAAGTGACTTGCCCAGGGTCACACAGCTAGTAAGCTTCAAGTGTCTGAGGTCGTATTTGAACTCAGGTCTTCTTGAATCCAAGGCCAGTGCTTTATCCACTGCATCACCTAGCTGCCCCAACTCTGGAAATTTTCACGGGCTGCCCCCCATACCTGGAACTTTCTCCCTTCTCATCTCTGCCTCCTGGCTTCCCTAGTTTTCTTCAAGCCCTAGCTAAAGTTCCACCTCCTGTAGAGAAGCCTTTCCTGATCTTCCTGAATATATCTTGTTTGCATCTGGTTGTTTGTTTGCATATTATCTCCCCATTAGGCTATGAGTTCCTTGAAAATAGGGACTCTCTAGTCTTTTTTATATCCCCAGCACTTCAATGTCTACTTTGTTTGAGGAACTGTGTTAATAAATGTTTATTGACAGAGTGACTGACTCTCTATTCAACCAACTTTAAAGAGTAATGGAGAGAACTGCAGGCAGGGATGTATAAGATACTACTGGAAGTAAATGAGGAATTAGAGTATAGGGACAGACTAGACTGAAACTTTCAAAGGAGTTTTAAAAAGGGAAGAATACTACAAAGGGAAAGAAAAGCCAAGCTCCGTGTTGGAAAAACTGTGTTATGAAAGAAAAACTAGGTGTATTGGTGTAAGAGGAGGGGAAATCAGGTTTAACAAAACGAGATATATAAGAGGGAGTAAATGACAAGGGATCAATCTCCTTGGTGAATACATGTTCAACGCCTTCTCAGTGACAGAATACGATCTGTGATTAAACTACCAAATAGTAATTTTAAAAAACCAATTTGCTATTTAAAATGTTTTAAGATGTGGGCAGCTATGTGGTGCAGTGGATAGAGCACTGGCCCTGGATTCAGGAGGACCTGAGTTCAAATCCGACCTGACACTTGACACTTACTAGCTGTGTGACCCTGGACAAGTCACTTAACCCCAATTGCCTCACCAAAAACCCCCCAAAGCAAAACAAAAACAAAACAAAACAAAAAGTTTTAAGATATATGTCTAGAAATGGGGTTTTAAACATAAGAATATGAAAAGAACTGAAAATTGAGGGAAGTTAATAAAGTACTAATGATTCCATTTAGCCAGCTTTTAATACCCCTTCTTCAAAGGTGAGGGTAGGGAGTGGAAATCTCCTGAGATAAAACTCAACATGACAAAAAAAGAACTCATTATCTTTGCTTCTAAACCTACCTCTCTTCCAAAATCCCCTATTACTATTAAGAGCACCATCATGTTTTTATTTACCCAGCCTTTTCAACATTCACTCTCATTGACCCTACAAAGCCAATCAATTGCTCCATCTTGTTTGTATCTCTAAAACAACTTTCACATATATTTCCTTTCTCTCCATTCAAGCAGGCCCTACTCAAATTCATGCCTTCATTGCCCTTCAACTGATTAATATCCTTCCAACTGGTCTCCTTGTTTTAGAGCTCTCTGAACTCTAATCCATTCCCCACACTGTAACCAGTGATTTCAAGTTCGTGTCTAATCACATCAAGCCTCCCACCCTCAAAATTCTAGTAGCTCCCTATCACCTCCAGAATCAAATGTGAATTCTTTTGAAACAGCCTTTTTCTACTTTTCTGATATTTTGCTTCCCTCCACACACTCTGCGATGCAGCCAAGTAACCTGTTTGCTATTTAGCAAATATGACATTTCATCTCACAGTCCAGTGGCTTTCACTGGTTTTCCCTCATGCCTGGTATTCACTTCTTCCCTACCTCTACTTCTCGGAATCCTCAGTTTCCTCCAAAACTTTGCACAAGTGCCACCTTCCTCATGAAACTTTCTACAAACATCTACAATAAAATCTGCTATTTGATTAGCTATGCGGAGTGAGAGTGAGGGGTCAAGGAGGGCCTAGAAGTTGTCAATATTAGGAGGAATATTTTTGTACCAGGGACTATGCTAAATGTTTTTATAAATATTATTTCATATAATAATAATATTGATACTGCACTTACTATGTACCAGGCACTGTGCTAAATGTATTATAATTATTATTTCATTTGACCCTCACAACAACCCTGTGAGGCTGGTGATATTATTATCTTCAATTTACAGTTGAGGAAACTGAAGCAGACTTTAAGTGACTTATCCAGAGTCACACAGTAAGTGTTTGAGACCAGATCTGAACCCCAGTCTTCCTGATTCCAGGCCCAGTACTCTATCTACTGTGCCACCTAGCTGCCCTTACTATATCAGGGAAAAGAAATTCTATCAGTGCTTCCTTACATTTTAAGGGAAGATGAAATGAGTAGGATTCCCATATATAGCTCTCTTCAGACCAAATTGCATACTGTATTTTATGTGTGTGTGTGTGTGTGTGTGTGTGTGTGTGTGTGTGTGTGTGTGTAGGGCAGCTAAGTACCACAGCGGATAGAGTGACAGGCCTGGAGACAAGACAACTTGAGTTCAAAACTGGCCTCAGACACTTACTACCTTTGTGACCTTGGGCAAGTCACTTTACCATATTTTCCTCAGTTTCTTCATCTGTAAAATGAGTTGGAGAAGAAAATGGCAAACCACTTAAGTATCATTGCCATGAAAACCCCAAATGGGGTCACAAAGAGTTGGATATGACTGAAAACAATTAAACAAATAAAATACATACTTCCCACCATACGAATTCCACTGACCACAGTGGCTCTCTATAGTCTTCTGGTAGCTTGTTGGGGGTACTGGTAACCACTAACATTTTATTCCCTCCACATCCTATACCAATCTTCTTTGTTGTAATCATAATGATCTATAAGTGAAGTGGGACTATAAAAGTGCTAAATATCAACTTTACAGAGGTGGAATTTTATTGGTAACAGTGGAATGGAAACCAAAATGTCTTTTTTTGGCTTTCCCTGCTCAAAATCTCTGCTTCAATATACATTTCTCACCTCAGTAATTGGCTTTGGTCCTGAACACAATGGAGAATATAAGATTAACCTTCAGGAGAGAGATGAAGACTGATTAAATACATTTGGGAATTTGTCCTTGAGGTTATAGCTAGAAGAAGGGAGTACAAAATGGGAAGAGTAAAAGAACTCCTAACAGAACTCCAGGATTGGGTAGAGAAATGGTTGCCAAAAAAGATGCCACATGTGATTAGTTGAAGGAACTAAGGATGTTTAGCCTAGAAGACATATGGAGGACTCTTCAAGTATTTGAAGCTTGTCCCAAGGAAGAGATAATTAGGCTTGTTCTGCTCAGCCTCAGGGGACAGAGCTAGAAATGATGGCCAGAAGTTGCAGGGAGGCAGATTTCAGCTCCATATAAGGGGAACCTTCTAAGCAATTAGAGCTATCCAAAATTGGAATGAATTGCCTCAGAAAGTAGTAGGTTTCTCATGCCTTAATATTGTCAGCCAGAAGCTGGACAACCACCTGCCAGGATGTTGAAGAGAGAATACTATTCCTGATGTGGGTTGGATAGAATAAGCTCTTGTGGCTTCTTCAACTCTGAGGGAGTCCCCAAGGCCTGTTGTTTTTTTCCCCTTCATAATGGCTTTTATATTTCCCCCTTTTTCTTTATTTCTATAAACCCTCATTCTTGGACTATTGCAAAAGGCTCCTATGTGGTCTTTCCAACTTCAGATCCTCCCTACTCCCCCAACTATGCCAAAAATGCTGTTGTTGTTTTTTAAATAATATTTAATTTTTCCCCAATTACATGTTTAAAAAATTGTTTTAACATCTTTTAAAAAAAGTTTTGAGTTCCAAATTCTATCCCTCCCTCCCTGAGACAGTAAGCAGTTCAATATAGGATATACATGTTCAATCATGTAAAACATTTCCATATTAGTCATTTTGTATAGGAAGATTTGAATGAGAAATGAAGGGAAGGAAGGAAGGAAGGAGGGAGGGACGGAGGGAAGGAAGGAAGGTAGGAAGGAAGGAAAAGAGAAAAATAGTATGCTTCAGTCTGTATTCAGGCAGTATCAGTTCTTTCTCTGGAGGAGGATAGCATGTTTCATCAAAAGTCCTTTAGTCTTCAATCATTGTGCTGCTGGGAATAGCTAAGTCATTCATAGTTCTTCACTGTTAACATTGCTGTTACTGTGTATGTTCTCCTGGTTCTGCTCATATCACTTTGCATCAGTTCATGTCTTTTCAGGTTTTTCTGAAATCATCCTGCTTGTCATCTCTTATAACACAATAATATTTCATTACAATCATATACCACAGCTTGTTCAGCTATTCCCCAGTTGATGGGTATCCCCTCAATTTCCTATTCTTAGCCACCACAAAAAAGGCTGATATAAATATAAAAGGTGTTTTTAGCACTGCTTAAGAATTTATCATAATAGTGCTCAGGTTAAATGAAATGTTCCTACCCCAGCATCAAAATGATGACATGCCTATTTCATGCTCCAAGTACATCCAGGTTAGTATATTCTTCATTAATGATTATATATAGGTGAAATTTAATGAAAATAAATGAGAGTTTTGAAGGCTGAATACAGAAGTACACCTATGCATTCTGACTGGTAGAATATTATGCTTATGAGCTTCAGGCTAGGGGTGATCTCCCCACCTCCATATCCTTCCCACAGTGGGGTAGAAGAAATGTGGCCAGAGGCCCATTATCTCATTTTGCAATCAGATATTTGTAAAGCACTTTAGTATCTGCCACATAGTAGGCATGATAATGATGATACACATTTATTAATGTATATTCCACTCCCTGTTTCCTAAGATGGTCCGTCCATTTTAGCTTTCTATTTCCTGTTCTCCATATTGCCCACCCCTAGAAATGACTAATTGTTCTACCCCCACAGCTCTATAAAAACCAGTTCATCTTCACAGACTGTCTTCCTTTCTGTTCTAAGAGAAACACTGTCATTATCTCTTTGAAGATCTATTCACAATTTAGCTCCTCTCAGAAGTTCTCCTATGTAGGACAGAACCCTCTTCCTTGCTGATTACTCATTGAATCTATACAGTATCACAAATTTTAGAATCAGAAGGGATCTTAGAATTCATCTAGTTCAATTCATTTTACAGATGAGGAAAGTGAGGTAAAGTAAGATTAAGTGAATTGTTTAACTTTTAAAGTCCTAGGTCTTCCAATGGAGAGATGTGTAGTAGTATGACTATGGAGGTTTTAGCACATTACCTAATGATTTACAAGTTACAAGTGGAGTGTGAGATAGATCATCCAGAAAATAGGTTATTGGAAAAGGAGTGGACCAATCAAATGGCAAGAATAGGGCCTCACAGAATGTTAGAAGAGAAACAAGAAGGCTTTCAAAATATCAAGTACATCTTCAATGGAGGATTTATGAGCCAATATGGACAGGAATCACAACAGAGAAGAAAGGCTAAAAGTCTTATGATCTGTCCTATTGGAAGGACTACCTGAATGAATAAGAGCAGAGATCCATTAACCAACTAATTAATCAACAAGCATTTATTAAGTGTCAGTCACTGTGCCAAAAGCAGGGATACAAATACAAAGAATGAAAGAACGTCCCCTTTTGAGAAGCTTACATTGTAGTGGGAGGTACAACAAATACACACCTACATCCATACATATATACATATATACATGTATAAGTGTATATATGCACAAATATGTATACACACTCACACACACACACACACACACACACACACACACACACACACACATATATATATGGCAGAAGCATAAATGACATATGGTAGTTGCAGTGCTAATAGGAGAGGGATCAGGTCCACAAGTGGCCACTATACTTCTATACTGGCAAGTTAGGAAGAGCCAATCCCACCCAACTCACTACTCTGCAGCAAGTGATTTTTCAAAAGATTCATGGCCACTTTTGGATCTATCTTTGTTTCAGCAGATTTGCTAACATAGCTCTCTCAAGTAACAGAAATCCAGGTGGTCCTCTTCTTAGTGTTCTGACACCTTAATTACTCATGGTACAATTCCAGGCAGCAAACTATCTTTCTTCTTTGCTAGTCAAGATCATCTCCTTTTATCTCACATACTGTGCCTCCCAAGGCAGTGGACTGCCAAACTTCACTCTCGTATAGCCTTGATCTTGTCTTGCCCCTCCCTGGCCTTGGATTGCCTGCCCACCTGTTAAAATCTTGGCTTTAATACACAAGCCCCAGTTTTGCCTTTACCCCTTCTGTTAAGTGAATTCAAATGCTCACCTTAAATGACTTCAGATTATGCTTGGATGCCAGCTAGCCTCTATTCCCTTCAGTAAACTACACAATTGTTTCCACTGCTTGCTTTCCTGTTAAAGATTTCCTGCCTAACTGAGGCTGAGCCTTGGCTGGACTTAATTGTGTTAATTAGCTGGCCCTGGTTTTTTTCCCCTCCCCATATGTGGGTCCTATCAGGGAACCTGCTTCTTCAGAGCAGCAATAGGAGAAAGGTAATTTTTTTAGTAGAAGCATAACAAACTTTCCTTTTGAATCAAAATTTCATGTAAAGGAAAAGTAGAAGACCTTAAACACTTGTGATCTGGTGAAAGTGCAAATATTCTGAAAGTATTACATATGAACAGTTGAAATTCTTTTTTTCTTTGAGGAATAATGATGAATAAAAATGATGTGGGGGCAGCTAGGTGGCGCAATGGATAAAGCACCGGCCTTGGATTCAGGAGGACCTGAGTTCAAATCTGACCTTAGACACTTGACACTTACTACCTGTGTGACCCTGGGCAAGTCACTTAACCCTCACTGTCCCGCAAAAACCCCCAATAAAACAAAACCCAAAACAAACAAACAAACAAAAAACAACAAAAAAATGATGTAAGTTGGAACAAACCTGGAAGTATTATGCTTTATAGAAAGTCAGGTAGTACTTAACGAAATTGTGCTCTGGGCTGTTAAAATTCTTGGAACAAAAACATTTACATTCTATGTTTTTAGGTAGTAGCTCTAAACTGCAAAATTCATTGATTCTATAACGAAATCATTTCAGTGGTTCACACTGTTTTGGGGTTTTTTGAGTGAGCATAATGACCCCATTTTCAAATCAAAAAAGGCAACACGCTTCTCACAAACTTGGATGACAGTATTTGTACTATTAGTATTGGTTAATTAAGAAAATACACAGTGATAAAAAACTACTATGAAATGAGTAACACAAATGAATTTACATTTATTAATCATAATACCATTGACTTACAGTTGAAAAATACTAATATACATGTTTGGAAGATATGCCCATTCAATCTACAAAAGGTATGCTTACTTATTTCTTAAGGGGAGTCATGATAAATTTTTATGAGGCTAATAACTAAAGACCAAAATGCCAATAGCTGGCATAAATATAGATTCTTGGACCTTTTGTAATAGTTGTACTGACCCCAGGGTCCCTGGCAATAATTTAGAAACCACTATTCTGGTGTAAAGAACACCTTGACTAGAAGTTGGGAGACTTGGTTCGCTCTTAGCTTTGCCCCCAAATAGTTGTATATCCTTGATAAGTCACTTAATATTTGTAGGCCTCAATTTCTTCATGCCTTAAATTGAAGGGAGTTGGATTAGATGACCCTGAAGGGTCAGATATTTAGAATTTACTTATTTTACAGTTTTAGTGCACGGTACTATCAGGTGCACTATCAAAATGGTAACCATGATTTTTTAGAAAGTTGAAAACTGGCTTTTGTAAATGAATGAAAAAACAATCTTGAGCTTATTAAATGCCAATTATTATGGTCAGCATTTGGGGTTACAAATTATTGTTTTCTTCAAGAGAAACTGAACTGGGATCTCTTTGGTTAGAGCATGACTTTGGAAACCTACTAAATAAATTCTTTCATTTAGTGTACTAAATTGTGTCCTCCTACTAGAGAAAGTGAATTCTATAATATAATAATAACAATTAGTGGTAACAACAACAACAGAATAATGACCTCATTTCAGTCAGCTCCTGGCTACTTTCTAATTCATTAGATTATATCTTTTTATTCTCTAATATTTCAACTAGAACTTTAAAATTTGGGAGGGAACAGGATCTCAAAATAATGATTAGTTTTGTTTGTATTAGGAGTTGAATATCTGGAAGCCTCCCTCAAACATATAATTGAAGTTATTTTGGTGAAATGATGAAAACATAATTTCATTTATGATGAAGACATGCTTGAATAGGACATTAGGGATACTACAGGCCACTGATTAGTCTTGGCTTTTCAAAAGAGAAAATAAAGAAATTTATAAAGATGCCAAGCTATAAGTTAATTTAATAAGTTTCTTTCTTTTTAGAATTTGTACAATGAATGGGAACTTTACAGATTACAAATTGGCAGCTTTTTGATGGCAAAATAATATCTATGGTTCATATCTCTTTGTATTCTTGGCACCTAGTAGTCTGCTACGTGCAAAAGACACCACATCAGTGTTTAATGATGTTGATATGTAGCATCTATATCAGTAACAAATAGCAAATTTTTTAAAAATCCACAAGTTTTAGACTGTGAGAATGCATCACTATTTTCCTGAACATACAACCATGTTTTCACAGGTTGAACTAACTCAGAAGATACTAAAAGGCTAAGGTATCTTCACAAGCAAATTCTTTTTATTTATCTCAATGCCAGATATTGCTACTGTTAAACATTCATTAAGCTTGAATATTCTCCCTGGCAAAAAGAATACGAACAGCCCATCATCCATCCTGACTGTGAATTTTGTTGTATACTTCAAACAAATGTCAGAAACTCACTGCATATTTCTCATTCAGTTCCTCTGGAGCTTAGTTTCCATTCTCTATTCTCTTACAGATTATGTGATGAATGTTCCATTTGTTTTCAGATGGAAACTTCCAAAAGTGAATGAACTCAAATTGAGGAAAACTAAGAAATGCCCTGGCTCTGATTCAGTTTGCTTTTTCTTCTTTATTATTATTATTTTTTTAACACTCAAAAGGATCTGGGCTCATAGAAATGTCAGAACTTGACACAAATTTTTTTAATTACCAGGAAAAAACAATCAAAGCTATTCAGCATACTTTTCCAAAAACTACCAAATATTAACTTTAACAATTCCTTTCACCATGAAAAGAATCATTTCACCTGATGTGAGTATTAAAGGAAGTCATGATCACTGAGGATAAAACTTTCTATCCAAAAAGTAAAATCTAGGATCTTCACTTACCACTTATCCACTTCAAAAGATATCTGAATTTTCATCTGCTATATACACTATACAATGTTCATTATCATCCAAATAATTTTTTAATATTTATATCCCCAAGGTCTATAGTGCATGGCATATAGTAGGTACTTAACAATTGTTTGTCTATTGATGGACTATTTAATAGACTGCCTCTGAAAGTTGATGTGGCTGAAAAATTTAACACTCTGAGGCCAAATTGGTGGAACCTCCTTCAGTTTAGCCAGTCTGGGCTTAAAATGACAGAAGGAGAGTATATCTCTAGGCCTGAGGCATGGTAAGATTTACCATACCTTGAGCACCCAGTCAGTGTCTCTTCCGTGCCATGATGAAACACTGGCAGTAGGAAGGATAAAATACAAAAAATTCTGTCTTCAAAAAACCTCATAATTTCAACAGCCTTTGGTTTCCTTCTTTGAGAATAACAGAAAATACCTACTGTGTGAAAGCATAATGCTACACTGGGGGATATGTGAAATTTAGATAAGCCATAAAGTCTACCTTCATGGAGCTTACAGTCTAACAGTTAAAACACACAATGTGATATTAGTGTAGTAGAGGACAACAAATCAGAGTGCTGTTTGTAGGACAGAGCAGAACTTAGAAAGTTGTGAATATTTACAGAAAAAGAAGAGTAAAAATGCATTTGAAACCTCAGCAGGATAAGCATCTCTACTATACTGATTTCACTTTATAATAAAAAGTTTTAACCAATTTCATTGTGCCTTGTTTTTACAATATTTATTGCCATAGTTACATTTCCTTTTTGTCTCATGTTAAAAACCAATTGTGTCATTATCCTTTGGTCATTGAGTAAGATAAATATAAACAAAACAAAACAAAACAAAACAAAAAATCATGGCTAAAAAATGCTACTTGTCTTCTTATAGAGGTTCCTTTATTTTTTTATTTTATTTTATTGAATATAATTTTATTTTCCAAAATATATGAGGTTCCTTTATTTTTAAATCTCTGGCATTCAGAGTGTGCTTTCAAGCACAGGATCATTTACACCATTCTACTGTATAACTCTTCCCTTTTTTTGATGATTGATCTCTCCCTTTCCTATACATTTCCAGCATTAGTCAGGCTTTTGTAGCACTTGTTTTAGCGACTAATGCTTCTTATTTTCTTTGTATGTATTTGTCCCATTGTTATCGCTAGAGTGTAAGCCCCTAGAAGGCTAAAACTGATATCATATGTTTATTTTATATTCCATTTAGCACCTATACCTAGCAATAGAAAGTATTAAATACTTGTTAAATGAATTACAGGTAGGGAACGCTTGCTTCTTGATTAATTGTGATATAATTTTGTTTTCGTTTTGAGGAAAGGGGATTACATACAGTTAGATTCAATTCAGTTCAATTCAACAAGCAATTTATAAAGAAATCAACTATGGGCCAGTTGATGGGTTGATGGTTAGGGATACAAAGACAGAAATGAAAAAAAAAGGTCCATGTGCATACTTTGGCAGCACACATACTAAAAAGAAGGCCCTGCGTTCAAGGAACTTAAATTCCATTATAGGAAACAACATGAACAGAGATAAGTAAATAAAACAGACATTAGATACAAAATAGGGGGGCAGCTAGGTGACACAGTGGATAGAGTACTGGCCCTGGAGTCAGGAGTCCCTGAATTCAAATCCGGCCTCAGAAACTTAACACTTACTAGCTGTGTGACCCTGGGCAAGTCACTTAACCCTAATTGCCCCACTAAAAAAAAAAAAAGATTCAAAATAAATATAAATTGTTTTAAGGGGGGTACTAATAACCTAGAGGATCAGGAAAGGTCTCCTGTAGGCAGTGTGCAAATGGGCTGCCTGATTAGGCACCTACTGTGTGCCAGGTTCTACACTAAGCTCTGGGGGATACAAAAAAAAAAGGCAAAAGACAATCCTTCACCTCAAAGATCTCATAACCTAATGAGGAGGGCAGCAAGCAAAGAAATATGTACACTCAAGCTACAGATAGGATATATAGGAAATAATTAACAGAGGGAAGGCATTAGAAGTAAGTAGGATTGGGAAAGACTTCCTATAGAAGGTGAAATCTTTTAGTTGGAACTTAATAGAAGCCAGGAAGTGAAGAGAGTATTCCAGGCATGGGAGATAGAGAAAATGCCCCAACACTTTTTTACCTTCCAAATTTCAAAAACCTTTTATAATTAGTTCCTTTCATTATTATTATCATCAGGTTACTTAGCACTTTTAAATAATTTTTCTAATAAGTTAATCTATTATTTTGATTGGCATTATTATGACAGAGCAAAGTACTTTACATATATTATCTCACTTGATCTTCATAACTGAAGTCACTGAAATCAGTCTCTGAAATAGAGATTGATACTAATAATATTGTCACCATTTTATAGATGACCGAGGCAGAGGGGGTTTAAGTGACTCACCCATTATCATATATACAGATTGTGTTAGAGGAAGTTTTGAACCCTCATCTTTCCTGATTCTAGAATTCTTTTCATTATAACAGATAGGCCAGCTTCTACATGTAAATTTGTTCTTTCACTTGCATTAAAGCATTTTGGTATAGCAGAAAGAGAAATGGCTCTGGACTCCGAAGATATAGGTTCACATGCTACCTCTGACCCTTACTACTCTTATGATTTTGGGCAAAAGTCATCCTCGAGTCTGAGTTTCTTGATTGTAAAATCAAGTACAGTACTATATAGTCATTGCATGCTCTTCCAGCTTCAGATCTATGATACCATGATCCTCCATTATATTGTAAACTTTTTTGAGGGAAGGATTATGTGTCTTTTACTTCCTTTGTGTTATCACAACATACCTACTTATGGGGTCTTACAGACAGAGTACACATGTTAAATTTTAATAATAAAAGGTTCTGAGAACATTCATGAAAAAAGGACAATTTGTGAATTCAAGAAAACATCTGAATTCACAGTGAATTTACTTCTGTGAAATAAAACATGGATCAAGCAGTGAGCTCTATATCTATTACTGACAATGGTTTCTTGGTCAAGCTCTTTGGAAGAAATTGGTGGGATTTCTTGAATGAAAAATTCTTAAGTGTAATTTTAAATATTTTTTTATCTTGATTATAACTTGCTATCTCTCCCTTCCTACTACACAGTAGTCTTATTTTATGTTATAGCTAGATTTATTTTAAAACTAATCTTGAACACAACTTCATGAAGGAGGTTTTTCATTTCACCCTAGGGCAAACTTTCAAATCACTGACTTTGCAGGCCACAAAATGAAACTCAAATATCACAGTATTTAGGCATGGTTTTACAAACTAAAAAGTTTGAGGGGGAAAGGCTTTCTAGGCATGGTAAATATGTGTGGGATTACTGAATGAAGATTTGTGCTTCACAATATGAACTGGGCAAAAACTTTTCCCTTTTGCAGTGAGCCTTAAATCTATCCTAAGAAAAAACAGCAAACATGTTTGGTCAACTTCTTCCTTGGTGCCCAGGTCTACAAAGTAGAAATAGGAGGCCTTTAGAATAAAAGGCGCTGGTGTTACAAAAAGATCACTGGTTTCAAATCTTGTGTTTGGCACTTTCTAGATCAATGACTTCAGTAAGTAATTTAACTTTTCTGGGTCTCATTTTCCTCAACTGCTAAATGTGGGATCTGGTATAGATGATCTCTAAGGTCCCTTCCAGTTCTAAATCTTGAGGTAGAAAGAACATGCCATTCACAGCACAGAAAACCTAAGTCTCCAACCCCCCATATAACCTCAGAGAAAGCTTTTCTCTCATTGTAGGTATTTGGGTAAGATAGTTTGGCTACATATACCAAGTGTAACGATTGGAACGACGCCACCTGCTGGAGACTTACTGTAGGAAAGCTCCACCATGAGGAGAAGGCATCTGAGGGCAAGCCATGTGGCTTTTCTTTGGTGTCAGGAAGTGATGTTTGCTTGTGGGAGGAAGAGGGGGCAAGGCTGGCTCTCCTGCTCTCTTTCGTCAGGACTCTGCTGGAGAGCAGAGCTAAAAATGCTCTCTCCCTTTGATAGATGAATCTAGGTCTTTTTCTCTCTCTTCACCAAATTCTTATTCTCCTTAATAAATGCTTAAAAGTCTAAACTCTTACTAAAGCTTATAATTTATTGGCAACCACTCATTAGATATTTTAGACAGTATAGCTAGAATTTTAGCCCTTACACAAGTAAACATATGTGTTGAATGTATCAGCACAGAGAAAGTCCTAAAGAAAGTAACTGTGTAGCTACAAATTCTACTTGGGTAGTGGTTTTCAGTAATCACTGCTTCTTCAGTCATAGCCTTCTGAATAGAGAAGGAATGGCATCAAGATAAATCAAAGTGCTATCTCAAATCTTCAGTGATTTATCTTCAGGAAAAGAACAAATATATCTATAATTTTAATAATTCACATATAAATATTATGCATTTGTAATTTTATATGCATACACACATATAACATTTATAAGTCTGAGAAAACAACAAAGAAAAACATAATGGTGAAAGGGAAGGATGGGGAATAACATTGAGAAGCTGATGATTTTGAACCTTAAAGGCAATGAAGGGTGATAAAATAAAAATAATCAATGGCTAGGTTTAGGGGAAGGATAAGATCCAAGATTTACTTAATTCCAAAGAGAAATATCTATATTGTAGCCTGGGACTTACATATACAGGCGCAAATATTTACTTATATAACTGGTATGGGATTTTCTACACATCCTCGTGGGTGTAGGTCAGATATAAGCCTCAGTCTTTTTCCCCCTTTTTATGGGCCAAAGAGGCAAATTGCTATCTATGTTCATTTCAGTCTATTCTGAAAATATCAGGTAATTTAGCAAGTTATGAACCTTGTTCTCCCCTTGACCTCTTTTCATTCTTGAAATATAGTGCCCTAATTTGTTTTTGGTTTTTGGTTTTTGCAGGCAATAAGGGTTAAGTGACATGCCCAGGATCACACAGCTTGTGTCAAGTGTCTGAGGCCAGATTTGAACTCAGGTCCTCCTGAATCCAGGGCCGGTGCTTTATCCACTGTGCCACCTAGCTGCCCCCATGTAGTGCCCTAATTTGAAACTGGCATTTGTTTTCATGTATTTGTTGTAATATCCCTAATTCTATAAGTGTGTAAGGGAAATGGGAAACAGACTTATGAGCCTTCATCTTCATCAAGGCTCCAAATATCAGCCTGATTAGGTTTCGGGGTGGGTACATTCCAAAGAGAGCTTTTGCTTATTCCTGGTATTCTTCCATTAGTAGTAATTTAGCATTCTTTGTAAGGAACATGAAATGCTTTTCTGTTGGTGTATACCTGATGATCTTACTACTGAAGTCATGAGTTATTTACATCAAGAGTGATGACTTGGGGCAGCTAGGTTGTATAGTGGATAGAGCACTGACCCTGGGTTCAGGAGGACCTGAGTTCAAATCCAGCCTCAGACACTTGACACTTACTAGCTGTGTGACCCTGGACAAGACACTTAACCCCAATTGCCTCACCAAAAAAAAAGAAAAAAAAAGTGATGACTCAGGGGACCAAGATTATAGAAAATGTTTTTCACCTGAGTTAAATATACTATGTTTTTGGTATTCCTTCGTTTCCCTGCGGATCTTAGAAAGTTAGATTCATGAAAAAATGGTTAGAGAGATTAATGGAGAAATACTGTTCTTGGTCATTATAAATCAGCTCCAAAGTCAAGTTTGGGTCTGTATTCCTTTCATAAAATAAGGATTTACTTTTCCCCCTAAAACCCACAGAATTTGATAAGGAATATTTTCTGGATTCATTTCATACCTTCACGATGGTGAGTCATCAATACCTAAGTGTACAAAAGAGAGCATACTGCATTCAAAACATATTCTTCAGCTATATTTTATGCTACTTAATTGACCTCGGAATTCAAGGTATATCTATTGGAGAAAAATGAGAGGGTTAAACCTGAAAGTATTTTGAGAAATAAAAAAAGTCTGATTACTTAAAATAGAATCAAACTGATCCCAAATGACTTCATGTCACAGTTCTATCAGTCTTAGGTTGCAGACAGTTTGACTGACTGCTATTTACAGAGGATGGTGTTGAACTCAACCTTTGCTTCGGTGAACTGCTGAGTGATGTCACACATACAGCTCTGTCAGGCCATCAGGTTTTGAGAAAGCATGGGACTTGACAGTATGGAAGGCAGAACACTAGATACAAGTGCAAACTTTTAAAGAAAAAAGTCCTGGAACAACGCAATCATGATATTTAAACCATTAAAAAATACAGAATCAACAACACTGACAGCTTTCAATGGCTTCTAACAATTTTAATGGAACCATGTGACATCTTTATCTCTGATCTCTGCTGACAAGCCCATCAAAAAATGATCACTCACACTGGCACTATGCACAAATCCCCAAAGTTGATGTTTTTGCCCACTGTAATAATATCAATCTGTATTTAATTTAAAACATTTTGTTTGGGAAATTCTTTATTGCTAGCTCCCAAGTATCACACAATGGAAGGCCTTGTAGCATGACCATGAGTTCATGCAGTTACATGAATCAATGACACCAGAGATAACTGCAATTATTATTTTTTTAAAAAGATGAATAAAAAATGCACATGGATGACTGGCAACTTGATTGCAACTTGGCCAAATGTCAGGTCTCAATATTAAACCCAAATGAAACAAATCTTATTTGTACACTTTACATAAATAGCAGATAAGTGGTTGAGCAAAGGTAATGGATCTTTGCATACATCATTCATCACCTTCCTGTAGTCCAGAGTATATAATTACCAAAGAATAGGAGATGAGGCCAAAGAACCATTCCCTTAAAATAAATTACCAGGCCTGTAAGATACTTATCAAATGGATACACATGCAGGCTGACTTCTATAAATAAATCCGATCTAACAGCACTATAGATACAACAGAAGCCAAGACACAGCCACTGAAGCTGTGCCTTCATGCCAAGTTGTCCTCCTAATGTTGCTCTGCTTTTTACCCATGTGGGTACTTGGAATAGATTAGTGGGAATATGTGTGTGTGTAGCTCTATCTCTGTCTCTATATCACAATACACTACTCATCCTCAGTCTAAGGCTAGTGTTTGCCTAGACCATTTAGAGCTGGTGCCAATGAGGTCACAGTTGGGTCTAAATCTTATGAGGGTCCATTTTAGTTTCATGCTCCTTGGCCATCAACTAGCTAGATGTCCAGTCTAGCTGGGAAAACCTAATCACAAATGGGTGAAAAGGAATGGTCTAATCAATGCAACTCCATTGCTACCACTGGATAAAGAATTTAGAGAGAATGCCTTATAGACAGTGAGCAGTCACATCACCTTCACATCTGAAAGACAGCACATTAGTATATAAATTCATTGAAATGGACATATATTTTAAAATATATACATCAGTACCACAGCCAGTAGTACCCTAGATATGTTGTTATGAAAATCATTGGGGGCAGAGACAATGCCTTTCAAAAATTCTGGTTATACAGGGGCTAGTAGAGTGCCTTATGTATGTAGCGTGCCTATGACAATGAACGCTGTATAGAAATGAATATTATACTTGGATAGCAGGTAGAGTTATATAGTTCCATTTTCTATCTTAATTTTTCCCCATTTCCAGAACAACTGCTCTATAATTCTTCTACTTAGCAAGACAAAAGTGACTGAGTTATTTAGAATAACAAAAAGTTGAGCCTAAAAGAATTGGAAATTAAAGGAATGCTCATCAACTGGGAAATGGCCGAACAAGCTGTGGTATGTGAATGTAATGGAATATTATTGTGCTATAAGAAATGATGATAAAGCACTGGCAGTGGATAAAGCACTGTTCCTGGATTCAGGAGGACTTGAGTTCAAATCCGGCCTCAGACATTTGACACTTATTAGCTGTGTGGCCCTGGGAAAGTCACTTAACCCTCATTGCCCCACCAAAAAAAAGAAAAAAAAGAAAAATGATGAGAAGGCAGATTTCAGAAAAAAACAACATGAAAATAACTTACATAAATTGATGCTGAATGAAGTGAGAAAAACCAGGGGAACATTACACACAGTAACAGCAACATTGGGCAATGATCAATTATGATAGACTTTGTTCTTCTCAGCAATACAATGATCTAAGACAATTCCAAAAGACTTATGATGGAAAATACTCTCTACATCCAGAAAACAATTTATGGCATTTGAGTGCAGATCAAAGCATACTATTTTCACTATTTTTTCTTTCTTGTAGTTTCCCCCTTTTATTCTAATTCTTTAACAACATGACTAATGTGGAAATATGTTTAACATGATTGTACATATATAACCTGTATCAGATTGCCTGTTTGTTTTGGGGAGAGGGGAGGGAAAAGAGAGAGGGAGAAAAATTCAGAACTCAAAATCTTATAAAAAACGAATGTTGGGGCAGCTAGATGGCGCAGTGGATAGAGCACCAGCCCTGGAGTCAGGAGTACCTGAGTTCAAATCTGGCCTCAGACACTTAACACTTACTAGTCACTTAACCCCAATTGCCTCACTAAAAAAACAAACAAACAAAAAAATGAATGTTGAAAAATATCTTTGCAAGTAATCGGAAAAAACCAAAGTACTATTAAAAAAGGAGATATACAAATAAAAATATAATTGTTAAAATGAAAAAAAAAAGTTGAGGCTAAAGATGACTATGACAATGCTTTGAGGCTACTCCACTTTAAAAGGAAGAGCCTCAGAGGGGCAGCTAGGTGGTGCAGTGGATAAAGCACCGGCCCTGGATTCAGGAGCACCTGAGTTCAAATCCGATCTCAGATACTTGACATTTACCAGCTGTGTGACCCTGGGCAAGTCACTTAACCCCCATTGCCCTGCCAAAAAAAAGGAAGAGCCTCTTCCTGAAGGAAACCATTCTTTCCCTAGGAATGCAGTCTTAATTTTAACCATGCTATGGTTCAGTTATGAGATAGTGAGCTTCCATCTTAATGCTACCTTTTATTATGATTTTATCTGGTCAAAGTATTTTCCTATCTATGACTTCATTTTATAATATTCAAATTTTTATAGAATCTCTCTGCTGAGGAGATCAAAGAACTTTAATTTTGTAGTCGGTCTTATTTACTCTTACAATATTTTTTAATAATTCTACATTGTAATTCTTTTGGATGGAATAAAAGTATAGTTTCATACAAAAGATACTGTGAAAATGTTCACCATACTAATGGTTCAAATGTTTTCTGCAACTTTTTTTCATTTTCCTGCATAAAGTGTGAAGTGGCATAATAGAGTAAAAGAAGCAGAAGAGGTGGTGTTAAAGTACCTGGGATCAAACCCTTTTGGGAAACCAGGCTATTCCTCTGATCAAGGGTGACTTTCTCTCTAGCTGCTCCCTTGGTCCCTCCTTTCTGGGAGTAGCTTTCCTCTCAAACCAATACCTGGCACCCCAGTGCAGTCAAAGTAGCCACTGCTCCAAACTCAATTACCTAGGGGGATATCAGTAAAAGTATTCTCTCTGCCCTAGAAAGTTATACAAATGAATAATTAATTCTCTTTCATAGCTCTGAGTCCCTAGCCTAAGATCATGCTCTGGCATACTGCCACCATTTTAAATCTTTCTCTGTCCTTCCCAGTGTTCTATATGGTATTCCTCTCTTTCTTCATTTGAATAAAAAACCAGTTAAACAATTTGGATTGTTAATGTTTCCTGAGGTCTTACTCTCTTTGGAAATCGGAAGAGAAAAGGGAGAATTAAGAGTCATCACCTTAGGGTCTGCAGTTTGAAAGGGTTTCAGCGATAGAGGAACTGTCCTCGGATGCTATACTCACTATACAACTCCTGTGATGGCCTTTCTGGCTTCCGCTTTCCCTGCTCCCTGTGACTTTTCTTTTTCTCACAATACCTTTTAGGACGGGAGAGTAATGCCTATGAGTCCCATAAGCCCCTCTGCAAGCCTGAAGGTTGGGTGAAAACCCTCCAAGAAATTGAAGATGAGAACACTGAAAAACTTCCAACCCAAACCAGTAGGCATCTATATCCTGTGTCCTGATCACCTTATCCTGGAGGAGGTACAAGCAAGCTAATGTTACATGAGGATTTGCTAACAATTTATATCCCCAGTGATTCACAGTACCTGGGACCTTATTGAACTGGTTCATCATTCCATACACTGCCCATCCCCCTTTTCCCATTGGTGAATTCCTTCCAGGGCCTCCATTTTTTGGACAGGCTCAGGCCAGTCATACTTAATTACCCTCCTGGTTGTGCTTCTCTCTGAACTTTGCCACTATTCCTCAGCTGTCTTCTCACTCTGGGTCTTCCCTCAGTGCCCAGGTGGCTCCTTACCCTACATTCCTCTGCTAAGTCACATTCCCTCTCCCATTACTGAATTAGGGACTTCCCTTTTGGGAAAGGGCCCAATGTGCCCATGCTTCCTTCATTCCCTTCCCATCTGTGTTCCTTAGACGTTGCCCCCTGGTTCAGTTCCCTGACCAGTTGGGTGACTGGGAAGCAATATATGTTACCTCATTAGAATATAAATTCCTTGAAGGCAGAGACTGTCTTTATTTATATTTTTATTCTCAGTGTTTACCACAGGGCCTGGTACACAGTAAATCCTTAATAAATACTTATTGCCTTTTCTCATTTAATAAATGCTCGTTGAGGGGCAGCTAGGTGGTGCAGTGGATAGAGCACTGGCCCTGGATTCAGGAGGACCTGATTTCAAATCCGGCCTCAGACACTTAACACTTACTAGTTGTGTGACTCTGGGCAAGTCACTTAACCCCAACTGCCTCACCTCCCAATAAATAAATAGATAAATAAATAAAATAAAATAAATGCTTGTTGATTGTTCAAAAACCTTGAATGGCTCCCCATTTTCTACTGGATAAAATACAAATTCTGCCATTTAAGATGCTTGGTAATATGGGTCAATATCTACCTTCCCAGTATTACTTCTTACCAGTACACTAAAAATTCCACATTCTAGCCAAAATGGACTACTAATTGTTTTCCCAAATTTAATACTCCATCTCCCATTTCTATGTATTTTCACAAGTATTTCTTTCTCCATGTCTCATATTCACCCCTTTTTAACTTCTGTGTCTCAAAATCATCACCTTCATTTAAGGCTCAGATGCTACTGTGTTCATGAAGCCTTCTTTTATTTTTGCCAAGTTCTTAGTGCTCCTTTCCAATCTCAATTTACCTTGGATTCTAGCTATTTTTACCTTGTTTTATAGCAATTTACCTTGGATTATAGCTTGGATTATCTTTGAATGTAAAAAGTTTGAGAGTATAATTTATATTGAATTGCTTGAGTTCTTAAGGGAGGGAGGGAGGAAGAAAATTTGGAACACAAAGTTTTAAAAATTGATGTGAAAATTTCTTTATACATGGAACTGGGGGAAAATTCTAAACAAACAAACAAACTGAATGAATGAATAAATAGACAAATTGATAAAAAAAATAGATAAACAAATAAATAAATGAATGAACAAATGAATAGGAATTTTGCGGATAGAGACTATTTTATTTTTATCATTATATTTACAGTATGGTGCTTTGCCCATAATAGTTATTTAATGCTTGTTGAATTTAAATGAATCATAAAGGTAAAAGGAATATCCTGAAGGTTGTTTTTGGGTGGCAGGAAGGTAAAAGGAAGTGACATCATCAGATTAAAAAGACTATTGTGATAGTTGTATAAATAGACTAGACAAGGAGAGATTGGAGGCAGGGAGGCAAGTTAGGAGATTACATTAGTGCAAGTGAAAGCTGATGTGAACCTGAACTCCAATGGCGGCAGTGTCTGTGGGGAGACAGGGCTAGATCCAAGAGATGCTGTGGATATAAAACTTACAGGATTTGGCAAAAGGGTTTAGAGGCTGAGGTGCAGGAGAAGAGTTAAAATGCTTCTGAGGTTTTTAGAGTACAAAATGATAGTTTCTTCCCTTATAGGCAGAGTGGAAATGAAGGTCATGGACATTGAAGAGGATGTTGTTGATGAACTTAGAGGCTAAGATACTTAACCAGTTATCACCATGAATACTGAAATTGCCAATCATTATAGCACAGGGCTGTGGCAGAGAGGAAAACTAAGTTCAATGCTAAAGTCATTAGTAAGTGAGGGAGAGTGACCTGGAAGCAATAAAGACCTAGACAGTATGACATAACTGTAAAGAATGAAATTTGAGAAAGGAGAGGCTATTGAGGGATGGGAGTAAAGGGAGGGTTTGGAAGTGGCAGTGTGAAGCCAATGCCTATTCTTCCTGGCTCTGTGAGTGGTGTGTGAGTAGCATGAGAAAAATCCTGGCCAGCACTGGGGAGGTTAGAAAGGGATGTGTTATATTCAGGGAAAAGCCAGGTTTCCTCTAGTTCCAGAAGATGAGTGGATGAGAAGGATGAGAATATGATGAGAGAGATTTTTGCCTAGTAAAAGCACAGTTCCGAATCATAGAGATTAGAGCAGAGCTTCTTAAACTTTTCCCATTTGTGACCCCTTTTCACTGGAGAAATTTTTAAGCGAGCTTGGGCATACAGGTACATAAAACCAACAAACATAATCTTTTACTGTTGTCAAATTTTTTGCGACCCCCACAGTCAGTTATTCAGTGGTCATGACCCACAGTTTTAAGAAGCTTTGGATTAGAGGAACAAGAAGCTAGGATTTGCAAATAATAGTACTAGAAACCATAAGTAAGCAGAAGTTCCTAATGTAAATAAGGCCCAGGTTTCTAATGAGAAATTTGGTATGATAGAGCCACTGAATAGTGTTTTCCAGGGATAGAGTTTTAGTTGTGAAATAAACATTTCATTCAGTCATACCACTGAAATAATACTTTTTAACATGGTCCATTAAGAGACTTCCAAATAAGTTATTTTTTTTTCCTTGAAAGAAGCATTTTCTCTGAGGAATACTCCACAAAATGCAAACTTCTTTACTATAATACCTCAAATGATTGATTACACAAGAAGAGATTCCAGGTGGCGGATTTTCTAGCTTCCTTGGCCTTCTTCCCTTTTAAGCAGTCTCTGTCTGAGCCTTTTTGTTTCTCATGAGCACTTTTTACATACTATAGGAAGGGAAAGGATGCAAAGCTAAATTATGTCAATGTTTCTATCTGTGAACAATTCTGATAAAAGCCTCAACAGATAAGAAGATTGGAATAAATGACTGAGATGATGGTTTTTTAAATTAAACTCAGTATTTCATTTTTCTCTTTAAACTTGTATATAATGAATGAAGAAAAAAATGGCTGAATTTGATGGAGTTTGTTTCTGGTGATTATTGGTCATTACTCTGACCAGGAAGGATGTTTAGAGTGCCTATTCCAGGAGACGAGTTGAAAGAGTTTGATACCCATCAAAGATATAATCCTGAAATGAATGAATAATGAGAAACATATCATATTAAGCTCTTAATATATGCCAATAACTCTGGAGATACTAATCAGTAAAAGTAAAAGAATGTCTGCTCTTAAGGAGCTCACACTCTGATTGGGTAGAACAACATATTGAAAAAAAGTTCATCTTCAGAGTGGATAGAAAGGCCTATAAGTCCTAGGGGTACAATGTAAGGGTAAATGGTCAGGTCTAATGGTCCTTCATTGCACTGGAAAGAATAAACTGGATGATTCCTATCTTATTCAAGCCATGTGAGCAATCAAGCAGCCCAGACTCTAGCCAAGGCAAGTGTGAACAGCATTGTAAGTAGGAGATTGGCCACGAAATAAATTTTTGCTATAGCAACTATGAAATCATCCACTTACACATGGAGGGGCTGTAACTTATGTCAGAGAAAGCAACCAAACCAATATAACTACAGCTCTTCCTCCCCCCCCCCCCAGGGAAATGAGGGTTAAGTGACTTGCCCAGGGTCACACAGCTAGTAAGTGTCCAGTGTCTGAGGCTGGATTTGAACTCAGGACCTCCTGACTCCAGGACCGGTGCTCTATCCACTTTATCTATCAGCCACCTAGCTGCCCCAACTATAGCTCTTTTACAGTAAGAATTAAAGCAATAGCTGGAAAAACAAATCTGCTAGATACTCTTTGCAGATCATGAAAAATGCAGGACCTATGTTATGTACTGAGTGGGGGATTAATTCAAGAACTAATCCTTTCACAAAGTAGGTTGAAAAAGCTTCATTAATATCTTATATGAAATTTTCTGTGTTATAAGAAAAATTGAAAGACGAAGAAGCTGGAAGACAAAGATGGACACCATCATCAGGGGAAGAAAATCTATACAAGGGAAATCTGAAGTAGCTATTGTACATAATCTAAATCAATAAACCAAATATTTTAATTTCAGAAGACACAAAGGAGTTTATGACAGATTTTTTTTCCTATTAAAAAAAGATGCTTTGAAGTTAATAAAACTAGCTAGGTTCAAGTTCTGCCTCTCATGTGACCCTGAGAAGGTCATTTCTCTGTGCTTTTGTCAACTCTCCCAAGGCTATATATTGCTGAGTAGGTGCCAATCTGTATTGGTAGAATTAGTTTCCTCACCAGCAGTTCCTTAGACCAAAGAAGCCTCAAGTTCAGTCTTCCCTACCCAGGTGAAAAAGAAAAGGTGGATACTTTCATTTTAGTAACTGTCTGAAGTCTCCAAACAGGTCTCAAGTGTCATTTCATTTCATGTTATCTTTTCCTCATTAATGAGGTAGGATTTGCTGTATCAATAACCCCTCATGGCATGGATACAACACAGTTTCAGCAAAATGGCCTTAGGTTCTCTACACAGCAATACTGGCTATGAGAATGGCACTATATTATGTTCCATTGTAATGATATTTCCAGAAATAAAAAGAATTACACATTAATAAAGCGATAAAAATATGTATGTAACCATGACTACTGTTGTGAACTCAATAACATTTTATACAGCTGTGAATATTTTTTAAAGAATTATTGCCACTAAGATCTGAGAGATATTATTTGAGAAAGGACTGGCAAGCATTAATCTCCCATCTGAAAGCTGGTACCTTCAAAGGTGCCATAGACCTCCTGACACTATTATAATTACACTAAAACTTTAATGCATCTCCTAAAAACACCCCTCGCTTATTCCAACTTTCAAGTTAATCTTGAAAAATAATCAAAACTCAAAACTTAGGAGCCTGATGATTTTCATGGCATCTCATTGGAGAATCACTTTTCCAAGGCCATTGTCTCATCCCTTATATAAATTATACATCCTTTATGAATCCCTATAGAGACAAATGATTTATCTCTAATTGGACTTTCACAAAACTTTGAGATTCCTGAAGATATGAATCAGAACTATTTAAGGAAAGGCATGCATGTCTCCAGGGTCTTTCCTTTGACCAAGACATTACTTTTTTTTTCTTTATTCCAGCTACTCTGCCTAAAGCAGACTTCTGCAATAAGGGGTGCCACCTAAACCAAAGAAAAAACTGAAAAAGGCAAAAGTCCCATTTCATATCATTGTTCTTATATCTCCTCTGATTTCCTTTTCTCATTGACAATGTAGACAAGTACAGAAAAAGACTGTTTCAAATAACAGTATATGCAGAAAGTCAGGGAAAGAGCTCCAAGGGCCAAAAACAGGAGCTAAAAGAAGCCTAGACTAGTGCTTATGGACACATGACAGCATAACATTCTCTTAAAACAAAGAAAACATAGGCTTTATGAGACTAGATTCATGAGGCTAATACAAAAGCTCAGAAATTACTTTCCTCTCAAATGGTCTTACTAAATCTTTTCTGGTTTTCTTGCTCAACTGTTACCCCTTTACCTAAAAACAATAACAACTATTATAAGGACTATCTAGTCAAATCTGAATATTTAAGGAAGTGATTTGAGAATCTAGGAAAAGACACATTATTAGGCTCCTAACTTTCTTCTTTCTGCCTCCCATTCCCCATTCTGTTGCTTCCTTACTCAGAAGCACTAGGATCAGAGGGAAGTGAAGAAAATGAAAGATGAACCTTGAACAAGACAATTTTGTTTACCAGCTGCAGCTTTTAGTAAGGTTTCAATAGGGTTAAGAGAGAAAGAAACTTGTGGTTAAAATGAGTTTGGGGATTTTATCTGGAATTTCGTTATCCATTCTTTTCTCAATTATCAAGAAGTGTAACCTATCAAGCTGTGTAACCTTGCACAAGTAACCTCTCAGTCTCAGTTTCTACATCTGTCAGAGAGAAATAGTTATTTTCACTATTTCACAGGCAGTTGTAAGGAGAAAGGACTTTGTATATATCTCAAACCTATGGAAATGTGTTGTTGTTACTATTTGTTTTACTCAGACCACCATAGTTTGTGTCTATTCAAGACTTGCCTAACTTAACCCTCATAGTCATCAACAACGTTCATCTCTTAGTAACTCCCAAACCTTGACTAGCCCTTCACAAAACCCAACCTCCTCTTTGGTTCCAAATATATCTGCTTCCATTCCCTGGTCTTCTGAGTATTGATTCCCTGTGTGAATTAGCAGAGATGAGCCTGTTTACTTGCCTTGCTTCCTGGAGTAGTACTGATATGTCCCCAGTGGCTTGGGGCACCACTTCTGAAGGCAGTGATGACAGTAAGTAAAGTGTTTTGGGGAATGTTATGCTCTTGATGCCAAGTGGAAGAAGGAAAATGAGGAGGTTTGGGGTCTCTAGGGAAAGTGGTGTTACTTCAGGCAGGGAGGTGGTGAGAAATAAAATGAGCTAAGCAGCAAGGGAGAAAAATTACACTTAGCTTTGTTCCTGAAAGATTGATACTTCAGCCAAAGACTCAAGCTGAAGGTGAGAGAGGCCTCCACAGATAATAACTATTCACAAGGTGCTTACCTGGAACTCTCCATTTTGGCTTTGAGAAATGAGAAATTAACTTCTTAATATACATTGTTGGGTGCATGTATTTGTAAACTCTTTCATTACAATTGTGGGATGGCTCACAGCAACAATTCTCCAACTTCTCAGTCTCAGGACTCCTTTACATTCTTAAAAATTATCAAGGACTCCAAATAGCTTTTGTTTATGTGTTTTCTATGGTCATTTACCATATTAGGAATCAAAATGTCATTATTATTATGAAAATAACTTTGACTTCATATATCCTGTTCAGGAAAGGGTCTCAGGAGACCTCCAAGGTCTGAGAAAGCCAGTCAGGAAGTCAAAAAGACCGAAATTTTCAAGTACTGTTTTAGTGACGTACTGGCAATATGACCCTGGACAAATGACTTAACCTTTTAGTGGCCCAGGTAACTTTTTGAGTTTCCTCACTGGAATTTCTTCATCTACAAACAAACTCATTTACTTTTCCAATAAAGGATAAGTATGCAATTTGGCTCCCACCCATTGGTCTAGATACTTCATATTATTCCTCTTTAGGTACTCTATGTTTTGGCTAAACTGATCTGCTAGCTGTTCCTCCAAGTTGATATTCTATCTCCTATCGAGTCAGAGTCTGTAGTCCTTGAGAGTGTCCAGAAGGTCCTTCAGCATTTTGATGACCATTCAATAAACACCCAATAAACATTTACTATCTATTACGTCTGGGCTCTATATACTGGGCACTATGTGGAACACAGAGACGTACAAAACAAAGTGGTTCTGCCGAGGAGCTCATGTTCTGGCAGTCTCCACCTCCCCCTACATCTTCAAATCGTAACTGCTTTTCTAAAGCATCAGCAATAAAGAGCATTTTAAAAACTCTTGTGTCTTATTGTTTTTCATGATTTGCTTCTTCCACTTAGATCCAACCCTGATGCCTCACTGTGGCATGAATATAGAACAGGTGATTCTATATTCTTGTTGACTATAGCCCTGGAGCCAAACCTCGGGCAGGTCCAATGAAATTGGAAAGGCTTAATGTGCCAACCCAGCAGCAGATCTTATGTCTATTGTTTCAAACTAGCGACATTCAGAGAAGCTTTTTACCAGAAAGCTGGCTGCAGGATAATCTCATCTGTTTTTGTTCACAAGAATTCATAAAGGGATGGAGGTGTTGGTTCTATGTTAGTGGAAAGCATAACCACACTGATTCAATCACTACCAATCATAAAGCAAGCATAGGTTTTTTAAAAATAAAAATTTACTAGAATTGCAACAGCATTATCTACTATTTTTCACAGAAAATGTACAGTTTTTCAACCAGATTCCCCAAATGTGTATATGCCTCAGAGCTTAGCACAATGGATGCTTATTAAATTTTTGCTGATTTTGCTGAACTGAATTCAGAACCTAAATTCTCTCTATCTGTTCCTATGGGGAAATATGCTCCAAGTTGCAAACAACTGTCTTACTAATGACCTTTAGGGGGAAAAAACCTGGTTTATAAAATGAGAGCTTGCTATAATAATTTTTATCAAAGTATTATGAAGATATGCTGAAATTATGCCTGCAATTAAGAACCTTTCATCAAAAGCAAGATGTTTTTAACTTAATTTTTCTCTTAAGGTAGAAATGCATTTTCCATGTTTCTCAAAAATAGTTAATAAAAAAAACCCTATATTTCCATAGTGTTCTTGCAGAAGAAGCCACAAAAATGTGTAAGATCATGATTCAGCTCACTGGCTTCTGCTTATAGGATTTATAGTGTTCAAGTTCAAGAAAACAAAATAAAACTTTAAAAATCTAAAAATTAGACAACTAAAAATCTTTTCTGTGGGAAATAGAATTTTAAAATGTGAATTCCATTTTAACCCAAAGGAAACTCATAGTCCTATTACTCTCACTTTCCAATCATTCACAGACTGTTAAACACTAACATATTTGCAAAAACTTAGAAAAATATGAATCCTGGTATGTGCTATATGTTTTTTGATCTTTAAAGCAATGCATTAATGTTATTTCTTGCTAAAACGATTTCTAGCATTGCTATGGAAACTGAGGCAGGGAAGTCACACAGTCAACAACTGTCATATCCTAAATTAGTTTTTATGAGATATTTTATTTTTTCCGTTACATGTAAAGATAGTTCTCAACTTTTGTTTATACATGCTTTACAATTTCAGATTTTTCTCCCTCCCTCCCCTCCCTCCCCCCTCCCCTAGACAGCAGGTAATCTGATATAGGTTATATCTATATATCTCTATACATATACACATATCCTAAATTAGAATTTCAACTTCCCACTACTGCTTATCCAGTCTATCCTATCCTATTAATATTTACCAAGAATGTCTTCAATACACACTGTTTTATAAAAAAACAAAAAACTCCTCCTTCTATTCTCATCTATAGCCATCTAAACATTAGCTCCTAAGCCCACTATTATAGCCATATATATTCATAACTTCAACAGCTATGTTAATGACCCTTCTAAAACCTTGGCATTGAAGATGAAGAAACTGTGATGAACTGTTCACAGAAGATGAACTATGACGAAGAAACTACAATTCCAGTGATCTGCATCTTTCTCCAATTTCAGCTATCCAGCAATAGGACCATATCCTAGATATCATTATTCTTTGTAATTGCTCTACTTCCAAGATGTCAAACTCAAAATCTCCTCTCTAAGTGCAAACTTTTAAAATTTCATCCATTCCTCTTCTATCATTCTTACTAGCCTGTTGTTCATTCTCACAGTGAGCATTCAAATCCATTATAATAGTGATTGTCTGAGTTTTCTCACATCCATAATTAACCCTTTCAATGATTCCCTCACTAACACCTTAGAATCCTCCATCCCCTAGACCTTTTCATATTTCTGCCTTGCAAACAACCAATCCATGGTAATCTCAGCTATTCTATTTCTTTGCTCCAGCTCTGAGAATGGTGACTTTAGCTGGAGACAATCATCAAATTATGCTAATTAGGTCCAAGACAAATTAATGTTCTCAAATCAGCTGGCCTTGCCAATTCTTTTAACAATTCCCTGTTTGTTCCCTATCATGCTGGCCAGAATAGCTATTCCAAAACTTTCAAAATTCCTCAGGACTTAATCCTGACCCCAGTGAGCCACACGTGGCTGGATAGAAAATTAGTGTGTCAAGTAGACTGAATGCTCTAGGAAAAGTAGGACCTTTTGGTAGACATTAGTGGTTGGCCCAAGTCAAAGACTGCCTTGTAGTTAGACTACTTCACTGTCCTTTATCTCTTTGGCTCCTATCATCTATAATTCAATTGAGGATGGACTTATGTATTACTCATGGTTAATGTTCACTGATACAAGAAACATACTCTTCTCTCTATTCTTCATCAAATTTAGTTGCAAAAACCTTAATTTAGAAAGAAAGAAAAAACTTTAGGAGCTGACCTGAAATGGTGCTATCTTCTAAATAAGGACTAAGGACTCAATATTTTAGGAATCATGTCTTGTGATATTTTCGGTATTTTTTAAAAAACATATTATGGCTGAAGCACAAACATTCCAAAATATAACACTGAGAGAAGATGAAAAAGGTTATCTGCCTGAGTGATCACATCAATGAATCAACCAATAAAAAAAGCATCTACTAAGTGTCTATTCACTATCTGCCAATCCCTGTGCTAGGGGAAGGAAGATAAAAATTATGCCGTCCTTGCTCTTAAGGAACTCAACAGTCTAAGGTGAAATGATTTCCCCAAATACCAGCTATTGAAAAAAAAGTGAAAATTTCTCCTTTAGCAAATCAACATCCTTTTATTTAGTATCTTTTTGGTGGAGACCTGTGATTTCTTTCCTTTTTCTCATCTGTAAAATGGGGATAATAATAGCACCTCCCTCCCAGGGTTGTTGTGAGGTTCAAGTGAGATAATAGTTGTAAAGTGCTTAGTACAGTGCCTGGCATAGAGTAAGTGCTTTATAAATATTAGCTATTATTATTATTGTTATTAATTTCATCAATGCAGGGAAGTCCTAGTAAGAAAATTCCTCAATATGAAGATCAATAATTGCTCTATATGTTAAAGTCTTAAGAGAGTTGCTTGAGTAGTGAGAGAATAAGTAACTTGCCCAGGGTCATGGAATCACTGTGTCATAGGTGGGCCTAGAACCTATTTCTTCCTTCCTGGCACAAGACTACCTCAGAAGCTCTATCACCTTAGTTTAATGCTAGCTATTTAGTTGCAGCTGAAACTCATCACTATCTAATGAAAAGTCATCGAACTTATTTTCAATATAAATTGCCACATCCAGTGCAAAGGAATTTGTAATTTTATTTTTGCAGTTGCCCTAGGTAACAAAAGCAATGATTTAATCTGTAAAGAAAAAAGTGTGTCAATTTTGGTCATTTCAGTTTGATCTGATAAGAGTAACAAACTACTATACTGGACAATCTCTCATAAAGCAAAAAGAAATTGATATTGATAATAAAGCTAACTTTATTACACTGTATGTTCTCCTCAATCCAATAGTAAGAATCACTAACATTTAGAGGCACACAGGTTGCATAGTGATTATATGTAAAGTTCTTTGAAAACCAGAAAGCACTATATATCAAAAAGCTAATAATAATGATAACTATTATTATGTGATAAGTTTACTGGTAAATTAGAATTCCTTTTCCTTCTCACACCTATTTTTTCTACTTTCTCCTGATCACACAGTTCCACTCTCAAAAGCCTATCTCATTCTTCTCTTTGATACTGTTCCTCCCATTTTTGTTAACTCAATGTCACTCCACTGTTCCTTACTCCTTTTCTCTCCATTAGCAAAGGAAAGAAATAACCTAAGGGAAACAGCAGAACGGGAAATGAAATTTACAATGCAATTAGGTAATATAATTACTGTAGCTCATAAGGGTGTTAAAAAGAGTAATTTGTAAAAAATAAAAATTAAATAAAATATTCTATTCATAAGTGCTAGATATGACTAAAAATAACAATAATCAAATTCCAAGTCAAGTGGCTCATTCCACTAATACTTCCCTGAATTGATTTTAAAACATTACTTTTTGGATGTCCATATTTCATTAACTTGGCAGAAGTTGAGTTTCAAGGTCATTTCCAAAGCCTTGTCATCTTCAGGGTAGCAGGCATGGAACAGTACTGCTATGGCAGCAGGTCAATGTATTAGTCATTATGAAGGGTGCGTTTTGTATGGAGATGCAGTCTTTTTTAAAGTCAAATGGCCTTTAAAAGATGTGCCAAGAAAACATAAAGTAAAGAAAGGTAATGGGAAAAAAAGAAAAACATGCTAATTGTCTCCCCAAATAGCTGCTGGAAATTGCTTTGGATATTGCTCATGCATATATTAAATATCAGTCCAATATGGAAAGCCAGGTAACAAATCCAGTCAGTGAGTCTGTGCATGTGTCTTCAATTGAACGTGGTGCTATATGCCAAACTTAAACCACGCAGATCCTACTGTAGGTCTGTGCAAAACCCAAAAGTGGTGGAATCCAGTTGCCATAGTTTCAAATTAAACAAATAAATGAGACACCATGGAATGCAGCAAAATATTTGTGGTCTGATTAGATCATATTTGCCATATGTGTGAATATTAGCAGCAAAATTCTGGTTTACTAAAGCAAGACCTATTGCAATGGGTACAATTATACCTTTTGGGGTTGGGGGAAAAGCAATCTTTTCTGGTTAGAAATGAAGAAATTTTAATGTCTTAAATTTCAATTTTCTTTCCAAAGGTAAATGTCCTGAATTTGACATCTCCCTGAAAAATTCAAAAGTCTTAGACCTCTATTATAATGATGGAAAATTCATAGATTAAATGTTTGTATTTCTCTTTCAATTTCCTTTTAAGCTTTATGCAAAGTTTGACATGTTAGCCACTTAAAGTGTGAGGAGCCCATGTACTATGGTGGTGAAACAACAGTTTTGGAGTCAGAGAATCTGGGTTTGATCCTGGCTCTGTTACTGTGTGACTTTGGAAAAGTAACTTAACCTCTCTGGACTCGGTTTCCTTATCTATAAAATGAGGGGTATGGATTGGCTCACCTCTAAGTTCTTTTTCAGCTCTAAATCCTATGATCCTTATATGATTTGGTAATTGGATAGTTAAAGAGAAATGTAAAAGCAGACTATTAAACCAAGAATCCTCTCCTGATTAAATTTTAAAATCCATTTACGCAGGCTGTTTTCCCAGAATCACAGCACTGGAAAGAGCCACAAGAGGTCATCTGGATATTTCCTTACTTTGGAAAGCTCAGAGCCTGCATCTTCTAGGAGTGTTCACAAACAAAAGTGGAATCTATCTTTCTTTCTTTCTCTATTCCTCTCTTTCTTTCTTTTCAATGAGGGTTAAGTGACTTTCCCAGGGTCATACAGCTAGTAACTGTCAAATGTCTAAGGCCGGATTTGAACTGAGGTCCTCCTGAATCCAGGGCCGGTGCTTTATCCACTGTGCCACCTAGCTGCCCCCATAAAGTGGCATCTTTTAAGCAAAGGAAATGATGATGGTGGTAATGGTGGTGATTATAATTTCATAGTTGAAAAAGTTATTGCATTCCTTATCTCATGCAAACCTCACAAGACCCCAGTGATTCTGATGGTGCAGATATTATTCTCTTTACAGATAAGGAAATGGGGGTCCAGAAAATGACTTGCTGAAAGTCCCATAGCTAAGAAGTTGTAGAGTTAGGATTCAGCTCCACAGTTTCTGAGGCAGGGTAGAATATTCTTACCACAGTATTTATTTAGCCCATGAGCAGCAAAGCACAGAAAGGCCTGTTTGATGCTTTAGTAATCTTTACTGGCTTCTTAACTGCTTCCTTGACTCCAGTCTCTCTTCTCTGATTCATGCCTCATACTATTACCACCACCATTTTGCAAACATGAAGGTCTGACAGTGTCATTGAAAAACTTCTAATGGCTCCTCATTGCTTACTGAATAAAATACCTACTCCTTAGATGGACATTCAAGGTCCTCTACAAATGTGGTTCAAACTTATGTGATCTTAGAATCAGAAACACAAAATGAAAAATTATTGATAGTATATTGAGGGGGCAGCTAGGTGGCGCAGTGGATAGAGCACTGGCCCTGGATTCAGGAGGACCTGAGTTCAAATCCAGCCTCAGACACTTAACAATTACTAGCTGTGTGACCCTGGGCAAGTCACTTGACCCCAACTGCCTCACCAAAAAAAAAAAAAAAAGTTAGTATGTTGAAACCCAAGATAAGTGAAAAGAAGAAGGATAAAAAAAAAAGCACTTAGCTGCCCTCAATGAATTTACTGTCAGGTCTGGATGAACTATACCTAAGGTACTGAAAGAACTGGAATAAGAAAGGCAGAAGACAATGGCTAAGCCACTGTGAGGAGAGATATCAATAGATTAGTTAAAACACTGCCTCCAATTTTTTAAAAAAGGAAGAATATTCACAAATTATGATCCAGTAAGCTTTACTCTGAATCCTGATGAAATAATATTTTATTAAAGAGTTGGTTTAAATGCATTTGCAAAGGGAAGCAGGGATTACTGAGAATTAATATGTCTCCATCAAAAAGAATAGGTCAGGGGGCAGCTAGATGGCGCAGTGGATAGAGCACCGGCCCTGGAGTCAGGAGTACCTGAGTTCAAATCCAGCCTCAGACACTTGACACTTACTAGCTGTGTGACCCTGGGCAAGTCACTTAAACTTCATTGCCCTGCAAAAACAAAAACAAACAAAACAAAAAAAGAATAGGTCATGCCCAACTAACCACATTGCCTTTTTTGAAAGGGTTATTACATTATAGATTAGAGGACATCTGTAAACATAATAGACCTAGATTTCAGGATAATATTTTCTAAACCAGCATTTTGCTATTTAACAAATTTGCATGGATAACAAAGAAATGAGGGTTAAATGAGAATACAGTTTATGGAAAAAAGATCAAGGCAGTTTTGTGGACATTAAGCTCAATATGACTCAACCATATGAGACAGTTATCAAAAGAGGTAATGCTATCCTAGTATTACCTAGTTAATCCTAGCAGTAAAAGAAGCAAGGTATCTGGAGAACCAATACTATAGTAGAAAGAGCACTGGATCTGGAGTATAAGAATTTGGAACAGGCACTTCTCGGCCTCAGCTCACTCTTTGATAAAAAAGTTGGTTAGCCTTCATAATTTCTAATGCCCTCAAATGACTCCATGAACCTATAAATTCCTGCTATTCCCTTCTCTTGTCAGGCCATACTTGATACACTGTGTTCAGTTCTGGGAGCCGTCTTTTTGGAAGGACATTGATAGGTTTGGGTGAATCCAAAGGCAAGATGACTCAGATAATAATGAGAATGTAGATGGTATCATATGATGATCAATTGAAGAAACTGGGGTTGGTTAGACTGGAGAAAAGAAGTCTTCAGAGAAAGTGATATTATGTGGAAGAGGGCAGAGAACTGTTTAGCTTGGGCTGGCGCCAGGAGACAGAGCTACGACCAATAGGTGGAAGGCACAGAAAATAAGCATAAATTTATTAAAAGCATCCAGTACCTCAATCCCTAGGATTCATGGCAGGACCTGAGCAGGACAGAGGAGCAGCTCCCATGTTAAATGTAACCATATCATTCCAGCTGCCCTTACTTCCAAGAAACAGAATTAGGCTAAACTTAAGGAAAATTTCTTAACAAAAGCTGTCCCTGAGTAGGTTGCAACAAAAGTTAAAAGATAACTGTTCACTATGGGGCTTTAAGCAATGGCTGAATGATAACCTGGTTATGGGGCTATAGAAGGGACTGTTGTACAACTTGGAATATATTGCCTCTGCCATCCTTTTCAGACCTGAGAGTCGTTGACTCTACATTTGTAGTCTTATTTTATATTACTTCTCTTCGCATCCTCTCTATTTCAGTCTAACCAGATTATTTGCTATTTCTGAGATCCCTTTGTCCTTTTCTACGTCCTGGCCTTTGCACACACCATCCCCCACAGCTGAATGGGCTCTTTTTATGCCCCTTGCTGCTAAAAACCTTCCTTTTCTAAAAGCCTTGCTCAGGTATCACCTCCTCCTTGAAGTCTCTCATGACCCCACAGCTATAAGCAATCTCTCTTTCCTTGATATCTATCCTGCTACTTAGTTCTGACTACTTCTTTATACTTATCACATTTTGATTTATTATCTATTTATGTACTTTTTCGTTCCTCTTGATGATTTTATAAATTTCTCGAGGGCAGAAATTATATACTATTTCATCTCTGCATTACTAGAACACAAACAGTGTACTGTATATCAAAGAGACTCATTCAATTTGTTTTTATATGATTTTTAAGACTGGGTCTTCTCATCTGACCCAGGTTGGAAGTATTGGGGCTACTCATAGGTCCAATCCCACTAGTGACTAGCAGGAGCTTTTATCTGTTGTTTCTGACGAAGACTAGTTCATCCCTCCTTAGTTAACCTAATCCCCCCGCCTCCCCAGGAACTTCACCATATTGAAAACACAGACTGCATAGCCCAGTGCAGCTCAAAATTCTCAAACTCAAGAGATCTGCCATATTCCATTTCCCAGGTGGCTGGAACCAACATATATGTACCCCCATACGTAATATCGCAGGTACTCAATTTTTATTAAATTGAACTGAATCACTCTTTTCAGCCTCATAGAGACAGTAACAATATCAGCTGCAGTAGCAACTTAAATACAAAGGACAATTCAATATGGTGCTAAACCAAGTGAATTAAATTATTTGATGAAGGGAACAGTTTAAGTAGAAAGTTGTTCACAAACATGACAGTGAGAGAAGGTCAATCAAAAGTAACAGTTAAATTAGAATAACCAATTGTGCCTAAGTAAAATTTATCTTAATTAAATCACTAAGTATAGTCTTTTGGCTTTTGCAGATGGGAAGTATATTAAGATAAAGATTGATTCTGTAGCTATTTCAAGTGAGAAAATTGCCATGATTCTAAGTTATTTCACATTTCTCTCAAAGAGAAGTACTTGATATCATTTCTAGAGTAAAAGAACTTACATGTTGCTATATAATCTGTAAAATGAAAATACAGATACTTGTTTATTTTTTTATGTTGTGTGGTATCTTTATTTATTTTGTTAAACAATTCCCAATTACATTTTTTTATTTTGAATAAAAGTATTTTATTATTTTCCAGTTACATGTAGAGATAGTTTTCAACATTTGTTTTTATAAGATTTCCAATTTCCAATTTTTCTGCCTCGCTCCCCTAGACAGCAGGTAATCTGATACAGGTTTTATATGTGTGTGTGTGTGTGTGTGTGTGTGTGTGTGTGTGTGTAACACACATTAAACATATTTCTGCATTAGCAATGTTATAAGAGAAGAATCAGAGCAAAAATAGATATTTGTTTATAATTTGCTTCTTGGACAATGGCCTAAAATGTATTTTAAAGGATCGCCTCTTGATTCCCCCCACCCAGATCATAATTATCAAAGACAATTCATGTTGAAGAATAAATATCAGATTTCAGCTCAAAGCATTAACAGGCCATTCCAAAAGTGGAATGGGTTGTGATATATTCCCCATCACTAAAGGTCTTCAAGCAGTATATGGGTGACTACTTGTTAGGGACTTTGTAGAACAGATTCTTGGTTAGGGACAGATTGGTTAGATTCAATGACCCCATTGATATTTGATGGCTCCATCAAATTTCTAAGTTGTAGGCTATGACTAACATTCATCACTGAGTCAACACAAGTAGAAATACTCATGAAAAGGTTTTGTTTGTAGTTTTCCTCTCTAGCATTCTATATGGTACTCTGATAATCTCATAAGAAGGTTGGGAAGGGCATTAGAGGTCATTTAATCTAATTTCCTCATTTTACAGATGAGGAAACTGAGGGCTGGGAAGGCTAAGTGGCTTGTTCAAAGTAATTTTCCACATGACAAGTATTTGATAAAAATTTGTTAAATAAATGTTTCAGAATAACATTTAAGTATGACTGTTATTGTTATTATTGTACATTTCTGAATATAAGGGGTTACAGATGAAATAAAAAACTTTCAATTTTATTGATATTTAAAATTTTTATATATCACCAAAAATTTCCAACATCTACCCTTCTATCTCTATAATAAATAATGCTTTAAAGAAAGAGAAAAAATCAGAAAACCAATCAAGTAATACAGTTTAAAAGTCTGAAAATATATGTAATATACCATTCCCATAGGCCTCCCACCTCTACTAAAGGAGTGTGGTGGAAACGTCATCTCATATTTCATCTTTCAAGATATGCTTGCTCTTCATACTTCTGCAATATCTGCTTTTGATTGTTCTTTCCATTTACATTGTTGTAGTCGTGTATATGGTTTTTAGCCCTGTTTACTTCACTCTGCATCAGTTCTTGTAAATCTTTCTATACTTCTCAAGATTCTATTACATTCGTATACTACAATCATTTTAGTCATTCTCCAAATGATAGACAACTACTTTGTTTCTAATTCTTTCCTATCCTAAAAAATGATGTTATAAATATTATGATGTATATAGAGACTTTTTCCTTATCAATGAATTTCTTAGGGCATAATGTTAGTAGAAGAATCTCTAGGTTAGAAGGTATTAAAATTTTAGTCACTTTATTTACATAATTCCACATTGCTTTCCAAAATGGTTGTACTGATTCTCAGTTCCACCAAAAATACATTAGTGTGCCTATCTTGCCTTTACCCTCCAACATTGACCATTCCCATCTTTTGTAATTTTTGTCAGTCTGCAGGGGTGAACCATAGAGGGCTGTTTTGATGTACATTTCCTTATTAGTGATATGGAATATTTAAGAAATTTTCTAAATGTAGAGTAACTAGATAATACTCAGTAAATAAGAAAGTAGGAGTGAATTTTTGGGGAAAGGCTATAAATTCCTTTTCATAAGATGTCTTTCAAAAAAAAAATAAAACCGTTTGAGTATTTGATTTAGTTGTATTTTTGCTTCCCATGTGAGGGATCAAGATATGATCCTTTGGAATATCTTTTAGGCCCTTGTCCAAAAAATAAATTATTAACAAGTGCCAATATTTCCATTTTATAAACTATGTAAATAATGCACAAATAGAAAGAAAGAGGAAAACACAGGAGATAGAAAAAAATAAGTGTCACATTAAGGTAAAAATGAAAATAACCTAAGATACAAAGAATTTTATCAGTATTCTAATGAAATATTCTGGGTTGGAATATCACTGAAATTGGTACATATGACCATCATTCCAGAGAAACATTTTTGTAGCACCACTGTAAAGCAAGGAAGCTTCCACTCACATCAATAGGGAATCTTGCAAAAACATTTCAACTACCTTTTTAATTCACTTTCTCCCATCGAAGATGATGCCTTGCTATAATATAACATAAAGTCAGTCAGTCAATAATCATTGAGATATTGTCTACTCCAACTTCTTAATAAGTCACTGCTGCCACCAGAAAAAAGGAAGAATATAAAGCCTCAGGGTACAGAATTTCAGGCAGGAAAAAAAAAAAAGCAAAGGCGGTACTAATGCTCAGGCTATCCACAGGCTCTTTCAATATGTGGCAGCCTGAAGAAATGTGAGATCTCAACATCACTGCTACCATTAGCATTTTTTGGAAGAAGTTGATTTTGGACCTATCATAGCATCCCAGTGTTTTCCACCATGGCAAGAAGCTAGCCTAAACCCCTTTGTGTCCATCATACTTCAGTATTTCAAGGATTTGTGATGTTGTTCATGTGGGTACACCCTCCCTTTCCCCAATGCAAATAGCAATTCCTCCTCTATGACTTAGCATGGTCTTTGAGACTTTGCTGTAGCCAATAAATTTATTACTATGTGACCTTCCTGGGTGATGAGCCTCTCTGGACTTAGGGAGAACACAGTCTTTAGACATTACCGGTACTTCACTGGGCCCATGCTTGAAGCCTTGCCAACTTGGGAGTTCTTGCTAAAACTTGTGTTCTTGTTGGCAACCTCAAAAGTCCAAGGTCACTTCCAACCCACAAAGAGGCATTGGAAGAGAGGTATAGTGGAGGTTTGCACCCATTAATGAATGACAGTTGTGGATGCCTAGAATCCCACTGTGGCTTTAGAGTTTTACATATCAGGCAAGCCTATGGAACATCAAGATTTTTATACCACATTTGTTCACCGCCCTAAAAGCATCTGAAACCATTATCAAGTTTTGGGAGCTATAAGCAATTTGAGTGGTACCATACAATTCAACAATATCCCAAGATTACTAAAAGATGGTCTATGACTGCTGGTCATATCAGAATAGACAATGTCATTTTTTACTTACGCCCCAGTACCAGTGGGATAAAGCAGAGTTGTTTTGTGGAGCTATCACTACATCCAAAAGGGGCTGGGCCTTATTTGTTGATTGAGAAACAGCTATTGTCCAACAAGGAAAGGGATAGAGGCAAGTGTCAGAATCAAGAAGAACAGCTGAACAACAGCTAGAAATAGGAAGCAGTGGTCCACACTAGAGAAGTGGGAAACAAGATCATTTGATTCTCATCCTGCCTGAGTAAGGGAAACCAAAATGGGTTTGGAATTCTAAAATAGATGGACAAAAATGGTGGGAAGATATAGAGATTAAAGGATGTGCCTGAGGTTAACATGTCACAGACTGAGTGGGTGAACCTGAGTCCATCAAATAATTAACTTTGCTCAGCACATAGTATCCTTTTATATCAGAGGAGGCAGCATCTTTTCAATTGTGCTGGCCTGCTTTCTGCCTCTTAAAAGTATAGGGCAGGGGACAACTAGGTGGTGCAGTAGATAAAGCACCAGCATTGGATTCAGGAGGACCTGAATTCAAACTCGGCCTCAGACACTGGACACTTACTAGCTGTGTGACCCTGGGCAAGTCACTTAACCCTAAAAAAAAAGGAAAGAAAAAAGTGTAGGCCTGAGCAAAACCAGAAAAAATATACACAGTGTCTAAAATAAGTTAAATGGAGGGAACATTGAAAGGGAGACAAATTGTAATAATTTTGTTTGTAATAATGATGCCTGGGACAGGGAACAGATCCCTCCTCTGGCAGAGAGGGAGGGCCTGTAGGAGCAAAGAGTTGCACACTTTCTTGGATGAAGTCACTGCATTTGTTTTTGGTCAGTTATTTCTCTTTGTTTTAAGGGCAGGAACAATGGGGGTGTCACAGCAGGGGACACTAAAGGCACATAGGTATACATAAAAATTGTCACAGATAGGTAGAGAAATAGAGAGACAGAAGATAAAGAGAAGATAGATGACAAATGTTTATGCTGTCTCAATAAATGACTGACAGAGATAGAGATGACAAATTGATAAGTAAATAAATTGAAAGAAGATGGATAAATATTAACATAATGGAGTGACTTGTCAGAAGCCAGGATCCCAATGTATCCCATCCTAGTTATAGGATTATTCAATCCACATTAAGCAGCCATTATAGAGGACAATGTTAGCTTACATTTATATAGACTTTGAGGTTAACAAAGTATATAATTATTATAATCATTATCTCAATTGATCCTCTTACAATAACCCAGTTATTACAAGTATTATATCCCTGTTTTACAGATAAAGAAAAAAGATGATCAGAAAAATTATGTGATTTGCTCACAGTTATATTTGATTCAATGTCTTCTGACTCCAAGAGCAGTATTTTTTCTTCTATATGAGACTGCTTCCTGATGCAACAAGAGGGTTAGATTCAACTTTCAATTATTTAAGAAATGTCAGAATCTTCTTTTAATCATTTGTAATACAATTTAACAGGTCATCGAAAGCACTAAATACAATCATCTGGAAATGGTTGTATATGGATGACTAAACTATCAAAATGGACTAGAGTTTTTTTGGGAGTTGACCCAACTCTGTATTCTGACAATATGCCTCAGGATATTTTGCCACTATGCCCTTTAAGCCCGAGTGACTAGTAAAGGATAAGTGGAACATGGCCATGGGCTCAGCCTTTAAGGTGCTCCCTAGCAATGGCTATATCATGGAATACGGTTTAGAGCTGGAGGGGCATGAAAGACCATTTGGTGCAACCTCTTCATTTTATAGATGAGGAAATTGAGGTCCATAAAGATGAAGTTCCTTTCCAAAAGGCACTTGAGTAGTAATTAGAAGAGGGAGGACTCAAAACCAGGTCCTCAGATTTCAGACCCAATTCATTTTCCCCAGCAAACCATACTGCCTCCTATGGGATAACTGCAAGTAAAGAAGGCAGATATTCATCCCTTTACTTAGGTTTAGAGTGCCCTACCACATTTCTGCTTTCTGAAATCCTATTCATCTGTTACCTACCCCACCCCTAAGCCCTCACTTATTCTCCTTAGTCAATATAATGATCTTTCCATGATCTAACCTTACATAATATTCCTAACCTTTCTTACATCTTTTTACATTTAATTCTGTACTATTATACTGCATATTTCTGTCATTTCTTCTTTTCAAGACTGTAGGCTCTGTGAGGGCAAGAAACATGTCTAAGTGATTTTTCTATCTCCCTGAGGACATTATACAAAGAAGGTACTTAATAAAAAATTTTAGTTATTGAAATGAAAGAATGGAAGGAATGATACATTACTTTTTCAGCCAAGGTCTCAGGCTCACCACAACTCTTAAAAGCAGTCTTAAGCAGCCAATGGATTGTCTATTTAGTATCCGTAGCTTCAAAATAATTTTCAGTTGTACACCATTTAATCCAACTGAGTTAAGTGTTGTTGAGCACTTACTATGTGTAAGGCTCTGTGTCAGGTTTTGTGAGAGACCCAAAGAAGAATATAACATGGTTCCTATCTTCTAATATGAACAACTGCATAAAAATCCATTTATTTATTCAGAACGTACTCTTTGCCACACACCGAGCCAAGTATGGGGGATACAAATATAAGCAAGTGAGACTGTGATTACACTCCAGAGTTTGCATTCTAAATAGGGGAAGACAACACACACAGGAGAGCTACAGCTGGCAAAGGGATTCCTGCAAGTCCATGCATGGCTGCTTGGTGGCCTGATTCTGGGCTAAGTCAAGTAAAGTGCTTCTCTCTATGTAAAGGCTTCATGCAAAACCCTTTGAGGTAAAGTGAAAAAGTTTCAAAACCTGGAGTCCAGGATCCCAATGTGTCCCATCCTAGTTATAGGGAGTTCTAATGGGAGGAGTGAGGGACAGAATACTTGCTGCATGGTTTGAAGCTAGCTGGGAGATAAGGCATGTAAACAAATAACTATAATATAATCTGCAATACAGCAGGGGCAATAGGAGAGTCAGGTACAAAATGCTATGTTAGGTCAGAGATGAGGAAACGCTTCAGGTAGAGTGGAGCAGGTAAACCACACAAAAGACAAGATTTGCACTTAGCCTTGAATGACAGGTAGTGTGACAGTATTAATGGAGGAGGGGATTAGAAAGGTACAATTCAAACAAAAACCCAGAATAAGGAAACCACAGAACCCATTCAGCAAATATAAAATTGTCCTTTTTGGCTACGGTGTCATGTGCATATGCAAAAGGAAGCAGTAGGAGGTAAGTCTAATGTAGGTTGTGCCCAGTGGTGGCAGGGACTGGATACTAGGCAAAAAGAGTTTGGAATTTGGGGGCTGGTCATGGGGAGGTACTGAGGGTTTTGGAGCAAGGGGTAAATGATCTGAGCTTGACTTTAGAAAGAGTAAAAGCAACACCAAGAAAACTGTGGAAAATGTTAGCCTGCAAATCAGTTATATTCACATAGAGGAAGGAAAGAAAACATAAGCATTTACTAAGTAAGTGACTACTATGTGCCAAGCACTCTGCTAAGTGCTTTACAATTATTATCTCACTTGGTTGTCACAACCCTAGGAGGTAGGTGCTATTATTTCTCCTCATTTTACAGTTGAGGAAACTGAGGCAAACAGAGGTTAAGTGACTTCCTAAGAGTGACACAGCTAGTAGGTGCCTTGGGCTGAATATGAACTCAGGTCTTCCTGACTCTATCCACTGGCCCATCCAGCTATGTCTGGGAATAATGACTATCAAACAACTACAGAAAACTAAGGCCAGTCTCTTTCTTATGCTTTGTTTTACCTGCTGCATTGGATACTTGCTGTTACTATTTATGATTCTCCTAGGCTTATAATCAGTATATCTTTGCTTAATGAGTCACCTCACAGTTATACCTAAAGTAGGAAAAACATTCATCTTGGAGTCAGAACACTCTGATTGGAGTTCTACTGACTTGCTTTGTGACCCTGGGCTCACTTACCAGCTCTGAACCTCTGTTTCCTTATTTGTAAGAAGGGAAGGCTATATGAATCTTTAAAGATTGCCTTGGAAAGGTTTTTTACAAAAAAAAACCTCTTATTTTTCAAGTATACATTTATTTACCTCCCAGGATGGTTGTGAGACATAACTAAGGTAATGCATGTAAAAGAGCACTATATAATTGTAAGCCAACACTCCTATTAACCCATCAATAAGCATTGAGTAAGTACCTACTGTGTGACAGGGACCATACTCAGCTCATGGATTAAAAATATGAAGAATTCATCAATTCTCTGTCTCCAGGAGCTGCCATCGTATCACAATTTATTTTTTCTACTGTTACTGTTTCCTTGAGGTTTTACTACTAATTTTTTTCTAATTATTAAAAATTATATTACTTAAATGCATCTTTAAAGAGCCCTATGGAACCTTTTTTTTAAAAATAAAAATCTTTTGTTTTTAAGGAATACTCTGATAAATCATTAATTTACTAGGTGTGACCTTTTGACTTTTGCATTGTTGGAGAAAGAATAGAAAAGAATGCTTCCTTAAACACAGAGTCCCCAGAAAGTTCAAAAACTCTAAGCTTTGAATTCAACTTGCAAGTTTAGCACTGGTGATTTCCAGATTCAAAGGATAAGGGTTTACACGGCATTTATGAGAGACCTGCAAAGGATGTAAGCAAGGCCTTCTGCCACAGAGCCAATTTTGGTGGCTGACAAAAGATTTGTCTGTGGTATCAAAGGGAGTTGATCCCCCCAAAATTGCATTCCTGCCAGTCCAAAACCCTATCAAAAGCTTCTTTGGCTTCAAACAGCTCTTAGAAAACAACATTTTGAAGAGCTAAGGGTAAATGAATTAAAAACATATGGATTAAGTTTACTTTGACATATGTATGGGTCTAAGGATTAGGAGAAAAGTACTGAGCAAACCACGTTTTGGGTTTTGCTGACCCCAAAACATTTGAATATGAGTTACAGACCTTTTGATGAACTCAAAATACTGCTGGGCTTGCCCATCTTTAGTGTTTAGCAAGAAAAAAAAAAAGATTCAGAGTTTAAGCCAAATAACAATTTCAACCTTGAATTTTAAACTAGCTTGGAAGTCTACAGAAATTTGCAGTACCTAGAAAATATTTTCAAAAGTCATCTTTTTATCTTGATATATATTATTATTATTATTATTTGAATAATTTCAAATTTTATTTTGAAAGAAAATAGTTGATATAAATAAAACAATCAACATACAGGAGTTACTCATTGTACTTAATTTGTACTATTATTCACCTGACATAACTACTCCTAGATTGTCCAGAACTCCACATTTATGAGGACAGAGATAGTGCATTTGGGGGGCAACAATTAGGGTCCTCTCTACTTAGTATGCTAAAGACCTGAGTTCTAATCTTGCTTCATTCACTTCCTAGGTGTGTGACCATGGGCAAATCACTTAACCTATATCTGCCTCAGTTTCCTTATCCATAAAACGTGCATAATGATAGTGCTTATCTCCCAGGGTTGCTGTGGGGATAAAATGAGATAACAATGGTAAAGTGCTTTGAAAACCTGAAAGTACCATATAAATATTAGTTAATGTTAATATTGTTATTGTTATTTAGTTGTGACATCCACCAATATTCAACATCTGCTGTGGGAGAAACCTGGTATACATCTACCCTTCTTTCCTTGTAATATAGTTGAAGTTGGAGAAAAAAGAGACATTAATTAGTAAAGAAGTAAATTATATGAAGTTGTATCTTCTTTCCACTATCATCATTTGGAACTTTCTGAGTTCCAATAAGGAAGCCCCTTTTTTAATTTATTCTCAATCAGAAATCAATAAATCAAGCAACCATTTTATTTTTTAAAATTTTAACATTTTTATTTAAAGTTTTGAGTTCTAAATTCTATCCCTCCCTTCTCTACCACCTCCTTGAAATGGTAAATAAGCAACTATTTTCAATTGTGTGCTACAGTGTTAGATATTATGGGGTATAAAGAATGATAAGACATTCCTAAGACCAAGGAGTAGCTGAGGAGATTTGATATACATATAAAAAGGAAATTGATGATAGAAGGTAGTGTACAATATATGTGTCTGATGTATAGACAATAAGTTCGTTAAGAGTTAGAATGGGGGGGCAGCTAGGTGGTGCAGTGGATAGAGCACTGGCCCTGGATTCAGGAGGACCCGAGTTCAAATCAGGCCTCAGACACCTGACACTTACTAGCTATGTGACCCTGGGCAAGTCACTTAACCCCCATTGCCCCGCCAAAAAAAAAAAAAGACTTAGAATGGGGAAAGGACCTTGTGCATTGGGAAAGGAAAAAGTCACTGAGGTACAGTAGTCAAGAAAGGCTTCATGGAAAATGTAGGACATACTGGGCCTCAAAGGATGGATGAGATTCAGATGGGAAGGAAGAGGAAGGATGAGAGAGGAAGTCAAGAAAAATTGCCTGCATACAGGTAGAGAGGTAGGAATGCATAAGGCAAGTTCTGGGCCAGCTGAGGAGTTGTAGAAGATGAGGAGATGAAGGCACTTCACTAAGTTAGAAATGTAAAAGAACAAGTTGAAATACTGCAAAAATCCCCTGGATTCCCATGGCCTTTTTGAGTTTTCTGTGGGAATCCCTTTCAAGTATGAACCCCATCTAACCAGATGCTCTGAGGAATTTCTGCCCTCTATCACAGCTTATGAGTTTTATTGTTTCTCAGGTATCTCAGAGACGCTTTAGAGGTGGAATCTTAGTAAAAGAAAAAAGAAAGCACAAGGTCGGCTTCTTTGAGTTTAATGTTTTCATTGGTGTTCTTTTAGCCAACATTCATAAGGGTGAGAGGATAGAGTGACCCAAGCTCCTCCTGGAATCAAACGCATGCATCAGCTGTGTTACCCAGACTTGGACAGTTTCCACAAAGTCATGTTATGCTCCAAGGAGGGTAACTTCATCTCTGTATTTCTACAAAACCCATGATCATCCAGACACATTTAATACTCCTTTCTTCTTTAAAAAGGCAGATGTACAAAAACTACAGCTGTCTTCAGTAATTACTAAATGTCAAAATAATTGTGAAAAGGCTAAATATTCATCTAAATTAAGGTTAGTTTGATCTTCCATTGCATATTAAGAAACAATGACCCATTGAGTGTGCTCAGTGGTGGGGTCCAATTCCTTTCTTTCTCCTTCAGAAATTATACTGGAGAATGGACAACTCATGCTGTGATTTTCAGAATATCTGTCATGGCTGTCCACAGCTCTATAATAACAATAATAATAATAATAATAATAATAACAGCCTACTCATCTGTAGTGTCTTTCATTCAAGATCTCAAAGCACTCATCAACGTTAATTAGTTCTCTCAATAAGCAGAGACATTGTATCATTGTTGAGTGCTTCCTGATACCGCAGTGCTAATTGTCTACAATCTTTTCTGAGTTTAAATATTTATGGGTATTTGTCTTTAAAATGCTTATTTGCTCCCCTGATGGTGCTTTAAAATTATGGTCTGCAGAAGTGGAAGGTCCCAGAGTTCTATTTTTGCAACAAGAACTGAGCTCAGTAATAAGGCAGGAGAGTGGGTGTAATAATCATACTTCTTGTCAGAAAACAATCCCTTTGTAGCTCCTGCATTAGCTCTCTGAAATAACTCTTCTGCTAGGTCTTCATCGTTAAGATGCCCATGTTGACTGCAGCACCCCACGGCGTTCTGCCACTGCCTCCCATTACGTGCACCACTCTACCACCATCAACCTTGGAAGGTACAATTGTTGGCAGTTGCTGTCAACTGTTTGTTTTTTGTGTAACAAGCCAAGAGGGGGTGGGACCACAAACATATTATATTTGCATATGGAGTGCTTTCTAACCACTTGGATGTATTCTTGAATAACCTTTCAGTATTCTTGAGAGGGGAAGAAGGTACACATTTCAGGAGTTCCAAAACTTTTTGAACTTGTGACAGTCCTTAAGTGTTCGCTTGATTTTGCACCCTCCTCCCCCCTTTAAAAGTAGTATATGGAGAATATTGATTTTTTTAAAATTAAATCATACCTTTTAAATGTATTGTATTTCATTGGTTTCTCATGTGCTATCTCACCAGATGGTCTGAGCACAGCAATGAGATGGGTAGAGCAGTTATTACTTATTCCTACTGATGAAGAGAATGGGTCTCAGAAAGGGTAAATGACTTCGCCAGTACTATGACTAGTATGCACCAGGTGAGGACTACAACACAGGTCTCCCACTCCTAGTTCAATATTCTTTGTTTGGATAGTTTTTTATGTTGTCATTAGCCCCCAGGGTAGGGTTATAAAACCAGGATTGGGAAATCACCGCTCTAACTTCTAATTCTCCAGCCCTATCTCTCTCCTTGCTTACAAATAGGATCCAGTTTTCAGCAACTTTGTATTTAATCTAAAACCTGTTTTATTTTGTGGTTGTTCCTGAATTCTTTTTAAAAGACTACAGATTGTCCTGGGCAAGTCACTTAACCCCCATTGCCTGCAAAAAAAAAAAATTAAAAAAAAAAAGACTACAGATTATAAAGCTGGAATTGATCCTTTACTTCAACATTTTCATTTTACAGATGAGGAAATCAAGGGCCAGAGAAGAAAAAGAATTTCCCCAGTGTGCAAGAGGCAATCAGATTTGGAACCCAGGCTCTTTTGATTCTAAATCCAGTGTTCTTTCTACTACGGCAATTTGCTGACTGCTCCAGTTCTAAAAAGTTCCAGCTTTTAAATTCAAGGCCAGTTCCATAATGCCTTCTAAGAGTGTGTCATAATGACACATTATGAATTGAATTTCAGTTTTGTGGTCCAAGATTCCAGATTGGTAACAAACAGTGTTGAGCCCACACAAACAATGTCTGGTTCTGCATCTAAGAAAAAAAATCCATGCTCTCCTGGAGGGATATAAACTCTCTTAGCCAACAAAGAGATCTTCCAAGCACTAGGACAGTGTACATTGACCAAGAGGCCAAATCAGCTCTCTTTTTACTGTTAGTTATAAAGACCAGGCCCTCTATCTACAATAGACTAGGAGCAAAAGACTTAATTAGCTGTAGTGACACGACACTCTGGCTTGGTATCAACAGAGGCGTGCCCTCAAAGGGTTCATTTGTGATCTATGGAACAACAGCAGCAGAAGTCTGTCCAAAGGACTAAGGAAGGTGAAAGGTGTGTTCCTCATCTTAGTTATCAAAGTCGTCTGAAGGACAATTCTGAGAGCAGACAAGGATTTAAGGTCTAAAGGCAGGAAATTTGATTAATAAACTGCCTGCCGGAAACATTCAGCCTAAGAAAAATGTAAAACTGGGACCAATAGAGGTTGTGATCAACTCTTCAGGCTGATGGTATATAGTTTAGAAGGAACCAAGTGGTTAAGCAGTTAGAATTCTCTACCCTATGATGTAATTCCATTGTTCTCTGCTAATCCCGCCCCCCCCACCCCCACCAAGCTCTCCCCAGAAAGTAACTGCTAGTTCTAAACAGAAAACACAGCAGACCAGGGCTTCAAGAATGTCCTCACTTCACTAGGTCATATCCTTTGTTCACACGTGAACAGTTATACATCACAGCTTCATATCTGAAGATAATGCTATGGAGGATAACCGCACCTGGACAAAGGTGAAATGACTAATTTGTTCTTTCCTCACTGAGGACATGGGAAGATTGTTCTTTGATTTGTGGCTGAAGGAGCCCTGTGCAAAATCTAACACACTGCAACTGCATCTGGGATACAAGCTTGATCTGAAATCTCTTCTAAGAAAGAGCACCTGATTTTCAAATGATGGGTGGATCCCAAATGAGGTTTTGCAAAAGTCTACAACTCTCCTTCAAAGTACCCTTAACATATTTCTTCTGCCCTCCACATTTGTAGTTATAAAAATTCTACCTGTCCCATTAAAAACTGATAAGAATGAACATGCATATGTCTAAAATCACAGATGTTGGTGCCCTTTGGGGAAAAAACACTATCCAAACCATAGTTGTAAAGTGGGTACAATTTCATTACTGACTGACCCAGTGGTGCTACTTCACTCATTACAAATGGCTGTCATACAATGACATCAGCAAAGAAAACTGTCATCTGTCAAAATGCACAGGATTTTACAAAAGGAAGAAACAAGTGCAATCACCTAGTACAATTCCTTCATTTTATGGGTAGGGAAAATAAGGTCCAGAGAGCTTAAATAGACTACTAAAGGTCACATAGCTAGTTAATGATAGAGTCAGAATCCCATCTCCTGACTGCTCATCCAAAGCCCTTTCCCCCTATACCATGCCACCTCTTGGATGCCCAGAAAAGCAGAGAAACATGCCAATTATTACATTTTGTTTTAGAAAGGCTTGGTTGTCAGTCTAGCAAAATCATATATACAATTGTTATTATGCACTACTCTTCTTAAAATACACCAAAGTGGGATTGTAGCATTTAGAGCTTTTCCTTTCCCCAATAATTTCTATGATGCACTGTCCTTTTCACCAGAAACATCCTGAGACACTTTCTAAAAATAGCTATATCCAAACTTCAGGCTTACAAATAAATTTAATACAACAACAAAAAGAGACAATCCTAAACCTCAGAAACTGAAGTGGTAAGATAATACCCAATTCCTTTTCAGACAATTTTCCTCATTCAGAGATTGATAATGCATTTAAAAACATCACACTAGGGGCAGCTAGGTGGCGCAGTGGATAGAGCACCGGCCCTGGAGTCAGGAGGACCTGAGTTCAAATTCGGCCTCAGACACTTAACACTTACTAGCTGTGTGACCCTAGGCAAGTCACTTAACCCCAATTGCCTCACTAAAAACAAAAAACCCAAAAAAAACCCAACCAAACAAAAAAAAAAAAAACATCACACTGAAAGTTTGGGAAGGCATTACAATATATATGGTATCAAGAATGTTGAGATTGGAAAAAAGTGAAAATCTCAATGCCTATAAGGTTCTCCAATCAGAAAAGATCAAAGAAGCACTCAGCAAACAGGGACTGGAAAGGAAAAGAGTTCCCTTAAGAAAGACAGGCAAGAGAATATTCCTTCAACATTTAAAGGAAAAAAATAGAAATACTTCCAAAGTTGTCATTAGTTTGGAGAAACTGTCTGATGTAATTCTGCTTCCGAAAGGGCTCTAGTAATATTTCTGGATAGGGGTGGAGGAGGGTTGAGAAATAAAGAAAAGGACAGAAAAAAGATGAGGTATAAACTAATATTCAATCTGTAAGGTAGGAGGAGCCACTTCAGTGTAAAAAAAATAATTTTATCTCTCAGAGGCTGAACTGATTTAACTAGCATTTAATTAAATGTGGTTTCATTACAAAACAAATAATAGCAGCCTTAAGTTAGTATACATAGTGGGTCAATTTACTTAATAGGCTTAATACTAATTCAATTTGGCCATTAAAAGGGAAGAGGTTTTAATCTCTTAACATCTTTCTTCCTTAATGATCATCCATTCTTTTGCATGCATTTCACAATAAGTCATGAACCAGCAATAGAAACTCAAGCACCAAAGGATTAATAGATTTTTTTTAAAAAATCTGTGTTTGTTCTACTTACCATTCCATGGTTCAGCCAAGCAGGAATAAAATTATCAAGTAACTTTGGGTAAACCAACTCTCTATCATACATGTAGATGCTCCAAAACACAACCACGACAAACTAGGAGAGGGACAAAAACAAAAACAAAACACATGAGTACAAGCTAGAGTTCAATCAATTTCAACAAACATATATGAAGAGACCTATGCACAACACTGTTTTGGGTACTAGAGGAAAAAAAAGGTAGGATGCCTGTCTTCATGGAACTTTCTTTCTAATGGGATATATCAGATACAAAGAAATACAAAAGAACACACAATGATGCAATGATTCATTTTAGAATGGTGCAGAACGAAATAATGTGAGATACATGAGGAAGAAAATCATTGTAAACTGGTGGTGACAGGGAAGGTTTCAAAAAGGTGATATTTATGCTGGGCTTAAAGGACATAAAGTTGGTTAATGTGGGAACTTATTTTGTTTACATATATTTGTTTGTTTTTGTGGGACAATGAGGGTTAAGTGACTTGCCCAGGGTCACACAACCAGTAAATGTCAAGTGTCTGAAGCTGAATTTGAACTCAGGTCCTCCTGGATCCAGGGCTGGTGCTTCATCCACTGCCACCTAGCTACATCATTAACATATATTTGTAACAAGTTTTTGTTTTTCTTTGTAAATGGGCAGGGGAATGAGAAATGAGAAGGAGATAATTTGGAACTGAAAATAAAAGTGAATTCTTAAAATGAAGGATCTGTAGACAAAGTGGAGCAGGAGTACAATAAACAAAGAATGTGGTTTAATTTGGTGGGAATTTAGTGGCTATGTGGAGAGTAGAATGAGATAATACTGAAAAGGAAGGGAAGCTCTAGAGTATGACAGGATTTGAATATCAGGCATGAAGCTTAAAGATTATTTGATAGGCAATAGGGACCACTTAAGATTTTTGAAGACAGGAATGTCATGACTATATCTACAATTTAGGAAAATTATCTTGTCAATGGATGGGTTGGAAAGGAAGGACACAGGAAATAGGGAGATTTGTTAGGAGGTTATTATGTCTAGGTGGGAAGCAATGAAGATGGCAGTGGCAACAGTGACAAAGGGCAGAGACTGGATATGAACGATATGTTATAGATTCACCATAACTTGGTAAATTATTAAATCTGAGTCATCAAGGAGAAAGAAGAATAAAACAATGCATCAAGTTTTGAAACATGGGAGAAAAAAGAAATGGTGAAGCTACTTTTTGGTCCTAATAATCTGGGAGGTTTTTATTTATGATTTCTTGAAATATAGTGAAAGTGGGGAAAAAAGCAAATTTGGGAGGGAATATGCTAAGTACAAGAGCAGACCTTTGGGGACCACTCACTAAGGAACTGGGAAGAGGAAGAATAGCTACTGAAGAATATGGAAGGAAGAGTTAAAGAGGCAAGGGGAAAAGAAAGAAAATTCTCTGATACAAAGGACAAAAAATCTAATATTCAGAAAAGAAAAGTCCAAAGATTTCTGGGAAAGATAGCTGCCTGATAGGAAGATGGGAACCCACTCCAGCAAAAACTTAAAAGTTTTACCAGACTGAATAGTTAAGAAATATAGTGAGAAAACAAAGTAAGTAATTTCTTCCACAGCAGAATTGCACCCCCCCCCCAATTTTTTTAAATGGTAGTCTCCCAGCAGGACAACAGAGCAACCAATATTACTAGTTGTTATCATTATAGTATTCTATTCTATCAAAAGCATTCTTTCTCCTCTAGAATTATGCCCACTTTTCCATGTTAAGGTAGTCATGGTTGCAAGTCCTTATCCTTTTCCTTTTAAAATATTCTTTTTTTAAGATTTCGTATTCAGTTGAAGGTTCCAAGTTCAATATGATCTTAACTAACTCCTCAGTACTTGAGTTCCTTATTTATGGCTCCTTGCAATATTTTATTTCTTTGATGTACGTATACCTTTTCAGGGTTCCTTATGGAAATACAATGTCTAGGATATTTTTACAGTGGTTTTTATGAAATCTAGTGGTTCTACAATTATCGTAACCCATTTTTTAAGTCAGGTGTTTTCGATGGGAAAATACCTTACATTTTTCCCTTTTTCGTTTCTTTCTTTCTTTGTTTCCTTCTTTCTTTCTGTTGCCAATCTTTATTTTGTTCTAATATTTCTTTCTGTCTCCTGGAGCCATTGATTTCATTTTGGTCCATTCTAATTTTCAAGGAGTCTAATACTGTCTAGAGCTTAAGAGGTCAGAGTCCAATTCTGTTTTGTCTTGAACAAACTAAATCTGGAGTTCAATTTTGGGTACTGGAGGAGGCAAAAAGGGGTTAAGATAAACTGAGGCTTGAGTCCTTATCAATAGTACCTAAAAGGGTTAACAGAGAAACCAAGGTTTGTGTTCTTACTGTAACCAAGAGGGTTTGTCCCAATCAACCCTTTCTATCAACAAAGACAATAACTAGGGACTATTAACCATTAGTGGCTATTAATATTCCTAGATGACAGGACACCTAGAAACCAGATCTTAAGTGAAGAGATACCATAAACAAACAGACCCTCTGGGTCTGACAAATTTAAGTATGTCTTTAGGAACATGCCCAGAAAAGGCCAGATGTGTTTTTAAGTTCACCTTATGAAGTGTAAACCCCCAAAACACACCTCCAAGGAAAAAGGTACTTGCCTCTAAGGTTGTCATAGGACCCCCAGGAAGTCCTAATTAGGATAAGACCTCCCATGAACCTCCCACAAGGAGGAGAGTAAGATATAAGGAGATAACCAACTTTTTCTCACTATAAATATAACTATTCTTCTTCCCCCTATTTGAGACACCTATCTCCATGGTGGTCTGTCCCTGTGGTCAACAGTATTTCAATAAAACTTGGGAAACTGAGTCACTGAGTCTTGTAATTCTTTGGGATGCCTCATGATCAATTTGATTAATTAAACCCAACCCCCACATCAGGTACATTTTAAGAAGGGCACTGATAAACTAGAGAGTGAAGGACCAGGATGGTGAAGGGTCTCAAGTTAATGCTATATAAGGATCAGTAGAAGAATGGGATAAAATATTTGGCTCAATTAAAATGAAATTTAATAGGGATAAATGTAATACATAGAAGATGTTTGGCTTGTAGAAAAGAAGACTCAGAGGGACATGAGAACTATCTTCAAATATTTCAAGGGCTAGCTCATTGAAGAAGGATTTTCCCTACTCTTCTTGGTCCTAAAGAGATAAACTAGGAGAAATGAGGGGAAGTTGCAAAGACATTAATGTGAGATTGGCAGAAGGAAGAACTTCTTAATAATGTGAACTAAAAGTAAAATGGATTACCCAGGAAGTAGTAGTTTCCTTCTTACTGGTGGTCTTCAAACAAAAGCCAGTTATTGTAAAGGGGATTATCTTTTGGATATAGGGTGAATTGGAAGGCCTTTGAGATCCCTTTTAACTCTTAGATTCTATGAAAAGTAATTGAGTCAGGTTAGATCAGGGCTTAGCAAACCATGGCTCAAAGGCTCAGTCCCAGCTTCTGCCTGAGAGTTAAACATGGTTTTTATATTTTAAAATACAAGGAAACTATTTAGAAATGTAAAAACCATGCTTAGTCCTCTGCTAATAAAGAGGGCGTTGACTAACCCCTGGGTAGACGATCTCCAAGGCCTCTTTCAGTTTCATATATATGCTCCTGTGATTTGATAGTTGGTGACCTTTGATAAGACTTTAAATAGTGAGAGTAGCCCAAGGGATGGAGACAAGAGGTGCTGAGGATACAGAGGCATGCTGTTTAGAGAGATTCAGAGACTATAGCAAAAGATAAGAACATGCCTTAATAGAACTCAGTCACCATGATAAAGGAAGGGCAAGACAAACAAGTAAACCAGGCACTGACTGAAAAGACTGTCTTCATTCCATTGGAGGGTGGCTAGATGCATCAAAGACAGAATGCAGCCGCTGTTCTCTCCTCTTTCCGCCTTCTCTCACCTGTGCTCAGTGTAGATTTGCTGTGGTGAGAAAATCTAGTAACTGTCTGAGGAGAAAGATGACAGCTGTTGGCTAGTGGTCTCAACTCAATTCCAATGCCAACTCTGCTGAATTTCTCCCTCTCATATTAAGTTTAAAAGTTCTAAGATCAGTCTGTTCTGATGCCACTTCCCACTCTGAAAAACTAGCCAATGAACAAGAAACTAAAGCAAAAGTCATTTTTCCTGGACCTTATCATATGGTTTGAATTAATCTTCCCATTCCCAAGTTATTCCATTTCACCACTAAAAGCAATTAAATCGCAGCTTATAAAATTTCAGAAAGTCACACAGATATGAAACATTAATTTCTATAAGTAAAGGTTCTATTCACTTAAAGAAGGTACAGGGAATGAAGAACGATGGATGGATTCCTAATATTCTTCTGACTTTTATTCACACATAAGAAGTTAATCTTGGCTCCAGAAGCTTATTTTGACCGTAACGCTACATGAGAACCCAAAGAAAGGAGGCTGTTCAAATTGCTATCTTCACTTTCCTCCAAACTATGAGTAAGAAAAAATTCAGATAAATTTGAAAAATCACTGAGTTCTTTCCCTTTTTTACATGCAGCATTTATTATCAAGAATTTCTCTTTATGCAAATATAAAGGTATGTCCTAAAAATGCTAAATGAATATTTCTTTTCTATTACATATGGGTCTTTTTTAAAGGTATATAATAAACTAAACTTTATGCTTGCCAAAATTTTTGTAAACATTATTGTGGAGAAGATCCAGCGTAGAGTTCAGGTCAAGGAAAGGTTTCCTGTGAATGGTGAGGTCCTTCATATACTCCAGTTTGTGGATAACATTGTCTAGACTGAACAAGTTCCAGGACATTGCAAAAACTCCTTAAAGAGATCTGTAATTGCTGAAAGGAGTTTGGCCTGTCCATTCACACAAGAAATACTGGACAACTACTGCCCAGATTTCAGCATGACTATGAATGGATAGCCTAAAAATGTAGATCTATACCTCTGGTTCATCATCTCTCTGTGAGGAGAGAGACTGCTTAATGTAAGAGTTGCTGTTGGTCACTGCATGAGTTCTTAAGTCTTCCAGAGATTTTTATTTATAATATTGTACTACTGTATAAATGGCTCTCCTGGTTCTGCTCACTTCTTAGGTTTCTCTGAACTCATAATTTTCATCAATTTTCAGCATAATAATATTCCATTAATTAACATACCATTATATATCATATGTTCATATACCATTCATTTGTTTAGCAATTCTCTGATGAGAAACTCCTCCTGAATTTCCAGTTGTTTACTGCTTTAAAAGTGCTTCTATGTGTATCTATGACTAACACTTTCAGCTTAACCTCCTTTACTATAAACGAATAAATGTTTGGTTTCTTAAAAAAAAAAAAGTGCTTCTATGAAGATTTTTAATTAGTATTTTTTCCAATTATATGTAAAGACCATTTTTAATATTCATTTAAAAATTAAGTTCCAAATTTTCTTGCTCTCTTCCTTAGCTCTCTTCTCCCTAAGACAAGAAGCAATTTGATATAGATTGTGTATGTGCAATCATGTAAAACACATTTACATATTAGTTATATTGTGAAAGAAAAAACAGGCCAAAGGGGGAAAAAATCATGAAAAGAATAGTATGCTTCAATCTGCATTCATATTCCATCAGTTCGTTCTCTGGATGTGAGTAGCATTTTGTATCATGAGTTCTTTGGAACTGCCTTGGATGGAACAGTGTATTCCTAAATCTTTATAGCTGATAATCACACAATGTTATTGATACTGTGTACCATGTTCTCTTGTTCCTACTTACTTCACTTTGCATCAGTTCATGTAAGCCTTTCCAGGTTTTTCTGAAATCACTCTGCTTGTCATTTCTTATAGCACAATAGTATTCCATTAGATTAATTTACCACAACTTGTTCAGCTATATCCCCTCAATTTCCAATTCTTTGCTACCACAAAAAGAGCTAATGTAAATAAATATTTTTGTATATGTAGGTCCTTTCCCCCTTTTTATGATCTCTTTGGGATTTCTATGAATATTTTTTAACAGATGGGTCCTTTCTTTGTTTCTTTGATATCTTTGGAGTATATACCTAATAGCAGTATCATTGGATCCAATGTTACACTTAATATAGTAGCTAATAATAATAGCTAACATTTATATTATTGTGTAATTTAAGATTCTAAATGTGGATTCTAATCTGTTCCCCCAGTTTTGGGGGAAACTGACTAAAATCACTGATAAAACGAGTTTAGGTTTTTAAGGGTTTATTGAAAAATAGAAAGAAAAAGATTGAGAACAGAATTCCAACAGCCTGGCATTCCTATCTTTCCTCAAATTTCCTGTGAAGTCCTCTACCACCACCACCACCATCAAGTCAGGAACCCAAAAAAGCGAGTGCTCTCTGCGCAGGCCCTCTTTCCTCCTTCCTGTCTCCTCCCAGAAAATAGGAGGCTCCTCAAGTTGATTGGCTGGTAGCCTTGATAGACAGCACCCATGAGCAAACGTCACTTTTGACGCCAAGGAAAAGCCACATGGCCTTGCCCTCTGAGGCATTTTCCTCATGGCAGAGCTTTCCCACAGCAAGTCTCCAGTAGGAGGCATCATTCCAATCATTACATTATTATGTACCAGGATCTGAGTGCTTTACTATCATAAACTCATTTGATCCTCACAACACTCCTGGGAGGTGGATACTATTATTATCTCCATTTTATTACAGATGAATAAACTGAGGCAAACAGAGGTTAAAGTGACTTGCCCAGAGTTACAGAGCTATAAGTGTCTGAGGCTGGATTATGAACTCAGGTCTTCCTGACTCCAAATCTACAGCTCTAGACCAGGGCTTCTTAAACTTTTCCCACCTGTGATCCCTTTTCACCTGAGAAATTTTAACACAATCCAGGGCATATAGGTATATACACTAGGTATACATAACCTTTTACTGTTGCCAAAATTTTTAATGACCACCACATTCAGTTATTTGACCCCATATGGGGTCATGGCCCACAATTTAAGAAGCTTGGGTCTAGATACTGCACCCCAACTGAATCCAACTTGATAAAATAAGAAACAAAATTCATTTCAAGGCACAAAAGAGCTAGCAAATCAATGGGAATGATAAAAGAGTAGAATGGAAAGGGAAATAGTATTTCCAGACCTAAAACTATTTTCTGAAGCTAGAAGAATTAAAACTATTAGAACTGAATTTAAAAAAGGGGCGGGGGCAAAGTATTGCACCACCTAGCTGCCGACTGCCAAACTGCCTTCCAGAATGACTAGATCCATTCACAGTTCTACCAGTACCTTTTTCTTTTTGGTTTGTTTGCCTCTTTCCACAAATATAAACCAGATGAGCCAATAATCCACCATTTTTCTCCCCTCCTTACAAGCCATGAGATCAAAAATACTTTGTTTCATAACTCGTTTTACGAGTCATGCTGTTTTACGGCACAGAGTCAAGAGTCAAGTCCAAATGGTTCTCTCCCAATTATGTTGGTTATGACTTACATAAGTTTAGGCAAATAATTTAATTTCTTCCCCTTAATAAAGGAGGATTTTATGAACATTTATTGATTGTCAATGTATAAGGTATGCTCATTATAATCCATTTATAATCAAACCTCAATTACTTACATTATATATTATCTACCTTGTAGCTTGCTTGGGTAAGATTTTAATATGTAATTGGCATATGCTACTTATTCTACATGCTTTTATTGTCACTAATTATTGTCAAGATGATTATTTAAAAAAATAAGCGTTTTCGTCAAGATGGGTTTAAGTCAACTTTATCTCACTGCCAATTGGCATTTGCTCAAGACATGTCCATTAATATCATTTTAAGGAAATTAATCAGGAAAGTCCTTTGCTATGCATTCTAAATACAAATGGAAATTATCTTCTGTTATACATGCAATTACTTTCTTTGAATATTGTAGATGATTGAGAATTAATAGTAAATGCATTTATAATGACCTTTTTTTTTTTCAAAATTTAATCCCCATAACATAAATCCTTCAACTTACACAGGCACAAAGATTATCTTCACACCCACCTCCATTCTACTGAAAAAGAAGTTATTGTTCTTTCTGTTCCTTTTTCACTCTTTAACTATCAGATTTGAGGTATAGACCATGAATATAATTACAACATAATATCATTAATATTAATTTTAGTAATACAAGAATACAAGTAGTTAGAGATTAGGCTAAACATTATCTTTGTATTATATGAAGGTGGAGACAGGAGGTTTCTAAGCAAACTGATGCAATATTACACTTTCACAAGTATGCGCATATAGCCAGTTCATTTCAATTCTACAAGGTGTAATTCAGTTGAAAGTCTTACAAGACTCTGTTTTGAATGCTGGAAATACAAAGATGCCAAAGGACTCAGATATGGTCCTCAGTGTGCTTACAGTCTACTGGGAACAAAGGGGAAATAGAACATGTACACAGATAAGTATTATTTATTATGTGACATCTACTGTGGAAAACAATTTCCGCATGCCTTGGGTTTTAGTGCTTCCATCCTCATATTATCATATTATTTGGTTTTTGACTTTGTATCCTCAGTCTAGCACATAGAAAGGATAAGACAAGAGAAGGGGACTGAACCTGTTATTTCACTGGTCCAAGGTACTTCCAGGAGAAGCAACTCACTTAACTAGTGAAGCTCAGAGTAAGGGTTAGGGAACATTCTCTGCCACCTGTAGTGTTAGAGAGTTGCCTATAGCAGTGGGGGGTTGGGTGGAGAAAGGAACAATAATTTATTAAGTGCCTACTATGTTCTAAGAACTGTGCTAAACACTTTACAAATATTTTATTTTATCCTTGTGATCAACCCCATGAGATTGGTGCTAATAGGTGGGATAGCAAAGGGTTATGAAGAGAAGGAAAAGGAATAAGTATTTATACAGTACCCACTATCTGCCAGGTACTATGTTAAGTGCTTTACAAATATTATCCCATTTGATCCTCACAATAACCCTGGGAAGTAGATATTATTATTATCTCCATTTTTATAGTTGAGGAAACTGTGTCAAACAGTGGGTGAGTGACTTGTCCAGGGTCATACAGTAAGTGTCTGAGGCTAGATTTGGACTCCAGCTCTCTATCTACTGAATCCCCTAAACTGGTATACTCGCCATGAAAAATGCTATCTACCTCTAGAGAAAGAACTGATGGCATATGAATGCAAATTGAAATATACTTTTTAAAATTTTCTTTATTATTCTCTTGGGTTTTTTATTGTTTTCTTTTGCAAGATGAATAATATGGAAATATTTTACATGACTGCACATGTATAATCTATATCAAATTGCTTGCCTTCTTAAGAAGGGAGTAGAAGGAAGGAGAAAATTTGGATTCAAAATTTTTAAAATGAATGTTAAAAAAATGTGTTTACATGTAATTGAGAAAAACAAAATAAAGATTAAACCAGAAAAGATCTGAATATGTTTGCAAGACACAGAGGAAGAAGGCAGTAGATGTTAAGATGCTGAAAATAAAAAAAGAGAGAGAAAGAATGATCAATGGGACAAGCTCACAAAAATAAAAAATAAAAATAAAAAATAGGAGGAGAGGGCATGAATCAAAGCCACACGTGGAAGAGAGCCTTGCCAAGGAGAAGGAGCACCTTATCCTCTGAGACCGGAACAAAAAAAGCAGAGTGAGAGAAAATACTGAGAGGTTTTCAGATGTAGAGGAAGGAAAACCAGGGAGTTCACAACAGATGGCCTCAATGTTTTCAATAAAGTAGGAGGTGAGGTCATCTCCTGAGAGAGTGGAGTTGAGTGTTTGAGGACAGAGGGTTATATTTGGACAAGCTAACACAGGGGAAAATAGGCTGTAGGGGAAGTGTTTAGTAAAAATTGTTTTTTAAAATTTCAAACATCTTTCATGGAAATTGTATACCACCTATGCCACAAGAACTACAGTGGAAAGATCACTAGATTTACAGTCCAAAAACATGGGTTCGGAATCCAGTTCTGCTAACTTACTACCTATTGTGACCTTAAGCAAGTGATAACCTCTCTGGGCTTCAGTTTTTGTTTTATTTGATCTGAAAAATGAAGAAATGATATTTCCATGCTCCCTTTTAGCTCTATATCCTATGATCCTCTATTTGGTAATGTCTGTTTTAGTGTAGGTAGGAGGATGCAATAAAGATATATTTCTTGGTGGGTGGGGATGGGGACTATAATTTGGACATTTCCACGATTCAGACAGCATTTCCCACTCCCCCTTATTTTTAATTAGGAGGTTTAACCTTAAATTTCACGCTGCTAATGGCAGCTTCTCAACTGAAAAGCTGTCTCATTTTGTGAAGATTTTTACAAGTTTATTCATCTCATAAAATCTTTACTTTAGAATCCATTTCCTACAGGAAAATCGCTTCATATAAGGTCTCATCATGAAATCTGTGCTATGCTCATGAACACAATAAGCATTAGGGCTTTTTCCTAGTGACTGTCTTGGGAAGTAGGCTTATGAATAGGAAATGGATTTGTGATTACAATAGGATAGGGAACACCCGAGAAAGGCAATTCACTTTACCAGTACAGGTAGGGATCTTCCACTACTACTCAAGTCCTAAAGAGCTGCCTAGAACACTGAGAGGTGGCTTGCCCAGGGTCACATGGCCAGCAAAAGCATCTACCTATGAAATATGTATTCATCCATTCATTCACCTAACTGATATTAAGTGAGTACCTATAATATATAAGACGTCATACTTGGTACAACAATGGCTATAAAGGTGAAAAAGACATAGCAAGACGAGTATAATACTAGACACAATTTAATATAAATGTAATAAGGTGAAAGCAAAAGTCCGTAAGAACAGACAGATGACATCTGGTTGGAAACTGACTGGACTTCATAAGGGAGGTGGTGGCATTTGAATTGGGCCTTGAAGAATGGACAGGATTTTAAACAGCAAAGATGGGAAAATAAGTCATTTCACAGAGAGGAAAAAGTACAGTCAGGGAGTCACTGAACATTCTAATGGAGGAGAAAACACAAAAAGGAGAGAGATAACAAGGGAGTTTTGGTCTGGGAAATCACAAAGATAGAATAATAGAGCAATCCACTGATGTGATAAAAGAAATTTAAGAAAGGGAGAACAAACAATGTCAAATTATGCAGAGAGGTAAAGGATGCTGAGGAACTTAAAGAGGCCATTGTATATGGCTATTAAGAGTTCACTGGAAATATTCAAGCTGTCACTTTCAGTAGAATGGCAAGGTCAAATCTATATTACTAGGGGTTGAGGTGTTGGTGCATGATAAAATCAAAGTATAAGTATAAAATATTCCTTCAAAAATGATGATGCTGAAGAGGGAAGGGAAATGATGGGAGTTGTGGACTGGTCCAGCAATTTTGGAGAGCAATTTCCAAAAGTTACTAAACTGTGAATACCCTTTGACTCTAGTGAAAGCAACAAGGAAAAAGTGGACTGTGGAATATGAACTGGATGAAACCATCAAGGGGTAAATACATGGTAAAATTATGGAAAAGTCAAGAAACTGAAGGGCACAATAAGAGAAAATAGGTGAATGAGGCTTAAATGAATAGAAGAAATGGAAGGCTAAGGATCTTTGGTCAGAAGGGGTTAATATCACTATTTTAGATTTGGAGGAGAAACAGTTCTCATGGTGGGTTCAAAAGTTAGTGCTGGTGTCCCCTCGAGTAGAGAAAGTAAAGACTATGGACATTCACAAAGAAGAAAAATCAAGAGGGGAGGTATTAGAACAATCAGGATGGATGCTAAGTACAATGAGGATAATAAAAGTGCACAGGATGGAAGGAAGATAGTCATCCCAGTGGTGAAATTATTTTGGAAGGTAAGGTTAGTAGGTTACAGTGTGGGTGATGAGGTGATATGGCACAGTCAGTTGAGCAATGGTATTGATATTATGGTCTGGAAAATGCAATAAAGATTAAGAAGTGTTATCTGTTGGGGCAGCTAGGCGGTGCAGTGGATAGAGCACCGGCCCTGGAGTCAGGAGTACCTGAGTTCAAATCCGGCCTCAGACACTTAACACTTACTAGCTGTGTGACCTTAGGCAAGTCACTTAACCCCAATTGCCTCACTAAAAAAAAAAAGAAAGAAAAAGAAGTATATCTCTTTTTGCTCTTCACCCCATGAGCTGAGGAATTAGTAAAGACATTCATTGGAGATGGTTGTGAGGGAGGTGATACTGCTAAGGAAAAGCCAGGTTTCCATTACAGTGAAAAGGAGTACTTTAAAAAAAAAAAAAGATTTCTAGTTCCAAATTTTTCTCCCTCCCTCCTTTCCCTCCCCCCTCCCCAAGACAGCAAGCAATCTGATATAGGTGATATATGTACAATCACATTAAACATACTTCCACTATACTCATACTGTGAAAGAAGAATCAGAACAAAAGAAAAAACCTCAAGAAAGGAAAAAGAAGAAAAAGTAAAAAAAGTATGGTTCAATCTGCATTCAGATTCCACAGTTCTTTTTCTGGATGTGCAGAGCATTTTCCATCATGAGTCCTTTGGAATTGTCTTGGATCATTGTATTGATGAGAAAAGATAAGTCTAGCACAGTTCATCATCTCACAATGTTGCTGTCACTGTGTACAATGTTCTCCTGGTTCTGCTCACGTCACTCAGCATCAGTCCACTTGTTTTTCCAGGTTGTTCTGAAATCTGCCTGCTCTTCATTTCTTACAGCACAATAATATTCCATTACATCCATATATCACAACTTGTTCAGTCATTCCCCAATTGATGAGCATCCCCTCAATTTTCAATTCTTTGCTACTACAAAGAAAGCTGCTATAAATATTTTTGTACATGTGGGTCCTTTTCCCTTTTTTATGATCTCTTTGAGATACAGACCTAGTAGTGGTATTACTGGGTCAAAAGGTATACACAGCCCCATAGCCCTTTGGGCATAGTTCAAAATTGCCCTCCAGAATGGTTGGATCAGTTCACAACTCCACCAATAATGCATCAGTGTTCTAATTTTTCCACAACTTTTCCAACATTTATTATTTTCCCTTTTTTGTCATATTAGCCAATCTGCTAGGTATGAGGTGGTACCTCAAAGTTGTTTTAATTTGCATTTCTCTAATCAATAGTGATTTAGAATATTTTTCATGGGAAGGAGTACTTCTGAAGAAGATGAAAGATGTGGGGAAGTCTGCTTAGGATATATTGGAGTTCTGTGGAAGGGATTACTAGAGGAGTAGACAGAGTTGGCACAGGCCTAAGGCATAATAGAAGTTAATTCAATATGGAAGAGAACAAAGGAGAAGATAGCACTGGTACCTAGGAAGGCAAATGGGGTAAAAGGCTGAAAGGAAGAATGGAGGGTTATATTATTGGATACTGAAAAGGGCATTATTTTGTTATTCTAATTGTTTGCAGAATTAATCAGATTATTGAAACATTGAATTGTTGGTGTGTGCTTGTATAAACTTTCATCCCCACATATTCAAGGGGATTCTAAGAGGTATTTCACCACAGAAATTTTTTTCTTCAATTCCTTGTTAACTCATTGCTTAAACTTGTATTAAATCACACTTACCTCATGAGATATAGAACCAGGGTGGTGAAGTAATAGATTCTAGAATTGAAGTCAAAAGATTTGAGTTCATGCCCAGGTTCTATGACATCCTGGGTGACCCTGGGTAAATCACTGCACTTTCTTCATCTATATAATTAGGAGATTAGGCTAGGTCATCTCTAAGTACCTTTACATCTCTAACCCATGCTTATTTGTGGTTATTCATAGGCTCACTCATTAGATTGATTCAGGTTCATCCCATTTGCAAAACTATTCCTGTGTATCAAGGGTCAATATCCAATGCTTAGGCATTTCTGGAAATTTTCTTTTATTATTATTTCAGTAAAATAAACATTAATCACGTAAACATGAAGAACACTCAGCCCTCCCTTAAAATGATCATTATGGATTAGAGAGAACAACAGTTCTCAAGGCCTATGCCAACAGAGTATGTTTTTCTAGGTCTTACCAAGTCAGGATGGCTTTGAGTATGACAGATGTGGACTAGCCCAGAGCTTCTTAAACTTTTTTCCATTTGCAGCCCCTTTTCTCCTGAGAAATTTGTATGTGATCCTGGGTATATAGGTATATAAAATAACCTTTTACTATTCCCCAATTTTTGTGACCCCCACATTCAGTTATGTAACCCTGATGGGTCTGCAATCTACAGCTTAAGAAGCTTTAGACTAGACTAGCAAGGTCTGAGAGTTTCATCACCAGACTGTCTGGAGAGTAATGTGATTGCTATGCTCTAACACTTAGCACAGTACCTGGAATATAGCAGTATCTTAATTTTGCCAACTTGACTTATACTTACACACTGATGAAATCACAGATCTTGCAGTACTGAATTATTATTTTAGTTATTTTTAGTGAGCATAGTTCCTAGCTGCCACAACTATTTTAATCATCCCTACTACATAGTAATTTTTAAACTGGCATTTGTGTATGTGTTTCTCAGATGATGTTAGTCTGAATAGTCCACAAACAAGGGTTCCAGTAGCATCACAGTTCCACTGAAAGTTCTAGCTATAATTAGCTATCCTTTAAGGTTCTCTGCTTACTTGACATATTACTTTGCTCTGTAGGCCAGTGAAAGTATGGAAAGATGCTTCAAGGTTGTTTATCTGTGTATTTGTTTCCTTGATGCTAGTGTTCTAGCCATTTACAATTGATATCTGAAGGGGCAGCTAGGTGGAGCAGTGGATAGAGCATGGGCCCTGAAGTTGGGAGGACCTGAGTTCAAATCTCACCTCAAGACACTTAACTAGCTGTGTGACCCCAAGCAAGCAAGTCACTTAACCCCAATTGCCTTATACATCCGGGGCCATCTCCAGTCATTCTGAAATATATATATCACCACTGGACCCAGATGGCTCTGGAGGAGAAAATGATTTTGGTGACCTTGCACAGCCCTCCCTCCCTCCCTTAAATCCAATTCAGTGCAAGTCATAACATCACCCCAATGTCACAGTCCTTTTTGAGAACAAAGGACAAACAACAACAACAACCTGATGTAAGAGAGTTATATACAGCGAGGCCCTTTTTATTTGGGATATAATCAAGACATGTGGTTTGGACGTTATGTAGAAAAGTAGTAGTAGTAGTAGTAGTAGTAGTAGTAGTAGTAGTAGTAGTAGTAGTAGTAGTAGTAGTAGTAGAAGCAGCAGTAGTATTTTGAGACTGGGTCTTCCTATCTCACTGATCAGTATGACAATTTCAACCTAGGCTGGTTTTCCCTTCTTCAAGCAGCCTGGAGCCACTCTCAGGGGCTCACTATGTTGGTATTGGACTTAGCATCCTAACCTAAATTCAAGTGATCCCTCAGCCTTATTCTCAACACAAACAAGGATTACAGGTACTTCTCACCATGCTCGACCCCATTGTAAATTATAAGGGTCATATATTTTTTGTCAATTAGAGCCAATTTGCTGTGCAATTGAACAATTTTGTCCAATAAGAGTAAAGTTTTAAAATTTAAAGCAGAGAATAATTAATGACATCATCATTTTGAGTGCTTAATGTGTATACGGTCAGGACTCAATAGCGACAATTACATCTACCTATTTGATAAATGAATCATTAGCATAAATGAAGGCACAAATTGTTTTAGAAATGTTATCAGTTGGTAAAAATGAAAATGACTGTCAAGAAAGCAAGGTCCCACTATCTGAAACATAACACCAAACTGTCAGCTGACTAAACAGTTCCCTCGATAAACACATAGTACATAGCTTCTTGGCCCTCCTACATGCTAGTTCTCTTGATGGTTCTTAGAATAAATGTGAACCCTATTGCCGGGGCATGGGTATGTGACAAAAATAAGTTGTGTTGGCCAGGCTAAGTGATTCTGAAAGAGTACACTACTCTATAAAGAAGTCCCTTTTTTGTGCCAAGAGGGTGTGGCCATCTAGTTCTCATCATGCACCTGTTCCCTCTCAGCTGCCAGACGTGGTATACTGTACTTGAAGGGTCAGTGAAAGAAAAAGCACAGTCATTCTTCGGCCCTATATAAAATTCTTTGTTGCACTAAAAACCTATTTGAACCTCGAAGACCATCAAGGATGATTACCATGGGAAAGCTAAATTCACCATTTCTCTTTTGGCAGGAAATCTCATTTATGAACGTGTTATTCAAATTCCAATGTAATCAATAGAGGACAAACTGAAAAGATTGACACAAACCAGCTGTGGACTTTTTTCCAAAAGCAGCTTTGTTACTAGCCTTTGTAACCTTGTCTGGATTTGGGGTGGAAGGGAAGGAAAAGGAGAAGGAAGGGAAAAAGAGAAGAGAAAACAGAGGGAAAAGGAGACAGAGAAGGAAGAAAAGAGAGGAAGAGACAGCGAGAGAAACAAAGACTGAGATAAACACAAACAGAGAAGAGATGGAGAAAAATGAGGGAACGGAGGGTAAAAAGAAAGGGAGAAAGATAATTGAAAGGAGAGAGGGAAAGGGGAAAGAAAAAAAGGGGAAGAAGAGAGGAGGGAAATGTGTGAGAGAGAGACAAAGAATATTTCTGCCATTAAAAAGGCTAAAGAAATTTCTTATTTGTTTAACTCAGTAAATGACATTTAGAGATAAGATGAGTGAACTTACTAATTAATATCATATTTCAGAAGCCCAAAGTTCTTGGACAGCAAAAGTTCTAACTTAAAATTCAAAGTACAGGTATGCCTAAACTGAAGACTACTGATCTGCCTGAAGAAACACAAAAAATGAGAAAAGAAAACAAATTTTGCTTCTTTAACTGAAATATAAACCTGTTTCACAAAGTCCATGTCAAGACAACTGCCAGGCTTGATGCCCACGGGGACAAAATTTAAATTGTATTTTTGGCTTTGTTACTTTGGCTCCTGATCTTTTTGTACTCTTATTCAAGGTCAATTCTTCCCATGTTGGTCCTATTTCTACTGTATAAAATTTGGGAATATTTCCAACTGCAGTATCTATCTTTCTATACATGGAAATTTCTGAGAACTAAGATGGGCAGGATGTGATGAAATTATAGATTCTGGAATAAATATTATGTGCTTTATATGTATATATATATATATATAGAGAGAGAGAGAGAGAGAGACATACACATTAGCTGTTATAGATGTAATAAATGTATACCTACTCATGAAATAAAGGTTTCACAACTGCACTAAACTCACCATCAATAATAAAAATAATTGTACATAACATTTGAACATTAACAAAATTTCTCCCTCCCAACAAATCTCAGGTCCTTCCCACCGCTAAAGCCAAGGCAGCTAATTTCTGAATCATCTTATCTTAAAGGCTGAACAACTTATTTAATTCTGAGGCAGCATGGCCCAATGGAAAAAGCACTGGAGCTGGAGTTAGGAAGATCTATGTTCAAAGTCTGTGTGACCCAGGAACATTCACCTAAGCTCTCTGAAATTCTGTTTCTTTACTGTAAAATGAGCATGATAACAATGCTAATATGTATATTAATGACCTACATCACAAGGTTGTTGTGAAAATCAAATAAGGACATGTAGGTAAAGTGCTATGTAAACCTTAAAGCTCTGTATTAATCCCAGTAAGATTTTTTAGCTACCTAAGCAGAACGGGGAACAGGGGTCATGGGGTGGGAGATGAGAGAAACATTTCTTATGAATGAATCAATGGAGGACAGAAAATGTATTATCTGGATAATGTTATTTGTATATTAGTTTATTTATGAATGATTAAAATTTACCTGCTTCTAAAAAAGTTTTCAGGTGGTAGATTGAACAAAGTAACGTGAAAATGAGGAGAAAAGGGGGTTATCTTTTGGCATCTTGGTGAAATGGTTTTTACTTCTAACTATATGTGTTTCAGGGGAGATGTAACTTTATTTTTTTTTTCTTCCCTGTCAAAATCTGCTTTTCATATTTAGCACCTTCAGGAAGCTCCTTCTATTTCTATGGGTAAATTGCTACTTACCAACATTAGATGCTCTGCTATCAGTCTCTGTCCTCCCCTGATTCTCTCTTTATCACCTCCCACTTTCATCTCAGCATCTAAATTGTAAAATAATTGGCAAGCGGCCACTCTCCCTCCTCCCCAACTTTATAATAATTATCGGTTAATCCTTATTAATGCTAGTAAGTGCTGTCAGTTCCTTGAAGGAGTTTGTGTTCTAAGAGACCAAAAGAGACACACAACAGTACCTCATCAAAGACCATTGTTTTGATACAATGCTGAGATTTATAATGGTACAAAATAAGGTCCAGGTGTTCCCTCCTCCTCCTCCTCCTCTGCTCTTAGACAATAACAGCCTCTATAACAAGATGTGAGGAGCACCTTTATAGCAGATCATTATGTCTGAGAGTGATGCAGTTAGTTCTGGTGTTGAATGCTAGACCCAGTAGAATAAAGACAACATGAATTAAGGAAAGAACTGAAAGCATTATGTTTTTAAAAGCCAATTAAAGGGCAGGGGTTTGCTTCTTCTTGCTGCCCTCCTCACTCACCCAGATGTACTTAAGGCTGTTTCTGTAGCAGCTTCTCTTGGGAATAGTCCATATGCTCATTCCTCTTTTAAGCAAGGAACGTGACTGACATCCAAGAGGATTAAACTGTGGAAAACACAGCATGTGCACGCCTCTGTGGGGAGGAGAGGGGAGAAGGAAAAGGGAGATGTACGTGTTGGGGTGACTGGACCTTATTTTAGTAACAGTGAACCTGACACGTTCTCAAACCTTTTCATATCACACTTCAGGCAAGTGGGTATTCCCATTTCTAAGTGGGCCCCAGGCACTGTGTCAGGAGATGAAACAGTTGAGCAAATAGGCACTATAAAATTACTCAGCACAGGGCGATGCCAGCAAGCATTGCCATCTGAAAGCCAAGAAACTACTTCCTTCTCTTATTTGGGAGGTGGGCTGGGGTTTGCCCCAAAATTACCTATGAAGTGATTTTTTTTTAACTGAATTTTATTTTCAAATGACGATATGCTTATCTTGCTCCCACTTCACCTTTCCCTCCCCCCACATTGAGAAAGGAAAGAAAAATAAAATCCCTATTACAATCATGTACAGTCAAGCAAAACAAGTTCCTGTAATGGTCATGTCCAAAAAAAAAAAAGTCTCATTCTGCAGTATGTAACATCTGGAGTCTTCTGGAATTGTGTTGGTTAATTGTGTTAATTAGAGTTCCTAAGTCTGTCAATAGACAGCTAGGTGGTGCAGTGGACAGAGTACCTGGCCTGCAGTCCCGAAGAAGCATCTTTCTGACTTCAAATACAGCCCCAGACACTTATTAGCTGTGTGACCCTGGACAAGTCACTTCACCCTGTTTGCCTCAGTTTTGTCATCTATACAATAAGTTGGAGAAGGAAATGGCCAACAACTCCAGTATTTTTTCTAAGAAAACTCTAAATGGTGTAACCAAGAGTCAGATATGACTGAAAGTCTGTCAAAGTTATTTGTCTTTATGAAAGTGTTGTCCTTGTTTAAATTGTTCTCTTGGTTCTGCTCACTTCACTATGCATGAGTTCATACAAGTTTTCCCAGGGTCCTCTGAAACTGTCCTCTTTGTTATTTCTTATAGCATAATAGTATTCCATCACATTAATATACCATAACTTATTCAGCTTTTCCCCAATTGATGGGCACCCCCTCAGTTTAACTTAAATATTCTAAGAACAAAATTGAATAGTGTGAGAAAATAATGGGTTTGGGGATGCCCAGAGGCCCCCACTCAAGAGGATTATATTAAGATTGATTGGATTGACTTTGCTGATTGACTCACTTAGAGTTGACTTGATTGAAACCACACCTACCTGAGAGCCTGGCCCACAAAGGGATGTGTTCTATGAACCTCTGACCTTGACACATTCTGCTCATGGAATGAAATTAGCCAGAATTAAACAATTTCATAGCTGGTAGACATCTTAGACACTGCCTTGTCCAGGATTAGAACCGATTCTTAATAAACATTGTTGATTGTGTGACTCTGGGGAAGTCACTTAATCCATCTGGGCTTTGTTTTTGAAATGTGTAAAATGAGTAGGTTAGATTAGAAGGCCCTTAGGTTCCCTTTTAGCTTGAAAGGTACGAACTCATAGGGTGTAAAGCACTGGACCTGGAGTAAGGAAGAAGAGTCCAAATTCAGTCTTAGGTACTTACTAACTAGATAAAGCTGAATATTTTTGCTGGGGAATTTGATAAGATGATTTGCAGGGTATTGTGGCACACTAGCACAAAGAGTTGTCATGCCCCTTAGTTGTTTTGTTTTTTGTTTTTAAAAAGAACTTAAACAGCATTTTCATGAGTCTAAAATCTTGCTTGTATTCCCTGCATATCCTACCTTCCACTTTTGACCATAAGATTCCCAAGCAACACAGCTGTCCTCCCTTAAAACCTTGCTTTTTTTGTTTGTTTGTTCAGGTATTTATATTTACTAGGTCTTCTATAGGTAAGTTGCAATATTATATTTCACCAGCAGGTGTGGTCAACAGAATATATATTCCCCACTCTAAAGATTCCTAAAGTTCAAGTCTTTGAAACTTATATGAAACCGAGTCTGTGGGTTTTAAATTAACCAAATTAAGTTTACTCAGAATACAGAACAAGGAGTGGATCTATGATTAGATTGGTCAAAGGAATTCCCAGATAAAGAAATTCCATTAATGCAAGTTGCTTCCTTCTCTGTTTTGGAGAGTGTTGTCCTTGTTTTGGAGAGTGTTGTCCTTGTTTTGGAGAGTGGCCTAGATAACCAGGAAGTTATATGACTCTCCTAGAATCTCACAGTCGGTATATGTTAAAAGGAAGAAATCTAAGACATCAATAGTGATATGAAAAATGTTCTAAATCACTAATAAGAAGAGGAATGCAAATTAAAACAATTCTAAGTTTCTATTTTATACCTATCAGATGATCAAATATGACAAAATGGGAAAAAAACTGGGGGGGGCAGTGAGAAATCAGGTATATTTAGACATACTTGATTGGAGGTAAATCTGATAATTGGTTTAAACCACTCTGGAAAGCAATTTGGGACTATGCTCCCCACCCCCACCCCTACCCAAATCACTAAACTGCAGACACTTTAGCCCAGTGATTCTACTATAATAAGAGATAGTAGTATTTTTCATTGTAGCAAAGAATGGGGGGGGGGGGCGGGAATGGGTGTCCATTAATTGAGGAAGAGTTAAACTATAGTATATGAATGTAATTGAATATTATTTCAACCTAAGAAATGATGATCTAAACCTGCAAAGGCATGTGTGATGAGAAAGAGTGAAGGGAGCAGAATCAGAATTATTTGTACAATGATTACAATACTGTATAGGGAGACAAGTGTGAAAAATTTGGGAATTCTGATCAATGCGATCACTAATCAGGACTCTATAAAACCAATGATAGATGAATGGCATTAGGAAATCAGTACAGTGAAATAACATGTTAGGAATATGGTAAAGGGATTATTCAGTTGGCAGGTCTTAAGTGATAGAAAACCCTAAAGAGTTAAACTATGCCAAAGTTCTTTAAGTAATGTAAATTTTTTTTTAAAAGTGTCATGGGGCGCAGAGCACCCCAGAATTTCTCTGGGGCACACCAAGGAATCTTCTCCTTGAGAAACTAAACCAGAGAACAGATAACGCCTAAAGAGATAAGCTGAACCAAACCGGACTGAGCTAGCTTCGGATTCCTACCCTTCATTCTGGTCTCCCTTACTCTGGAGAGATAAGTTTGGGTGTGGCTTCGGCCTTTGTGTCCTGAAGAGGGATCCGTAGCCACCCCTCACCCAATTCCTTTAGTCACTACCAGTGGGGGATGGTTCTCCACTGCTCACCCAATTCCCCCAGCTACCACCAGTGGGGGATGGTCCTCTCTCACTAAAGGAACTTTTCACGGGCAGATGGTCCACCCCCATCAGTCCTCTATAAAAGTACCTTCCGGTCTCCTGTTCGAGGAGATTTGGTACCTCTGAGCCATGTGCTTTATGCCAAATCTCCCCATGAAAAGTCTAAGGATTTCTTTCATGGTTTCCCTCCCCCCACCCTTCCCTTCCCTTGGCCCTAAATAAACTATCACCTTGTTCTAACTAAGTTTTGTGTGCAAGAGGGTGTAATTCTTTAAAGAGGAATTCCTAAGAACCCCAACCCGTACCCCATTTTCCCCTATATCATCTGGCGCCCGAACGTTGTAGGGACGTGGGATTTTCCTCTTTCCTCTTAGCACACAAAACTGGGGGGTGGGAACCTCCCTTCTGGGTTTCCTTTCTCCCTCTCCCGCCTGAGTCACAGAGAGGTAGAGAGAGGGTCAGCTTTCGCACGCGACAGTGGAGGGCAGCCTGAGTCTCCCTCCCTCGCTGAAAGCTCAAACAGACGTCTGGACCACGCTTGGCACAGAACCTGGAGGTAAGGCCCTACCTTCTGGGTTTCTCTTCTCCCTCTCCCACCGGACTCAACCTCCCGTTTGAGTCACAGAGAGGTAGAGACGGTCGGTGTCTGCAGGACAGCAGAGAGCAGCCTGGGACTCCTAGATGTCCGAACCACGCTCGGACTCTCAGACTACACGTTTCTGGGTAAGAACATTTATGCTTATGTGTCTATCCCTTACCAGCTCTCTGCTCTTGGTTCAGACTATTCTCCTTAGACAGTAGTTATGGGACAGAAAGGGAGTGTTCCGAAAAATTCACCTCTGGGGTGCATCCTAAGAGATTGGACTAGACTGGAACTTAAAAACCTAAGAAAGAGATGTATGATACATTTTTGTAACAATTTATGGCCACATTATCCTCTAGGAAGTGAAGGAAATTGGCCTGTACACGGCACCCTTAATTATAATACCATCTTGCAATTGGACAAGTTTTGCAAGCGTGAAGGGAGATGGACAGAGATTCCATACATATCGGCTTTTATGAGTTTGAGCCAGAAGTCAAAGGGAAAGGATGAGGTCTCCTTGCCGGTTGAGAATCACCACAAGCCCAAGCAATTCGCTAACTCTTTGGGCACCTACTCTGAGACCTCAGCCTCCCCTCCTCCTCAAACTCATTCCCTACCTGTTTCTCGTTCCACTCCTCCGCCTGCTTCTGTACCTATGGGTCAACCACAGTCATATCACTCTATGACTGAGACCTCTCCTTGCCCATCGGCTGATCTCAGAACCAATTCCTTGTGCCACACGGGGAGTGGATATCAGTCTCCCTCTATCCTGCTCTACCCCATTTACAATCGGGGGGAACTCCAATATGTTCCCATTTCTCCTGTTTTTTCCATTCAGCCGACCCCATCTGCTTTACCTAATCTGCAGTTACCTACGGCTATCTCCCTTTCCCCATCTCCACCCATGCTGCAGCCAAAGACTGTTTCCCCTCCCCCACCTACTCCACAGCCAAAGGCTGTCACCCCTCCCCCACTGGGCCCTGCGCCCAATCCTCTGTCTCCACCTGAGCTATCTCCCCAACCCAGGTCTTTACCAGTGTCTCCCACTGCTTCCCTGCTTCCATTAAGGGAATTTCCCATTGGGAAGGGCACAACATTAAGGCGTGCCCCTTTTTCTATAAGCAGGTTATCTCAGATTAAAGAGAAATTGGGGAGCTACTCAGAGAACCCCACAAAGTTCATAGATGGCTTTAAGTCTGTGACACTGGAGTTTGACCTTTCCTGGACTGATTTGCAAATTATTCTTGCCAGCTGTTGTACCCCTGATGAGAAAAAACAGATTTGGGACCTGGCGGTACAAGTTGGGGATGAACACTCGCAGGTTGGAAATTGGGTTGGGGTCCCTGGTTTTACAGCTGTCCCGGTCATAGAACCGAGATGGAACTATGATAACAGGGAAGACAGAGCTCGTAGAAATCACATGGTCACCTGCCTAGTTGAGGGAATGAGAAGGGGGGTTAAGAAACAGGTCAATTATGGAAAGGTGAGGGAGATAACACAGGGGTCTGATGAAAATCCTGCTGTCTTCATGAGCCGCTTAGCAGACTCTCTGAAGAAATATACTAACCTAGACCCCCAAAGAGATGTAGGAATTACTGTCCTCAATATTCATTTTATCAGCCAGTCTGCTCCTGACATTAGGAGAGAGCTCCAGAAGTTAGACTGGGGTCCCCAGATCCCATCCTCACAACTCCTTGACATTGCTTTTAAGATTTTTAATAACAGGGACCTTGCAGTAGCCAAAGAGAGAGAAAAGATGGCTTGTGCCCGCTCCATAGACCAAGCTCATATAATAGCAGCAGCCATCACCACATCTGCTACCAGCAGAACTCCGGCTGGCCGAGATTCTGGCAGCTGCAGTAAACCGGGACACAGAAGTGGGGGACGCCGCACGAAGGTGAGGTCAGCTCTCCTACCTCTTTGTCCCCAGGGCAGCACCCAAGAGATCGGCTCTGCAGCTTGCTCTCCTGACCAGCATCGTGTCAAGCCTATGGCCAAGCTGGACATAGGAGGCAAGCCTAGGAATGGTTTTGGGGCGACCTCTGTCTTCCTCTCTGGTTTAGGTCCTAGCATGCAATCAAGTCACAAAGTGGGGATGGGATAAAAGGACCCTTAATGTAGACAGACACTGCCTATCACAGAATTAGGCTTGAACTCCCTCCTGTAAAGCAGGCCACACCCTGTCCTGCAAAAAGGTCCCACTTGACTCCTGATCTGATAAAGTCCCTTTTCCCTTTTGCTCTGGTCAGTTTTAATTTTTTTGTTTAAGTCTGTTCCATCTAGGCTCAAGGATTCGTGACACTGTGCCTATGTGTTGCCTCTGGACTCTCTGGGCCCCTCACAACTCCGAGCATTCCAGGCCTTCTCCACTTCTCTCCTCTCCCCCTCCCTTGTGCCGTGATTCTTCGACCCCCGGTCAGCAGGAAGCAGTTTCAGAAGAATCTTCGTCCCCTTTCCTTATATATAGAGAAGTGGGGAATGTCATGGGGCGCAGAGCACCCCAGAATTTCTCTGGGGCACACCAAGGAATCTTCTCCTTGAGAAACTAAACCAGAGAACAGATAACGCCTAAAGAGATAAGCTGAACCAAACCGGACTGAGCTAGCTTCGGATTCCTACCCTTCATTCTGGTCTCCCTTACTCTGGAGAGATAAGTTTGGGTGTGGCTTCGGCCTTTGTGTCCTGAAGAGGGATCCGTAGCCACCCCTCACCCAATTCCTTTAGTCACTACCAGTGGGGGATGGTTCTCCACTGCTCACCCAATTCCCCCAGCTACCACCAGTGGGGGATGGTCCTCTCTCACTAAAGGAACTTTTCACGGGCAGATGGTCCACCCCCATCAGTCCTCTATAAAAGTACCTTCCGGTCTCCTGTTCGAGGAGATTTGGTACCTCTGAGCCATGTGCTTTATGCCAAATCTCCCCATGAAAAGTCTAAGGATTTCTTTCATGGTTTCCCTCCCCCCACCCTTCCCTTCCCTTGGCCCTAAATAAACTATCACCTTGTTCTAACTAAGTTTTGTGTGCAAGAGGGTGTAATTCTTTAAAGAGGAATTCCTAAGAACCCCAACCCGTACCCCATTTTCCCACCATATCAAAAGGAAGGAAGCATTGATACTGTAGGGTATGTGTTAATTTACAACTCAAAAATTAGCAAAAGACCTTTTTATGTCCAAAGTTTGTTAGAAATTTTCTTATTGCCTTGACATAGCTATGATTTCATTACTATAGATACTGTGACCACTGCCTGTGGATTCTGTGAAACTTGTCCATATCCTTTTATCAAACAACCACAGGAATGGTAAAGTGTCATAAATTTAGAACAAGAAGGGACCTAAGAAGTCATCTAGAGCAATCTCTTCTTTTTACAGGTGAAGAAACTGAGACCTAGGAAAGTCAAAAGAGTTTCTCAAAGTCAAAAGGGTGGTTAGAAGTAGAAGTACAGTTAAGATTGGAAGCAAAAAAAAAAAAAAAAAGATTTGAACCACAGTCCTCTGGGAGCAAATCCAAGTGTCTCTCTTCCACTATACAGAGCTGCCTTCCTACAGGATGATCTTTAAGAGACTTAAATTTCCTTTATAAGCCAAAAAGATAGTAAAAATTAAAAAACCAACAATTTTTAAGGATTCTCTTTCCAACATTTCAGTGATGACTGTAGTTTCATCATCTTTTTGAAAGACAGGAAACATGTATCTCTATTCAATTGTCATTATGGTCATCATTCAACAAAACTTAGGTCAAACTCAGAAATGAAGAGAAAGGTTTAAATTTCTGCTTTCTACACATGTGATTTTACTATAAAACAGGGAATCTGCCCAATAATTTTACCTTACTGTGACTCCTTGTTATGTAAATCCTTACTAAAATACTTTAAAATTTAAAAGTAAAATTTAGGACAAAAGAGATCTGACTCAGACCCAGGTTAACCAAGTTCTGCAGGTATTGTATGGAAATAATCACTCTGGCTTAGAAGTTAGAAGTCTCAGGTTCCAATACAAATTCAGCTGCTAATTTGTTTGTGTGAACTTGCACAAGTCAAAGATCACAGAATCATAGATATTGAGCTAGAAAGGCCTTTAGAAGACATCTGGTCCAATCCCCTCTTTTTTTTTTTTTTAAATATATGAGGGAAATGAGTCCCAAAGAAGTTAAGAGACTTGTTCAAGATCACACAGGCAGTAAGATGCAGAGCCAAGATTCAAACCCTGGTCCTCTCAATGAAAAGCCTCTTTTGGTTATTCTGCAAGGACTTCTACATATAAAGTGAGGGATTTACTACTTCAAAGATCTATGATTCCATCAAGTATAAGTATCCCTTTGACAAATGTGAATCACACCCTCTCAGTTCTTCCCAGTGAACTGTTTTCTTTCTCATTTTCACTGTATTAATTTTGTTTGTGCAAAACCTTTCCAACTTTACTTAATCAAAATGTCTGTTTTATAAAATTGCCCCATCTCTATCTCTTGTTTGGTCATGAACTGTTCCCTATCCACAGTTTCAATGGGTATTTCCTTCCTTGCTGTAGAGGAGCATTTTATTATAATAAGCAAGTACACTCCAGGCATGAAGAGTAGTCACAGATGTGCAAAGGCAGGAGATAGTATTTCAAGTTCATGGAACAGCTAGTAATATAGTTAGGCTAGAATAAAGTAAACACATCCATTATCCAACTGTTTGTCTTGCCTGGTAAACCCACTCCTCTTTTCTGTTAGTGGCACTACCACTCACCATTCATACATCTACTTACCCACATTTAGGGCAACCACGATATTTTTGCCTTCTTCCCTCATGACACAGTGCATAAAATGCTAGCCCTTTAGTCAGAGAGACCTCATTTCAAATACTGGCTCAAAAACTTTTTACCTGTGTAACTTCAGGCAAGTCACTTAACATCCATCTGCCTCAGTTTCCTCAACTGTAAAATGGGGATCATATGGAGTTGTCGTGAGGATCAAATGAAATAATATTTATAAAGCACTTAGAGTGACTAGCACATAGTAAAGCACTTAATAAATGTTTGTTCCCTTCTCATATCCAATTGGTTATCAAATTATTCAACCTTTACAATATTTCTTCAGTCTGTTCCCTTCCTCTATTGCCAACATTTCCACTTTGCCAACTGAGTTTATATCCTAACGTATCTTTCCACCTCAATTCTCTCCCAAATCAAACCTCCTTTTAAACTTCTGCTAGAATAATCCACTTTATGCATAGATCAGAACACTGGGACCAAAAATCTTCAGTCTTTCCTCAGTGTCTTCCAAGAAAAGTTTCAATTTCATTGCCAGGCATTCATGGTCTTTCACAATCAGTCACCACCCTACCTTTCCAGCTTCGCCTCATATTACTCCCTACCACACACTCCACATTCCAAGCAAGCCAGACAACACTCTCACCACAAAACATGCTATGCCTTCTCATCTCTATCCTTTTACCTATTCCCAAAACGTTCTTCACTCTCCTCTTTATCTATTGAATTATTTTAAAGGTCAACACAAAAGCTACTTGTTCCAAGAAAGCTTCCCTGACATCCCAGTTGGTAATGACCTTTCCCCCCATGCACCCCATGTAATACTCTACTTTGCACCTCTCTTAATGTACTCCTCCCATGCAATTTCCAGTTTTAAGTTGTCTATTTATCATATTCAGCTACCACATGGTTAAACTTCATTAGATTTCAGATTCAGAGCTGGAAGAATCCTTAAAGGTCATTTAACCCAACCTTCCCATTTTTACAGATCAGGAAACTGAGCCCCAGAAAACTAAAGATTACACAGGTAAACTGAAAAACAGGATACAAATCTATATCATCTGACTTCAAATACAACATATATTCCACAGTAACATGTTGGTTCTAGAGACTGTCTCATCTAAACTTTATGTTTGTCACAGTATCTGGTTATTTATGAAGATAGCAGACGATAAGTGTTTATTTATTTGAATTTAATTTTTTTGTAACTATAATTCAACAGCCAAATTTTTGGAGGGGTGGTAAAAAAAAAGGGGGGTGGGGTGGGGGAGACAGAGGAGAACATGTGTGTCATTTAAGTAAAATGGATGGAACTAGCAAGCCAGTATTTGCACACTGTCTTTATCTTTATCCCTAAGACAGTTCCCAGGTATACAAAGACTACTCTACTTCTTTTAAATATTGAGTTAAGGTCTGGATGCCCGAGTAAAAATATCTCAATGAGTGGGAGAGCGTCCAGAGAAGGGCAGCTAGAATAGGAAAGGAGTGTGAATGGTATGAGGATGAGTTGAAAGAACCAGAGTTGTCAAGTCTGTTAAAGAGGAGACGAGATGGCTATCTTCAAGAATAAGAATAACCATCATGAAGATCGTTCTGTTTTGTCCCAGAGGATAAAATCAGATGAATGGGAGCTGCAGAGAGGCAAATTTAGGCTTAATGTCAGAAATCAGTGTTGTCTGAAAGTGGAATGGACTTTTTAGGGAGGTAGCAGCTTCTCCCTAGTTAGAGGTTTTCTAGTAAAGGCTGAAGGGTCACTTATTAGAATTATAATGGGATTTTTCTTTCAAGTGTGGGTAGGCCTAGATGGCTGTAGAGATCCTTTCCAATTCTCAAATTCTGTGATTCTTCCCTGGCAATGGGTAGATCAAAATAGAAGGCAGCACCTCCAGATTTTAAAGTAGCATATCCCCCACCTCAGTTTCTTTTAATTTGCCCTGACCGATTCCTGAAACTTTTTTAACCAATTGTGAGTTCTTTTTGGTTGAAGGGATCTTTTTGTTCAATTAAGGGAAAATAAGTTATTATTTTTTATGTAATAAACATTTTTTATTTATAGTTTTGAGTTCCAAATTTTATCTTTCCTTCCCCTTCCCCCTCCCTGAGGCAGTAAGCAAAAATATATGGGTTATACATGTGCAATTATGTAAAAACATTACCATCTTAGTCATTTTGTACAAGAAAATGTGAATAAAAGAAAAAAAGAAAAGAAAGTAAAAAAGAGTATGCTTTCAGTCTGTGTTTAATCAATCAGTTCTGTCTTTGAAGGTGGGTAGTATGTTTCATCAACAATCCTTTAGGATTGTTTTGGATCATTACATTGCTGAGAATAGTTAAGTCATTCACAGTTCTTCATCGAACAATATTGCTATCTCTGTACACAATGTTCTCTTCTGCTCACTTCACTATACATAATATGTTCATACAAGTCTTTCCAGACCTTTCTGAAATCATCCTGCTTGTCATTTCTTATAGCACAATAATATTCCATCAAGATCATATCCCACAGATTGTTTAGCCATTCCCTAACTGATGGGCACTCCTTTGATTTCCAATTCTTAGCCACCACAAAAGAGCTGCTATAAATAGAAAATCAGTTATTCTTAAGAACACCAAAAGTTCACATGGAATGGGATTGAGAGAGAAGGGGGGCAGGGGACATCAGGAAAGATAGATGTGTTGGTATTCATCTGAAATCTTCTAAAAGCCAAGGTACCAAAAGAAAATATAATTCATACTGGTGATATTTTCCCAATAGCTAATCCTCCCTCTTCCTTCTCATTGATAGCAATGATGATAATGCTTCATATGGAGAGAAAACTTCATAATTATAAAGCACTTTACTTAAATTATCTCATTTAATTATCACAAAACATCTGCGAGATAGAAAAGTACAAGTTACAACTTCAAATGAAATTTTTTTTCATCTAAAACAAAACAGTTGAAGGAGGGTTATGCTGCACAGGCAACTATAGGATATAGTGGACTGGGCCTGGAGTCAAGAAGACTCAAGTTCAAATCCAACCTCAGTCATTTACTAGCTGTGTGACCTTGGGCAAGACAATTAACCTTTGTTTATCTTGGTTTTTCCAACTGTAATATGGGGATAATTAACCGCACCTGCTTCCCAGGATTGTTGTTTGTTTGGTTGGGTTTTTTTTAGGCAATGGGGGTTAAGTGACTTACCCACGGTCACACAGCTAGTAAGTGTCAAGTGTCTGAGGCTGGATTTGAACTCAGGTACTCCTGAATCCAGGGCTGGTGCTTTAACCACTGCGCCATCTAGCTGCCCCCTTCCCAGGATTGTTGTGAGGGTCCTTTGAGATAATATTTATAAAGCACTTAACACAGTGGGATAGCACATAGTAAGCACATAATAAATGTTTCTTTCTCTTTCTTGTTCTTTCCCACTTCCTTCCTCTTTCCTCCCTCCTCCTCCTCTTTTATCCTCCTTCCCTCACTCCTTCCTTCCTCTCTTTTTTCCTCCCTCCCTCCCTCCTTCTTCACCTTCCTCTCTCCTTTCTTACTTCCCTCCTTTTTATGCAACATTATAGAGAACAACCCAATGATGAATACAGAAGACCTGGGAGAGGGAAGAAGGGAAAAGGTTGGTTGTTGTCCTTCATATTTGAAGAAGACCAAAACAATATCATGATATTGGGGACAAAGTACAGTATGTCCAACTGTGGTTAATAGGACCAATCACAGCTTGGAAGGCTCTACCAATAGGTCAGGCACGAATAGTCCATATGAACATTTGGGATAGAGATGTCTCTAAATTTGGGCTTCTTCTGATTCTTTTGAGCTACTGCAATTCTGCTTTGCTTGTGGAGTACAGTGCCTTCTTTGATACGGGCATGCCATGTTGGGCGATCCCATATCAGTGTCTCCTATGTCTCACAATCAATACCAAAGTTCTCCAGAGAGACCTTAAGAATGTCCTTGTATCCCTTCATCTGATCTCCAGGTGTAGGGGCCAAATTTTAGGTAAGTGCTTGCTTTGTGTGAGTTCTCTGTAAAACAGACTTTTAGGCAAACATGCAATGTGGCCAGGCCATCAGAGTTGTACTCTCTGCAACAGAGTCTGAATGCTTGGCAGTTCAGCATGAGAAAATATCTGTGTCCAGTACCTTGTCTTGCCAGGTGATCTTCAGAATCTTCCTGAGACAATTCAAATGGAAGTGATTCAGTTTTCTGTTACGGCACTTGTAGAATGTCCAGGTCTCACAGACATACAACAATGAGGTCAGCACAATAGCTATATAGACCTTAATTTGCTAGGCAGTCTGATATCTCTTCTCTACCACACTTTTCTTCAGAGCCTCCCAAACGGTGAGGTAGCTCTGACAATGTCTGTATCAACCTCATCATATATGTGTACATCCCTGGAAAGTATACAGCTAAGGTAAGTGAACTTATCCACAGCATTCAGATTTTCTCCATTTTCTGTGACTATATGGATGGTGCAATGTTGGCTGGAGGAGAACTTGTTTTCTTGGTGTTAACTGTCAAGCCAAAATTAGCACGAGGCAGAGAATCAATCCATTCTCTGCTGCATCTTAGCCTCAGAGCTGCATTAAATGCACAACCATCTGTGGGGGCAAAAAAGTCATGCACCAACTCTCCCTTCTCTACAATCTTGGCTGGTAGCCTTTTCAAATGAAATGCTTTGCAATCAGTGTGGTAAATAGCCTTGATGTTGTTTTTGTCCTCATTGAAGGCATCTGACAACATCATAGAAAACATCATGCTAAAAAGCACAGGAACTAGCACACGGCCTTGCTTCACCCCAGTGATGACTGGGAAAGTGTAAGAGCATTGTCCATTATCCAGAACTACTGCAAGCATGCCATTATGAAACTGGCTAACAATACTGAGGGACTTTTCTGGGCAAGCAAATTTCGACATGATCTTCCACAAGCCTTCAAGACTGACAATATCAAAGGCCTTGGTCAGATCTACAAATTCTGTGTACAGACCTCTATTCTGCTCCTGGAAGCACCTGGAGTTGTAGGGCAGCAAACACCATATTAATCATTCTTCCCCTTTCTGAAGCCACAATGGTTCTTAGATAGATGACCATCTTCCAGGTAAAGATCAGCCAATTAAGGAGAACTCAGGGCAAGAATCTTACTGGCAACTATTAAAAGAAAAGCCGGGGCAGCTAGGTGGCACAGTGGATAGAGCACCGGCCCTGAAGTGAGGAGTACCTGAGTTCAAATCCAGCCTCAGACACTTAACACTTACTAGCTATGTGACCCTGGGCAAGTCACTTACCCCAATTGCCACACTTAGAAAAGAAAAGAAAAGAAAAGAAAAGAAAAGAAAAGAAAAGAAAAGAAAAGAAAAGAAAAGAAAAGAAAAGAAAAGAAAAGCCAGCCCCCCACCCCCACCCCGTGATTGTCACAGGACAACTTATTTCCTTCTCCTTTGTAGAGATGGATACTGGAGGCATCCTTCATCTCCTGAAGGATAACCTCCTCTTGCTATATAAATTAGAAGATTTCAGTCAGCTTTTGTAAGAGCAGCGGACCCCCTGCCTTGTAGAACTCTGATGGAATGGAATTAGCACCAAGTGATTTGCCATACAAGTGGAGCCTGATGACATTCAAAACTTCTTATTCAGTTAGAAGTTCCATTAGAAAGGGATTGAGGAGCAGCTAGATGGCGCAATGGATAGGCACCGGCCCTGGATTCAGGAATACCTGAGTTCAAATCCGGCCTCAGACACTTACTAGCTGTGTGACCCTGGGCAAGTCACTTAACCCCAATTGCCTCACCAAAAAAAAAAAAAAGAAAGAAAGGGATTGACTTCAACCTGAGTCAGTGGCTTCAGAATTATTTGATGACTGTTGAGAACACTATGGAAGCATTCAGCCCATCTCTCCAAGGTCAGTGTGCTTCCACCAGTGCCATGCAGTTGAAATGCACCATGGGTATTTGGCCCATAGCCTTCTGAGCATCATAGAAGCACTTTGGATTGTTACTATCAGTGTAAAATTGAATCTCATCTGCCTTCTTACTGAGCCAAGAATCCTGCATCTCCCAAAGCTTCACTTGCACTTTACTTCTTTTTTTTTTTTTTTTTTTTGGTAAGGCAATTGGGGTTAAGTGACTTGCCCAGGGTCACATAGCTAGTAAGTGTTAAGTGTCTGAGGCCGGATTTGAACTCAGGTACTCCTGACTCCAGGGCCAGTGCTCTATCCACTGCGCCACCTAGCTGCCCCTGCACTTTACTTCTGATGAAGTCAAATGCTGTCTTCTTAGAAACAGATGAAGTATCCCTATTGAGTTCTCATTTTTCATTTCATAGTTTCTGAATTTCCCCAGCATTTTCATGAAATCAACCCTGATGTTTGTGAATGTTCTGGTCCAGATGAGCAAAATGTGGTGCTGTATGCCACATTTCTGAAAGCTGCCCACTCCTTTTCTGTTCCATTGTTGCCAACCATGGGTTGGCTCAACTTTCCCTCCAAATCATCAACAAACTGTTCACACATGGAAAAGTCCTCTAATCTATTGATTTTGAGTCTTTGGACTGTCATCTTGCCTTGGGGCTACCACTTTTGTTGAATATGAATGTTTAGTTTGAAGAGGATAAGTCTATCATCAGTCCAGCACTCTGTACCACACATTCTCCCTCCTGTCTCTTCACCTTACGACAATATAGTCTATTAAATGCCAATGTTTGCTGCAAGGGTGCAACCATGAAGTTTTATTGCATTTAGGTAAACAGAAGACAGTGTTGGAGATGAGGTCATGAGACAAAAGTCTTCAGTTGTAAGTGACCATTGCTGTTGTTGACTCATTCCTCCCCAAAACTCCCTGCCATATATGATATTCTGTGTTAAAATCACCCAGAATTACAAGTTGTCCCCTCTTAGCACATTAGTGACAAAGGTCTCCAGGTCTTCATAAAATTTTTCTTTGACCTCAACTGGGTTTTTTGGGGGTAGAAGTATAAATACTGATGATGGTAGTGGCACTTTCCTTCAAGTGGCAATTCACATTGTCATAAGCCTGTCATTCACTCCTTTTGTGAGGCATTATTGACATTTGATTTGATTGCAAAATCTATGTAGTTTCACAGCACTCCTCATCACTTCAGCTACTCTAGAAAAACATGTATCCAGCTTTGACTTAAGCAAGCTTACTTTCATTTGCCGGTTTTGTTTCACTCATGACTGCTATTTAGATGCAATACCTACTGGGTTCTCTTGCAACAAACAGCAAGAGTTGTTTGCCTTTCAGGTCTACTGGATTTCTTGCTGTCTGTGAGCATGCACAGATTCCATTATCAATGGTGAGTGGAATCATGTTCACAAAAGTTTTTGTACGTGTGTGTGTGTGTGTGTGTGTGTGTGTGTGTGTGTGTGTTTGTTTCAACCACAGGGTAAGCTCCCCGCCTGCCCCAGGACAAGATCAAGGTTCAGAGAAACCATTTTTAGGGCACCTTTTCTAGCCCCTTCCTCATGCCAGGAGAGGAGCAGTGTGGTCCTTAAAAAGACTGCTCATATACTCAGAGGACTGCCAAATCTCACTACTGTTTCAGTCCAGTGATAAGATGACCCTGTAGAGTGGGTCACATAAGTGCAGAGTTGTGACTACAGCTCCCATTGTATCCAAACCTACTTCTTCATTACTAGCCCATCTCCATAGGACTTCGAGGTTGGAAAAATAGTAAAATTGTTACATAATAAAATAATAAAATACTTGAATAGTAAAATAATAAAATGGTATGATTGATGTCTTTTGACTCACATGTAAATTGGATTTAAGTGAGGCAAAGTTGCAGAAAGTCATTGGCTTCATTCTTTCTTCCAGAATCAATGGAGTCCAATGGGAAGACAAAAGTCAAGAAGCCTAGTGATGGTTCAAGATGCAGTGGATGACCTTGGTGTCTTGAACGCCTGAGCAAGCTCTAAGCACTCCACAGAGCCTGCTTCAGCTGCCTTCATGGCTTCTTGGAACAAATTGTTCACATCTGCCTATTCCATTGGAGAAGTCTTCAAATAGGTGGGGTAGATTCCCCACCCCAAATCACCACCAAGTTTGAGGCCCATCAGTTACTCTCAACCTGGTTTAGCAGCAGTCCTGAAAAGGGGTTGGCAGGCCTCACACCAAAGACTAATACTAGTCCTCCCTGAACATGCCATACACCCCAAAGGGAGAAGACAGAGAGGGAAGGAGGAAAGGAGTGGGAGAGAGAAACAGTGGAGGGGAGGGAGGGAGGGAGGGAGGGAGGGAGAGAGGAGGGGGGGAATGAATATGAATTAGTTCTAACACTTGACCCTTTAGAGGACCTGGGGGAAGATGGATATGGTCAATATAGAGCCATGGGAGCTTAGGGGCAGTGGCTATACATCAGGAGGTGGAAGATCATTAAGCAGATGTGAGGCTGACAGTCCCTGCAGGAAGGAAATGGGAGGAAGCTTCCCATGCTAGTTTCCCAAGGCAAACCTTGTCAACCTTTGCTAATTATGGTTCTGGTAATGGCAGTAAAAACCTCATAACGCAGACAAGGAAAAAGCTCAGAGAAATTAAAAGATTTGCCCAAGGAACCCAGAAATAATAGGGCTTGTTCTTTCACCTCAAATTTAGGGCTTTTTCCATTGCGCTCTGCCATCCTTGCTATAAGGCATTCAGTTCCAGGCTTTGATTTACATTAAGCTTCATGCTTACAGATAAAGATGAGATAAGAACATGTAATCAGGAGTATTATGTGTTATCAAGAATTCTTTTCTTGCTGCCCATGCCTTCATGAAATCCCTAACCACCAGAATCCTTGCAACTGAGTTGTATTAATTTCAATACTTCAATAACCCATGAGCCCTCTCTCCTTTTAATCTTCTACATTTCATTAGACTATTTTCTTGAATTTTGGCAGCCAAAAAACCCACCTCATCAGCTATTTATTCATATCTATTTGCTTGCTTGCTTGTTTACTTACTCATGAGCTATTTATTAGCCCACTTTCTCAAAATGGGCCTCTCAGAACATAACTAGACAGTCCCTGATTACATCAGGCATACATATATGGGCTTGATTCATCACCACATCTATGCATGAACTCTTTCTGAATTGGCAAGACTTACTATGGCTTGCAGGATGCTGGCACAGCCCTGGAAAAGACAAGGCTACCTCTACCCCACTATAAGGCATAAGAGTCAAAATTTACTAAAGAACTAAATACCATGCCCCTCAAAAAACAAAAACTAAATCTTTTTTAAGTCAATCTCCTTCCTGCCAGGAGGCTTTTTGAAAGATTTTTCCCCCCTTCTGAACCATGGTTGGGAAAGTAACTTGTAAAACTATACTATATAGATTCTCTGGACAGAAAATGGCTGTTAGTTAAATGAGATTCCTTACTGAAAGCCTCTAGTGGCCAATCCTGAGGCCCCAAATCTTAGGGTGAGAGACAGGACAATAGACTATTTTGTCTGATTAACTGATTTGCCTGGAAAGTTTTCCCTCGATAAAAGAAAATAAATTGACCACAAACTAGTTTCATAAAATCTTTCGTTGGGTGGCTCTGCTCTGTTTATTAAGACAATGACGACTCCACCTAATGTACTAGTCTCTGTTTCTTGGCAAAAACAAACAAAAAACATTGCTTTATATTATGTAAAACAATAGTCTTTGACTTTACATCATACCTTCCTAAAAGCACAGAGACCATTAACTGAGGCAGTATTTCCCAAACTGTGGCCAAATAGTACTCAGTAAGGAATGAAAAAGGCTAGGGGCAGCTAGGTGGTGCAGTGGATAAAGCACGGGCCTGGATTCTGGAGAACCTGAGTTCAAATATGTCCACAGACATGTGACCCTGGGCAAGTCACTTAACCCCCACAGCCCTGAAAAACAAAACAAAACAAAACAAAAACAACAACAACAAAAGGATGAAAAAGGTTCAATGATAAAATGTCAATGTCAGGCAAACTATCTCTTCTAAAATATTAAATGTGAAATTATACAAATATCAAAAGTACCTCATATGGTGGCAATTTTCCAATATGAAAATGGATTTAATTCTATATCTTGTTACATTCCCCTCCTTTATCTCAAAATATCCCATACTCCTAAAGCCCTAGGCCAAAATGTGTACTATCTGACAATATATTTCAGATCCCAAAAGGTTTTATGGTTAAGTGACTTGGGGAAACACTGAACTCAAGAGTGTTGGGTAATTTAATAATCACTTAACAAAAGCACTTAATCCTTATGATAAGACCCTGCTTTCACATATCAAGAACAAGTTTATCATGTTAATGTATGATGTCTCAATTCTGTACTCAATTACTGAAATGAGGTGAAAGAGCCAGGGAAAAGAATGAGGTTATTATTATTCTTTTCTCTCTGTTTTTTTGCACACAAAGCTAAGCTTGCTAAAACTTGGAGTCAGCAAGAAATACTGAATATTTGTACCAACTCATCGGGCCTTCAACTGTGAAAAAAAATTTCTCAGCAAAGGAATAAGCAAGAAGTTTTGATCCCCAGGATTTTAGCTGAGGAAAAAGAAACCTGATGGCTATGAAGTCATAGGGGGGAAAAAGATGCATTTATAGTTGTTCAAAACCCCATATTTTTATCTATTTTATATTTTTATAGACTCCTAAATGAAAATCTTAAGTCAGCTGATGCTTTATTTGAGCAGCTGGACATACACAATATGCAATATATTACTGAAAGAAAGTAGAGTTCATTTGTCATAGAGGTACCCAAGTATGGTTCACTTGTCCATGGGTTATTATTACTCAATTGTTGGTGTGGGGATAAAGAAGGGCAATCAGAAAACACAAGAAGCCTGTATTTTGGTGAATGGCAAATGATCTTCATTAGACGTTGTTTTATTATCTCTGAAACATCCTATGAGGATTTTTCTTAGAGGATTTTCTGAATATTCAGATTAAAGGTGAAATTTTAGTGAAGGGTCCAGCCATTTGAAAATTAATTTGGAACTATACCCCCATCAAAGTCACTAAACTGTGCATAGCCTTTGACTGAGTAATACCACTAAGCTTACTCACCAAAAAGATCAAATAAAAATATTTTGAGCACCTCTTTTTCCAGTGGAAAAGAACTGGAAACTAAAGGGGTATCCTTCAATCGGGGAATGGATGAACAAATTGTGGTGTGTAAATATAATCAAATGTTTATTGTACTGGAAGAAATGAAGAGAGGGATAACTTATCAACCTGGGAAGACTTATATGAACTGATGCAGAGCGAATTGAGCAGAACCAGGAGAACAAGTTAAAGAACAGCAACTACATTAAGAAAAACAACTTGGAAACAGACTTAAGAATTATGATCAATGACCAATCATGATTCCAAGGAACCACTGATCAAACTTATTATTCACCTTCTGCCAGGGAGGTAATGAACTAAAGGTGCAGAATGAGATATAGTTTTTGTTTTAAAACACCATTCACCAGTATGGTGTCATTGTGGACATGGCTAATGCAGGCATTTATTTTACTTGACTGCATATTTGATAGAAGGGTTTTATATATCAAAGCTCTCATCATGCCTGGGATAAAATGTGAACTCAGATCTGACTCCAAGTCTACTGCATTGTACACCACCTCACTGCTTCTTGGGTAGATGTGACCTGGCAACTTCTGCAGGTACTGAAGTTCTTGCCTCCAGGAAAGAAAATTCTTGACACCAATGTCCTTGGCACTGTCAAATGATTCAACATTAGAAATAGATTTGGTTTTGTTATCTGCTTTGCCACTGCACTCAAAGGACCACAGGGCCTTTCAATCTGGTTTGTAGAAGATTCTTCCTACATGTGTTGCTTCCCTCTATCTGAATGTGAGTTTTTTAAGAACAAAGACTCAATTGTTCTTCTATTTGTATCTCCAGCTCTTAGCACATAGTAAGAGTATAATATAAGTTTTTTCATTTATTCCAATTTCTATCAAGCCTAATTTCTCAAATACATGGAAAATGTGCCCACATCTACAAACCATTTTAATGGTCGATGCATATGTCCCACTTAGATACAAAATGAAAGAACTTTTGCAGGAGAAAGGAAACATTTGGAAGGCCCTTTGAAAATGCATTCTTCCAAGACACAGGGGAGAGAATGAGTCAGGATAGCTGGATGGTCTATGTCAGGTCTTTCCTATCCACTTAAGCCAGATCTGTGTCTTGATTTTTGCATCTGATATGCTTGGAAGAAAATAAAGATGATGAATGAGAATATTTTGTACACTGCCAAGTACTGACTACCTGACACAGAATAAGCAAATGACAAGCATGGTCAATTCTCAGATACAACTACATGTTTTCTTGAGGGGGAAATGTGTTAAGTCTGGATTCTGGCCAACTAAGATGGCAAACTTTGATCCACACATAAACCAGGGAATAGGTACAATGCATTTCTTTTGTTTTGTTTTTGTTTTTATGGGGAAATGTTGGGGTTAAGTGACTTGCCCAGGGCCACACAGCTAGTATGTGTCAAGTGTCTGGGGCCAGATTTGAACTCAGGTACTCCTGAATCCAGGGCCAGTGCTTTATCCACTACACCACCTAGCTGCCCAAATGCATTTCTTTTGACACTGCCAATCACACAGGAAGACATTGTTTCCTTTTCAAGCTGGAAAAAAAGTCGATAGGCAGTGGAGGTGGAGAAGAATGGATGGGAAGGAAGAGAGGAGGAGATGAGAGTAGGTAGAAGAGACTTATCTAATAGGAGTTAGTTTGGGCCTGATCTGTTTTGTTTTGCTTTGTTTTCTTTTTTAAAGACCAATCACCAGTACTCAGTCTCCTTGTGCCTAACACTGGTATCCATATATGTTGACATTTTTAGAAGACGAATTTTGTCTCTGTTTTACAGTGAACACAACATTATCTGTGTCAGTGTTATCAATCCTCTCTGTTTTTGTATTTTCCTGATGATGAATCCCACAGAACATAAGTGAACTTTGTGAGTATGCATGTTTGTGTGTTTACATCCCCAGGTCCCAGAACACTGGAGATGTTTGACAAATACTTGTTTAATGAACTACAAAGGCTCTTGAGTGGTGTACATCACAGGGAAAGAACATCTACTCTGTTCCCTAAAAAGACTTTTATCAAATTTTTGTCTAGAGTAAGGGTTTTCAACCTGGTAGGTGGTGCAGTGGACAGAGTGTTGGGCCTGGAGTCAGGACGACTCATCTTCCTGAGTACCAATCTGGCCTCGGACACTAAGTGACCCTGGGCAAGTCACTTAACCCTATGTGCCTCGGTTTCTTCATATGTAAAATGAGGAGAAGGAAATGGAAAATTATTCCAGTATCTTTGCCAAGAAAACCCCAAATGGGTCACAAACAGTTGGACACAACCCAAACAACTGAACCATGAACAAGATGGATTTCAGGGAGTCCTTAACAAGGATGGGATAAAATTACATATTAATTTCAATATAATTCTATATAATCCTTCAAAATCCTATGTAATTTCTTTTACAAAATCAAAAACCTTATTCTGAGGAGTACATAAATTTAACCAGACTGGTAAAGGAATCCATGACACAAAAAAATTAAGTATTCCCAATCTAGAGAATGTAAACTCTGGAAAAGACCATATATAGTTAGTATAATAAGGAAATATATCCTTCACATATCCCCTGCAATGCTTAGAGACCTGTTAAATGTGTATCCTTGAAAATATGGTGGGAGGAGCTGGGTGGCACAGTGGATAAAGCACCAGCCCTGGATTCAAATCTAGCCTCAGACACTTGACACTTACTAACTGTGTGACCCTGGGCAAGTCACTTGACCCTCATTGCCCAGAGGTGGGGGGGAGAGGGAGGGAGAAAGGGGAGGGAGGAATGAATGGGAATATGGTAAAAGAACTTAAGCTGGAGGGCTAAACTAAGTAATTCTTTCTAAAGCTTTGCTTAGGAATCCGCAAATTAGCATTATGCCACAGAGCTGACCAAATAAAAATTCTGACTTGCTCTAGGAAAGAACTACTTTTTCAAATAGTTGGCATTGCTATTTCTTCAGAGAGAAGTACAAATTGGTATCAACAGAATTTTAGTAGACAAATATCAGAAATCATTTTTACATTAAGAACTAGAAAAGAAGTGTAAGATGAACTTTCCGGTGAGGTCTATTGTGTCTGTTTTTGACACGATATCTCAGTTTTTATTTCTTCCACATTTTACTTTTGTTCACCTCAAAATCTGATGTCTTTTTCTTTCTGCCTTTTGTATTGTATGGATGTTAATTTCTGACTTTATAATTTATCATAACAAGCTAATGTTTCTATAAGCACTTTTTCACAGTCCTTTGAAGTAATGATATGTAAAATCATGCCATTCATTTATAGACCAAATATACTAAGTCAGGATTATTTCTTGTGCATAAGAAATCAGTTTAGCAGGCAATGAAGATACTGATCTACTCAACATCCAGTTAAAAAAGAGCAAAAAGGGGGCAGCTCTGTGGCGCAGTGGATAGAGAGAGCACCGGCCCTGGAGTTCGGAGGACCTGAGTTCAAATCCGACCTCAGACACTTAACACTTACCAGCTGTGTGACCCTGGGCAAGTCACTTAACCCCAATTGCCTCACTAAAAAATAAAATAAAATAAAACAAAAAAGAGCAAAAAGAAGACTGCTTTGCAGGTGAGAGTGTGAGTGAAATCAAGACAGGAACAAAAGATGATGAATATATATCTTGAGACAATCACAAGTTTTCAGTGGTGAAAAAAGTCATGTGGTTCTTTTTTCCCCCCGTTTTATAAACAGGAAGGAAAAGCATCTGTTTCCTCTTATAATCATAAATGCTATCAAATTCCTATCCTTTCTCATATTTACAAACTATTCATAGATTTAAAATATATATTAATTAGTTTGTCCATTTTATACTTGAAATCAAATTATTATTATTATTATTATATTTAATCACTGAAATACAGCACCGAAAATCTGTAGTTTTTTTTTAAATTAGGGGGCTATATTTGAATTTCATTTTCACATTCTATACATTTGGGGGGGCAGGCAATAAGGGTTAAGTGACTTGTCCAAGGTCACACAGCCAGTAAGTGTCAAGTGTCTGAGGCCTGATTTGAACTCAGCGGGTGCTTTTATCTGCACCACCTAGCTGCTCCCACATTCTATACATTTTAAATATGAGACTCTAAGCCAGGGGCTCTTAACCTGGGGGTGGGGCCCATGGCGAGATTATACCAAAAATTACCTTAGGATAATTTCAAACTAAGCGATGTGTCAAATTCATTGGATTACAGCATCACAGAATTTTGGAGCTGAAAGCACCCATTTAGTTCAATCCATATTCCAAAAAGGATTTCCCACTATAATATCTCCTAAAGTGTAAATACAATCTCTAACTAAAGACCTCTTCAGCAGCTCATTCCAATTTTGGACAGCTCTAATTGTTAAGAAGTTTTTCTTGCGAGCTGTGTGACCCTGGGCAAGTCACTTAACCCCCATTGCCCTGCCCCCCCTCAAAAAAGTTTTTCTTGACATCAAGTCTAAATTTGACTCTTTTGCAACTTTTACCCATTCTTTGCTCTTGACAAGCCCAATACCTCTTTACATGACAACTCTTCAAATATCTGAACATAAGAGGTATCATATCTTTCACGACCGTCTATTTGATTTGATTTAAAAACATTTAGGCTTATTAACAGCCTGAATTCTTCCAACCAATCCTATACGAGATGAACTCAAGGTACTTTAAAATTATAGCTGCCCTTCTTAGGACATTGTCCAATTTACCAGTGTTCATAAACTGTAGTGCCTAGAACTGAACAGAACAATTCCAATTTGGTCTAACCAGGGTCACTTATTGCTTCCTTATTCCTAGAAGCTATGTCTCTCTTAATTCAACTAATGATCACATAAACTTTTGGGCCTATCACATCACAGGAATGACTCAAACTGAGGGGACAGTACAGTAAAACCACACCCCCCTGATGTTTTTCAGACAAACTACTTACTAGTTATGCCTCCTCCATCTTGAACTTGTTTATTTTTTTGAAGCCTTTAACGATTTTACATTTTTGTAAAGTGAACAGAACCAAGAGAACATTGTGCGCAGAGACAGCTATACTGTTTGATGAAGAACTGTGCCTCAGACACTTGAAACTTACTAGCTGTGTGACCCTGGGCAAGTCACTTAACCCTCATTGCCCTGCAAAAAAACCCCAAAACAAGAATTTATCAAATTGCCACTCATGAGTGTATATATTTTGTCATCTTCATATATTTTGGGGCTACCCATGTCTAGTCTAATAGCAATAAAAATGTCACCTGGCAATAGTTATCCGTAAATTCATAGGATACAAAGAAATGTAAGGTTTTCCTTTTGCTTCTAACAAAGTTCAGTTCTTCCAAGCACGTGATGTCATAGGAACATACTTCTTTAAAAAGATAACGAGATCCAGAAACAAATATCAAATGCCAAGGGACACAGTCCAGGGGTTATCCCTAAAAAATGAGTCAAAAGGCATTAGTAGCCATGGTGGTTTCTGGTCATAAGCACCACTAACCAAGGCCAGTTTTTCACACAGAAGCAAAAATATAAATCAAAATGATAAATGTTGTGTTCATTCAGACAATGAACATATACATCTTCAAGGTTATGCTGAAAACACAACTCTACTTATCTGTAATTTGAATACTTTTCTTTTTTTTTGTCCTTGGGATAAAGAGTCCTATGAAGTAGCCTCTAGGTCAACCAGTCAAATACTCATAATTAGTGATTCCTGTCCACATAAAGAGATTACTGTAAACTCTCAATTAACCTCATTACTTCCAGAAGCTTTAGTGTAGATAATACAAATCCTGGATTATCTTAGCCAGGGCTTTCCTGGAGGAAAAGGGACAGGGGAAAATCCTGAGAGGCAAGAAACTGAGATTGTTGATTCCAGAAAGAAGTCTAACACAAAGGTAATGAATTTCCCCTACCCGTTTTATAAAACAGATAATTATTCCTAGAAATGTTTTAATAGGAAAAACAAAAACCAAAAAATCAAAACTTGAAGCAGAGGAAGAGAACACATCACCAGAAGCCTGTATATTCCTTAATGCGGGTGACAGTGCGATTAGAATTATTATAATAGCAAGGCTGGTTTACTAATTTCTAACACATGAATAAAAACCTTCTAGAATTTTGTCCACCAGGATGTGGATTCTTGATCCAAGGATAGATTTCAAGGAATGTATGAACTTGGATGAGAAAAAAAGAAACTTGACTTTTACTAACTTCTACCTGGAGGAAAGGGAAAGGGAGAGGGAGAGGTATTTATTAATTACTTACTTAATAATATATCAATCCCTTTGCTAGAAAGGACATCAGAGACCATCTAACCTAACCCCTCATTTTATATATGACTTGCCCAATGTCCCACAGAGCTAGGATCAAACTCAAGTTTTCAGATTCCAAATCTATGTCTCTTACCACACCATGGATATAAAAATATACACATGTGTGCCTACATATGTTGAAATAAAAGTACATTTTCTAATTAGCAGCACTAATGCCCTGAGCTGCATTCAAATGAAATTTTAACTGGCTTTGTAGTTTGTATTAGTAAAAGGTACAAAAAGGACATTGTGGCTTTGTTATTACCTTGAAAATACTGAAATAAATGGCTTTATTTTAGTATAGACTAAATAAATATTTTCATTTAGTAAGTAAAAATATTAAAACATTTTCAGTTCAGTTGTATCTGACAGTGACCTCATTTGGGGATTTCTTGGCAAAGATTCTGGAGTGGCTTGCCATTTCCTTTACAGCTCATTTTACAGATAAGAAATTAAGGCAAACAGGGTTGAGTGACTTGCCCAGGGTTACACAGTTAGTATGTTTTTGAGACAGGATTTGAACTCAGGAAAATAGTTATTTCTGATTCTGAGGTCAGTACTCTATTCACTGTGCCACCTAACTACCCTAAAATATTTGTATAAACTATAATAATGCTTTAAGTTTTGCAAAGTTTTTTACAAATATTATTTCATTTTACCTTCACAAAAAACCTAGGAGGTAAATGTTATTATTATCTCCATTTTACAGATAAAGAAACTGAAGCAGACCGAAGTCAAATGACTGGCCCAATATCACACAGCTAGCAAATGTCAAAAGGCCATATCTGAACCCAGGGCTTCCTGATTCCAGGTCAAGCTCTCTATCAACTGAACCACACAAGTGCCTCAACATCCTGGACATGTATACATACACACATATGCAAATATAAACATATATGCATACAGACATAAAAATATTTAAAGAAAAAATGTCATAGACTCAAGTTTAAGAACTCCATTCTTAGCTGCCTAGACCCCTGAAAAGTTAACTTACTTACTCAGTACCATACGGAATTCCTCTGGCTTCACAATCAGTTCTCTACCCACTAGGCCACAGTGCCACTAGTTTAGCAAACATTGCATAGATTAAACAGTCTTTGAGAGACTTGCCTGGGAACCTTAACCAACATTTATAACATTATTTCTATGTGAAAATAATTTTGAGCTCCAAATAACTAACAAATGAACATTTGGAAGAGAACTCATTTACACAATAGGAACTAAATGCCTATACTTTACCTGTGACTATGAGACAGAAAGGCAACATACATTTAAATAGGTAAGTCAGAAGAGAAATTGTGGCTCAATGTCACATGTAATGACCCCAACTCTTCCAAGTCAACTGTCATATTTGGCCCCTCTTCCCAAAGTGAGATGGCGAAGTCAACTAGACCACTTACCATTTTATATCTGCGCCTTTGTTTATTTCATGACTGGTTTTAAAGAAGTTGGCTGATTTTGGTCAAATTTTACAGCCATCAAGGGGTATCAAAACAGACTTTAAGCTTTATTTGTGCATTCATTTCATCTAGAAACCAAAAGGCATCTTATAAAATTTTCAAATGGGCAAATCTTACATGATTTCACCAAGGCCTAAAGTTCACAGAAACCCTATTAAAATAATTTTTATATATCTCAATTCAACCACCCCTGATTTCCTTCAAAGCTCAAGTCAAATACTAATTCTTCCATGAGGTTATTTATAATCTACTACTCCTCCCTCTCCACGGGTTGGAGTGCTTCCTCTCCCAAAGCGAGCTTTGTACATACATACATACATACATATATATGTGTATGTGTATGTGTGTGTGTGTGTGTGTGTGTGTGTGTGTATTGCTTCCTCTTATAAGATATAAGCTATTTGAAGGCAGGGACTGTTTCATTTTTGCCTTTTGAAGTCCCAAGGCCTGCACAGTAAAGAACAAGGCTCAAAGTAAGAACTTAATAAATGCTTGTTAATTGCTTGAACAAATATTAAGTGCCTAATATGTTCACGGCACTATACTTAGGAGCTGGGGATATAAAGATAAAAATGAAACAACATTCCTGGCCTTCAAGATGAAAACATTCTACTAATTATCCATTTTTTATGAGTTCACAGGCCAATTAAACTAATTTTAAATAAACCAAGCTTATTAACTCAGTAGTGACAAATAACAATATTGATGAACAAAGTAAATTCAGCAAGGTTTCAACTCAATCCACTCAGTATTTTGTTTTTTTCTTTGTTTCACGACAACATTCAAAGGAATTGATTTTTACCTATTTGTGGTTTTTGTCTGCCATGTTAATACACATTTTCAAACTGGCTTATATTCTGTAACTTTTATTTTAGTGGAGTTATCTTACTAAAAATAGTTTTGGTTGATCACCTTTAAATAAAACAGGTTTGTAAATTTATTGAAGACTGAATTTTTAAAATAAATTTTATTGATATCTTCTAACTTGTATATTTGCACTGATTTCATAACCAAAACAGCTTCTGCTTTAGAATTAGAGAATGCTACTTAATTAGCCCTAGCAGCAAATGGACAATAGTGTAGTAGGCTCAGTAGCATATGTACCTAACAAAGGTCGATCTCGATTCTATTTGAACCTGGGCAATTCCTAGGTATTCTTTTCTTTTTTTTGGGGGGGGTGGGGAAGTTGGGGTTAAGTGACTTACCCAGGGTCACACAGCTAGTAAGTGTTAAGTGTTTGAGGCCGGATTTGAACTCAGGTCTTCCTGAATCCAGGGCCAGTGCTCTATCAACTGCACCGCCTAGCTGCCCCTAATTCCTAGGTATTCTTAAAGCTAATAAGACTTACCTCCTATCCCTTATTCCTTTTTAACAAGTCTGTGTATACCCATGTTATATAGGAGTTGATTAGAATGAACTCTTTGCCAATGGTTACATACACAACTAGTCCTAGACAAATCTGCAAGTTTGATCTGTTTGAATTTAGCTCCTTTTTTTATTCACCCTCCCTAACTCTCCTTGTTTCAAATACTAAATGACTTCCCTCATATCAAGAACTATCCTCAGGTAGTGTCCTGATGTCACTTACACCTTAGTCTGAATTTAAGGAATATTTGCACCTTAATTCAGAAGATCTAAGTTTGAGTTCTGGCTCTCTCATTTTACTAGCTATATTATCATGAGTCACAAGTCACTTAATCTTACCTTTGAGCAAAACAAGACCCAGCAGGCAGTCAGGCAAGGATATTGCCAAAGAAATTGCCAGAATCCTTGAGTTTCTGTCTTATGCCTAACCATGACTAAACAAAGGGGACATTAGAGAACCAAAGGACAGCTGCCAGAATTCATAATTATTCTTGGTGCCTATATTAAAGTTTTGTAATTAAAGGCTATGATCTTGGGGGGAGGTAGAGCATAGTTTTGCTAACTTTTTTTTTTTTACTATAAAAGCTCCTTTTCTGGATTTCCTAATAGCAAAACAAAAAATCACAAAGGAAACATCAGAGATAGGAAATGCTAACCGTACAGAACCGAAATACATGAGTTAATGCTACAACAAGCACCTCAAATAGCTTATTTCTCTTACAGCTTCCCACACTAAATTGCTTAACTTGGAAGGTGATTTCTTCATGCTGAAAGTGAAGTTAACTTTGAAGCCTGTCCTCATAGAACTGGTTTTAAATTTATAAGATAAGTCCAAGGGAGGAAGTCTTAGCTAACACCTAAGGCATTTAACTCCATATACTCATACTCTTATGGTCATACAAGCCACCATAATAACAACAACAACAACAACAATAATAATAATAATAATAATAACTAACAATAAACTGCCAGGCTCTGTGCTAAGTGCTATATGATTATCATCTCATTTGATCCTCACTACATCCCTAGGAAGTAAGTGCTATTTAGTATTCCCATTTTACAGATGGGGAAACTGAGGCCGACTGAGGATAAGTGACTTGCCTAGGAAGATAAAGATAGTGTCTGAGGCTGGATTTGAAGATTGTATTGAGTCCAGGCACAGCTACCCTGAACATAGGTGACTAAGAGACAAAGGTTTGAGGGAATGAGGAGTGGAGATGTGCCTAGACATTCTTGAAACAACTTGCCCAGTTTCATCTGTCCTTGGCATTGTCCTCAAGATCTGGAAGCCAGGTCTAGCTCACAGAGCTCCAACATTCCCCATCTCACAGAGAATTAAATCCCTGGAGCATCTGGCTCATCCGATTTCTGCCACAATGAAGAGAACAAATGGATGGGAAAGGTAGGAACCTCTCAAGTGACAGCCAGGATGCCTACTAGACTCTCACTTTTCCTCCATTTAAGAAATCAATGCCAGTATCTGGAGGCATCTGCTGGTTTATAAAGTGACAGATGGATATAAGAAGAGCCAAAGGATGGCTTTCAGGGACAGCCTTTTGGCTTTCTCAACGTGCAGTCCTCTCAGACATAGGTATAGGCCATTTGGGCTCTTCTTTGACCCATGCGATCACATACCAGTTGACAAGAGCTGGGCCAAGAATAGCACTTTTACTCACACGGTCACAAAAACACAAATTGAGGTGTGCTTGAAACACTATCTCCATTTATAGATCTAGCTAGGCTGAAATTTACAGTATCTGGTGGTGACTTGGATGAAGCCATTGAAAGGGTGATGTGGTCTCTCTGTTTTGACATTAGGTGCTTTTCATTCTTGCCAAGGTAATTAAATTAGGAAGGACACCTAACTGAACAGAGACAGTTCAGCCCTGGTTGTTAAGTAGCATTACCTAAAATGATATTAAGCAATAATATAGTTTGGAAAGGGGAATAAGGAATGGGAGGTGAGTCTTATCAGCTTTAAGAATACTTCAAGACCTGTCCAGAATCAAAAAAAGTTTAGGGTTTTAGCTGATCATAAGATCTCTCATTAGGAGGCAATCATGGATCCCTTTTAATAAAAAAAAAATCTCAATTTATTTCTAAAAGGTCTGACAATAAGACAGAAATCATATCCATGGTTAAAATAATTCCTTATTACTATACTTACTACACCAACAGGAAAAGCCAAGACAGCCAACATCCAGTCACGGAGAGAGATGAGTTTCTTTAACTGTCTTTCTTGCTCTTGGTTACTACTCCCTCTGGTCAGGAGACTGGAAAGGTCAGTCAGTACACAAATTCCAAAAAAGACAGCCTGGACAACCTATAAGGAAATAACACCCCATGTCAACACTGATATAACATCCAAAAAGAACGATGCAATGGGACAACAAATTATCATTTTAAAAGACTGATCCTTTATATCAAATGGATTGATTAAAAATAGCAAATGAAGAACCTTTAAATAGCAAACTCTCTACTTAAATATCCTTCCCTCAGATGGAAAAGAAGAAGCAAAGTAGCATTTCCCACCTGACTTTTCAGCCAAGGGAAAGTTCAACTGTAATGGGTCACCCTTTATGCTCTGAAGACTGCTATCCCATTTGCTCAGGTAGACAAAGACAAAGCAGCTAGTGCTGCTGCTGTAGGCTCACTAAGGTTGAAACCAGATTCAAGTTCACCCACTACCTTCCTTCCTTCCCTTCTTTTTGAGGTACTTTCATTTTTTTATTCCATTTGTTTTTTATTTTGAACTTAAACACCAAATAAAATGAGCATTTCCATATACAATGTAGAACAGAAGAGGAGCACTGTACACGAATCTGTTGATACATAACAGGGATTATGTATAACTTCAACAGGTAACTTTAAAAGCTATCCTGCTTGTCTGTATTTTCTTAGGGACTTCATTCTGTCTTCTCATTTAAGGAGCAGGGTTGGGGGAGAGTAGTCCTATCCCTAAAACTTCTCTCCCTTCTCCCAAATATGAAAATATAAAACAACAAAAAATCTTGTAATAAATATACACTTTCAAGCAAAAAAAAAATTCTTTTATTGGCCATGTCTACAAATTTATGTCTCATTCTGCATCTTGTATTCATCACCTTTCTGTCAAGAGATGAGTAGCATGTTTCATTGTTGTTCCTTTAGAATTGTGTTAGTCATTGCATGATTACAATTCTTAAAATATTTCAAAGTTATTTGCCTTTAAAATGTTGTTGTATAAATTTTTCTCCTGGTTCTGTTCACTTAATTCTACATAGTTCATGCAATTCTTCCCAAGTTTCCTAAAAACCCACCTCTTTCATTTCTTAGGAGCCAATAATATTCCATTGCATTCACATATTTTAAATTGTTCATACATTCTTCAATTTATGGGTACACCTCCTTAGTTTCCAGGTCTTTGCCGCTACAAAAAGAGAATATTTTTCTACATGGTTCCTTTTCCTCTTTCTTGGGAGAGCAAATTAGATACACAACTATAATGAGATATACCAGTATAGAAAATCAGAAACAAAGTTAAAGGACTTATTCTTTGCATATAAAAGGAAAAATTAATATACAGTTTTGTATCACTTAAGGAAAAATTCATCTTAAAATATGGGTTCCATTTTTGGAAGCATAAGGACTAATGGGGAAAAAATGATTGAATGGCATGGATGGAAAATAACAGAAATTGGAGCGGGCACAGATTTAAAGCATATCATCAGCATACATAATCTGATTCCATCCTTTAGCCAACTAAGATGAATATCTAAGAAGTGAAGAAAAGGTACTGAAGATAGTCTGAGGGATAAATAAACATTGATATAAAACAGAGAAGAGAAAAATTTATGGTAAACATGAGAAAACCTTTTCTAAAGCTGAAACCTGTTTAACTATAGAGCTGGTTTCTCAAAAGTGATACTAGAAGGTCTAGTGGTCAAAGAGAAGAAAGGAACAATCATTTATAGAGCACCTACAATGAACAAGGCACTGTGCTAAGTGTTTTACAGTTCTTATCTTATTTAATTCTCATGACAACTCTGGAAGGAAGGTGCTATTATTATCGCCATTTTATAGGTAAGGAAACTGAGTCAGACAGTGGTCAAGTGACTTGCACAATAAGTGTCTGAGATCACATTTGAGCTCATGTCTTACTGACTTAATGCTCCAAACACTGCTTCATCTAGCTGCCTCAAACACAGAGAAAGAGAAGTCAACAAAACAATAAAAACTATCTGTTCAGGAGAATTCTTGTATAGATGAGGTAGAGACTAAACAATCTAGTAGGCCTTCCCAGGTTCTCAGCTTTCATGAAACAAAAACCTATCCAAAGCAGCATTGCCTTAGATAACCCCCACACTATTTTCTGAAAAAAAAAAACAAAACAAAACAAAAAAACCCTCCAAGTCATAGCCTCCCTAATCAATCATAAATTGAACTGCTTGTATCAGCTATGTTTTTTTTGGACAACTTCATACAGAGAAGAATTCAGTGACACTGTAACACAATGATTTGCCATATTTATGAAATTCCTAAAGGGACTAAAAGCACAGAGGACTCTATGAGCTGTGGTAAACAACATGTTGTAATATAGCCCAACAAATGATAATGCAAGTTACAGAAAGTATAGAGAAGGGTGGAAAATACATTCCCTTGGCTTGAAGTCATACTTTTTTCAGAGCCAGGGCTTGATACAGGGGAATTTTCCTGGCTTCTTTTACTTGAAATAAATCACTGACGGTGAACTTGCATGAGATACATTTCTCTTTTGCCCCCAAACACAAGAGAAAAGCCTCTGAAAACAAGTCTTGGGTATAGGCTGGGAAAAGGAGGGGATTGGGAATTAAGGAGCAAGAGGTCATTCCTTTTAGTAATTGACATATGAACTACTATATGGGTGTCCCACTGAATAACACAAGAAAGGGTATAAAGGAACTTCAAGGTCACCTTCCTGGTTTTACCTTAGAGTAGGAGTGCACTTTTATAATCTAAACCAGTCTGTTCAGATTATTTAATCTACTAATGAAAATCTCCAGTAAAAGAGATTCCACACACCCCCCTGAGTCAAATAATCCAGAGTTTAACTGACCTGATAATTTTTTCCTGATATTTTAACAAACTTCCTCTATCCCAGCTTGACTTTGTGCCTTTTTCAGTGGTCAGAAAATTGGGGCAGTAGAACTTAATCTTACCATCTTCAGGGTTGACAACAACTAATTCAGCTGTGCCTGAGGTGAGACAATTGAAAGGATGGCAAGACTCACTTATTGATAACCAATACCTTTACTGACTATGGGAATTGTTTTACATATCTAGAAAGGGAGGGAGGATTTTTCTAGATTAATATTTTCTGAAATTAGTGGGATGATCCCAAGACACTTCCACGTAAATCCTATGCATAATGCTAATAAGTACAGCATTTCAATTAACAGATGATACTCATGACAAATGGCTGTCTTCATGGAAAGGGTCTCCAAGCCCTTTCACTTCCTGTCTCTTCCTTCTCAATCTTAAAGCTCTGTTGTGGTACCAAAAAGGAAAAATAAATCTGACAAAATTCAAAAGTAGTTTGGAGTTTGTAGCATCTGCAAGAAAAAAAAAGGGTTGTTGTTTTTTTTTATAAGGGAGACATTATATAGGACGTGATATGTCACAGAAATTTGTGGGTGGCAGTCTTGGGTAGAAAACAGTTTGAGGACCCCTCATTTAGAGGCTACTATCCAAGGGGTTCTGTTCATGGTAATGTTTACCAAGGAGAGGTTAAACCATTGCCAACTGTCCCTTTGGTCTGTCCTTTGAGATTCTATTTAATAAAAGCCACTAACTCATAGACCACAAGTGAAAGGAATAAGAATGGAAAACACAGAAGGCATTCCTAGGATGGGAGTCCCTTCCTCCAAATGCAATGAGGAAGTGAGCAGAGAGTAGACAGGCTAAGGTTGGGAAGGTGGCCATCTAGACTCCTAGCTGAGGCTTCTCAAAAAGAGAAAGCTAATTACTGTGAAAAGGCCACTGTCTTTGTCCTCAAAATGACTGGCTGATATTCATTATTATTAACCCTGTGATTGACATTATCCTCAAGTATTTGAGCAAATGAGCAAGTATACATGGCATGTTGTGGAGATCTGTAAAAGTCAGTTGGCTTTCACAGAGAGACAGCATGGTATAATGGAAAGAATGGTAGATTATGAATGAGAAAATGGGGCTCAAGTTTTAGTTCTGTAATTAACTGGCTGTATAACTTCAAGCAAACCACTTCTCTTGGATTCAGATTTCTAATGTATAAAATAAATGTGTTAGACCATGTGGTCTAACCTCCTTAGTCCAACCTAAAGATTCTTAGACACATGTGTTTGTGTATGTGCGTGCATGTGTGTGTGTGTATGTGTGACAAACCCCTTTGACAGTCTGGCGAAACTTATAGAAGTAATTTTCAGAATAATGATTTTAAAAGCATAAAATACAATAGACAGGATTAAAAAGAAAAGTAAAGATTGGTGAAAATAAAGATGTACTACTTCCCATCCAAATTCACAGACACCCTAAAATCTCAGTTGAAGAAATCCTGGTATAAATCAACTAAAGTATATTAATCCTCCCTCACAGATTATACTTTTCCAGACTTGTAAATGCAATATGTCTTGTTCAAGCACAGATACTATTATATTTAAACTGCATCAGAGAAAACAGAAATGGAGATTCCTTTTATATAAATTAAGTTTTCCAAGTTATATTTATTTTTAGGGGAAAAAATTACTAATATTTCTTGTTTTCTCATCACCTTTACTTCCAAATACATTCCCAACCTCCTTCCTATCCATATAATGAAGACAAAAATATAGAAAAGCAATTCAGTAAAACTAATAAATACATCAATTTTGTCTGAGAGTATCAATCAGTCAAGTATTTGGGACACCTGGGTGGCACAGTGGACAGAGCACTGAGCCAGGAGTAGAAGATCTGAATTTAATTCCAGCCTCAGACACTCAGTAGCTGTGTAGAGCACTGCTCCTGAAGTCAGGAGGACCTGAGTTCAAACCTCACATCAGATACTTACTAGCTGTGTGACCCTGGGCAAGTCACTTAACCTTAATTGCCTTAAACATCCAGGGCCATCTCCAGTCATCCTGATTTATCTTGCCACCGGACCCAAATGGCTCTGAAGGAGAGAGTAAGGCTGGTGACTTTGCACAGCCCTCCCTCACTTAAATCCAATTCACTGCAAGTCATGACATCACCCCCATGTCACGGTCCTCTTCAAGAACAAAAGACAAACAACAATGATGACAACGACGACCCTAGGCAAGTCATTTAACCTGTTTGCCTCGGTTTCCTCATCTGTAAAATGGGGATAATAATGCTATGTACCTCCCAGGGTTGTTGTGAGGATCAAATGAGCTAATACTTATAATACACTTAGCAAAGTATCTGGTACATAGTAAGAGCTATATGAGTATTAGCTGTTATTTTTGTTATTATTAATTGAGCATCTATTATGTGCCAGGCATTGAGCTAGGTACTGTAGATACGAGTACAAAGAATTAAACAATTCCTATTCCCAAGGAGCTTACATTCTAGTGGGAAAAACAACATATGTACACATACACACACATATATAATGAATAAATATTATACACACAATAGTTAAATACAAAATTGTTTGGAAGGGAATGTACTAGTAATTGAGGGAGAACCAGAAAAACCTTATTGCAATAGATGGGCTTGAATGGTATCTTAAAGGGAAGGAGACTCTACAGGGTGAAAGTGAGAAGGAAGTGCATGCCAAGCAAGTGGGCAGCCAGTGTAAAAGATACAGAGGTGGGAAAGGAAGTGTTCTATGTGGGGAACAGATAGAAAGCTAATTTGGCTAAATTACAGAGTGAAGGAGATGAAATATATCTAATGAGGCTGGAAAGCTAGATTCAGGCCAGACTATACTTCAAAGATTAAAAAAAGAACAGTTCATATTTATGATATTAAATTGTTCTATACTATTTTATTTTATTAAGGCTTAATTAAGTTACTATTCTCCCTCATTATGTAAGGTTAAAACTCCTTAAGCCTGCAACTTTAGTTCCCTCTTGTAAGTCACCCACCACCCACTTTTGGGAGAAACTTAGAATAAAGGTGAAATGTATCTTATGAAGGGCTTATATCAGATATTCCAAACTGTACAAAAATCGCCATGCTCCAGACTAAGGATAATCCCCATTCTCTGATTCTAGTCAATCATAATTCAATAATGGCCACATTCCTAAAAAAAGATTGTGTCACTCTCCTATAAAAGAACTACCTTAGCTGTCAGGGGTGTACTGGGTTACTGAGGGGCCTTGGACCCCATTTATTGGCACTTATTAGTTTTGCTAATAGGGACAGCTAGGTGGCATAGTAAACAGAGTGCCAGGCCTGAAGTCAGGAAGATTAATCTTCCCTAGTTCAAATCTGGCCTCAGACATTTGCTAGTTATGTGACCTTGGGAAAGTCACTTCGTCCTGTTTGCCTCAGTTTCCTCATCTGTAAAATGAGCTGGAGAAGGAAATGGCAAATCACTCCTATATCTTTGCCAAGAAAACCCCAAATGGGATCACAGAGTTGAATATGACTAAAAAATGATACAATAACACAACAAAGATTTGCTAATAAACTGATCATGCTCAAAACATTGTTGCCTCAGTTCCTCTTATTTGCATATTTCAATAATGACATATTTGATCCTAGAGGAAATAGAAAACCACTGGAGTTGCTAATCTTCCCTAAATAATATGCTATATTTATCCTTAATGAATATCATCCCATAAAGTTTAAATAATTACTTAATTTTTACAGTATAAAGATGATAAAAATCTATTGGATCCAATTATATTGTCCTGTATCCAAAATATATAATGTAAGAGTAGGAGTCATGCTTTCCGCCCTCATTCTTTTTTATTCTTTGTTCTAAAGGATAACTCTCTGGTTAGGAAAAGGATATATGAGAAATGCAAGAAGGGATAAAAACCAAAGATATCAACAAAATTTTTTTTAAAAATAAGAGCTGTTTCAAAGCTCACTGTCAAAAAGTAGATTATGAAGGAATTGCCAAAGAAGCTTCTCAGAGGCAAAAGAGGTAAACCTAAGGAGTATTATATGTGCCTAGGCAGGAGAAGGTATTGAGGTCCCATGTTATCCATGGCAGTGGAAAGGTCAAGAAAGATGAGGATAAGAATGAAGGTGACCTTTTATTTTGTAGTAAGATCACAGTTAAAAAAAAAAAGATAATGCAATCTAACTTTAATACTTAAAATGATCTGTGAGTTCATTGGTGTAGGTATTCTATCCACCTTTCCATAAGCACACTAAAAATAGTGTTTAAGTCAGGGGTTCTTCACCTAGGATCCATAAACTTGTTTTAAAAAATATTCCAGTAACTCCATTTCAATGTAATTAGTATCATCTGTAAACCTATGCATTTTACTTCATGCATTTACAAACGTTATTCTGGGAAGGGCTGCATAGGTTTTACAAGACAATCAAAGGAGTCCACTACACAAAAAAGATTAAGAGTTCCTTGTCTGGCTGATCTTATGTGACAGTCCCACTGTATTCTGCACTGGTCAGACTTCATATGAAGCAGTGTTCAATAATGAGTGCTACATTGTTATATTTACAAATTATGAAGCATCCACCATAGCATGGCCAAGATGATGAGGGAATTAAGATGCATGTCATAAGAAACAGCAGAAAAAATTGGAGAGCTTTAGCCTGGAAAAGACTTTCAGATGTCATGACAACTATTTCATTTATCTGATGATCTTTACAATCCAGTCGAACATTATACAGGATGTTTCCCCCAAAAAAATTGGGACACCTTTTGTTTATATGTATGTGTTTGGCCATCTATGTATGTGTTGATTTTATACATGTATATGTTTCATCCTACATAGTGATATATATATATATGTATGTGTTTCATCCTATGTAGTGATCTATACAGTATGTAAATCTATATGTTTATGTGTGTATATAGGTAGAGTCAATCCTCAACATTAATGCACTTAAGTTTCTCAATTTCAAGCATTCATTTGATTTTATTAGTAACCTAATTTTCACTTTCTTGTTGGCAGCATCACACATTTGCCACTATGGACAGTACAGAAAAAAATGAGAGGCACCATGTGCAAGTTTATATCCTCAAAAAGGAGGAAAGTATCTGTAAACGTTTCTGTGAATCCACTTCAGAAAATGCTAATGTAACCTCTCAGTTGTGCCATAAGAGAATTGAAAAAAATGGGAGAATGGCTAAGTTTGTGGGTAAATGAGATTGGTGGTTACCCCAACCACTTCATAGGTGGGCCAGTGAGGAGCTAGAATTCTGAGCTTGAGACTGGAGGGCCAAAGACTCACCCCAAGGCAAGTGCTTTTCTTCAGAGAACGATTAAATCACTGAGTCAAAATGAAGATGAGAGATGGTAGGAGTCACCCCTTTCCCTTTTTTATCTCTGTGCTCTTCTGATACTGCTACCCCTCTACCCCTCCACATGAGGGGGCACCTCTTCTCTACATTTTATGAGTTATTTCATTGTTACTGTGTTAGGAAAAGTGCTTATTATCAGAATCAATGTTTTGTTATAAATAATTGTATGCAGAAAAGTGCATTTTCAGCTATCTGTAGCTAAAGGTTTTAGTTTTTTGGTGGCCTGGGAATTTAACCTTCTATTTCCCATAGGTTCAATGTATCAATATTCATGGTTTTTACTTTAATGCTATGTTACTTCCAAAAAAATTGAGGATTGACTATTTTGTTATTGTTCAGTCATTTCAAACATGTCCTACTCTTCATGACCCCATTCGAAGTTTTCTTAACAAAGGTATTGATGTGGTTTGCCATTTCCATCTCCAGCTCATTTTATAGATGAGGAACTGAGGCAAATAGGGTTAAGTGACTTGTCTATAATCATACAGCTAGTAAGTATTTGGGGTCAGATTTGAACTCAGGAAGATGAGTTTTCCTGACTTCAGGCCCAGCACCTATCCACTGTGCCACCTGCCTGCATATGACTGTATATAAATACCTAGAATAAATACCTATAAATACAAAAGAAAAAATATATTATTTTAAAAACCTAATATCAGAAAAAGAAACTGAACAGGCCATATGTGAACTCTCAAAGAAACTCCATGACCAGATGAATTTACAAGAGAATTCTATCAAACATTTAAAGAACAATTAATTCCAATACTATATAAAGTGTTTAAAATAAAAGAAAGTATTCTTCTTATCTTTTTTCTATGATACATATATGGCCTTAATACCTAAACCAGGGAGAAACTAAGTAGAAAAAGAAAACAATAGACCAATATTCCTAATGAACACTGAAACAAAAAATTCTACATAAATATTAGTAACTTGGCTAAATTGCTAATATATAACAATAATTATACATGTATCCATGACATGTCCATGATGTGGGCATGGCACAATACAAAATAATCTAATATAATCTAATCCAATCCAGTCCAATCCAAATTGGAAAGATTATACACTATGGCCAGGTCAGATTTATATCAGGAATGTGAGCTGGTTCAGTATAAGTAAGACTATAAACAAAATAAACTATGTATAATAAAAACCATATGATTATACAATATATGGCCAAATAAAACAATTTAACAAAATCTGACACCTTTTTCTTTTAAAAAATCTAGAAATCATAGGAATAAGAGGGCCTTTCCTTAATAAACTAAATAATACCTAAATCCAAGAGCAACCATCATATGGAATATAAGAAAGTTAGCGTTACCAATAAGATCTTACCAAAAGCAAGGGCACAAAATATTACCATTTTTATTTAACATATTGTTAGAAATTATACCTACAGAAATAAGGAAAAGCAGAAGAAATTTAGAGAATAAGCACAAAAAAACCCCAAAACTATCTTTTTTTACAGATGAAATAATGGTGTACTTAGAAAATCCTAGAGTCAACTAAAAAATTAATTGAAACAACTTCATCAAAGTTGCAGGATAGAAAATAAATCTACATTAATCATCAGCATTCCTACATATTAAAAAACAACAACCTAGGGGCAGCTAGGTGGTGCAGTGGATAGAGCACCGGCCCTGGAGTCAGGAGTACCTGAGTTCAAATCTGGCCTCAGACACTTAACACTTGCTAGCTGTGTGACCCTGGGCAAGTCACTTAACCCCAATTGCCTCACTAAAAAAAAACACAAAAAAACAACCCAGAATACTGTTTATCTTCCTCTATTTTTATGTGTTTCAAAGCATAAGGCCATGTTCTCTATAAAGAAATCCCAGAAATTGGACTAGGTGATATCAAACACTTCAATGTGTCTCAAAGCAGTGATTTTAAGCAGTTTTCACAAGCTCCAACATGATTATGTCCAAATTCTTACCAAAATATTTGAAAGTACTTTTTACCTTTACATCACCCCCAACGCATCTGAAAACTGGTCATTTACATCTTTGCTCAAAAACAAGGAAGGAGGGGAGAACCTGCTATGCCTAGAAGTCCTTTTAGCTAGTTCTAATTATTAGGAAATTTCATAAATCGGCTTCTTTGCTACTTCTACTTTCATTGTTATTAGTTCTGTTCTCTGGGGCCAAATTAAGGAAGTCTTCCCCAAGGGCCAATGCTTTATTGGTCCTGGGGCTGTAAAAGCACTCCAGTTATCTCCCTATTTGATAAATTGATCAATTTACTCTCATTAAAAATAAACTAGTAGGCAAATCAGCTCAAGTTCTTGGGGACTAGTGGATATCACTCATAACATGAAAAGAGTTATTTTCCTTTCATAAGAGTGACCTAAGCACTTGGAAGCACTAAGCACAATGCCTGGCACATAGTAAGTGCTTAATAAATGGTGACGAACTCAAGGTCTACCTTCAGTTCTTTGAAATCAGAGTGAAGAACTAGACAAAAGGTTGAAAAAATCATTAATATAATTAAGAGAAAGATAGATAGATGATAGATAGATAGATGATCGATAGATAGATAAGCAGACCTTACCTTGTATTGGAGGGGACAAAAAAATATGGAGACCCCACAGATATTTTTAAAAAAAGGGTAAATTTACCCTGCCTGTCTTCAAACCTTAAGAGAATATCATTCTTGCCACTGGAAAGGATATAAACAATCAAGGGAGTCTTCACATATAACAGTTCTTTATTATATTACTTTGAGTCACTTTTTTGAAAGAGGCAGAATTATACAAGGTAAGCCAAAAGTTAAGAAAGGGACTGATGTTTTAATAACTCTTTTCAAATTATTTTTTCTTTACTTCCTATATATACATATATATATATTTCCTATATGTACCATATGTGATGCTATGGTACTATAAATTAAAAACAAAAATAAAGGATATTAATAATAATAATAATAAAGTTATCAAATATTAAAGCCCCTTTTTGACTTTTAGCCCAACCTGTATAATGATGAGAATGAAAAGCATGGTATAGAGATAAAACATTGGACTTTGGGTCAGGAAGACTTGAATTCTTTTTTTTTTTTTTTGGTGGGGCAATGGGGGTTAAGTGACTTGCCCAAGGTCACACAGCTAGTAAGTGTCAAGTGTCTGAGGCCGCATTTGAACTCAGGTCCTCCTGAATCCAGGGCCGGTGATTTATCCACTGTGCCACCTAGCTGCCCCCAGGAAGACTTGAATTCTAACCCAGATATTTATTAGCTGTTTGACGCAGGGCTAGTCATTTAAACTCTGTGCCTCACTCTCCTCGTCTGTAAAATGAAGGGATTAGAGTCAATGATCTCTAATGGCCCTTCTAGCTTTCCATCTTTCATGTGAACCTGGGTACCTCTTACTTGCATAAATATAAAAGCAAGGCACTTGGTGAACTTTAAACTACTAATATAAATATCTGTTGTTATTGTTATAAAACAGTGCAGCATATATGTGTGTTTGTATGTGTATGTCTACAGACACACATATATATACACATATGTATATGCATGTGCAAGCACACTTGCATGTGCATGCACACACACACACACACACACACAAACACACACCGTAAAAAGCCAAAAGGAATCAAACACTAAGTAGCTTAAAGTGAATAACAGCTAACAAAGTCACAGTGTCCTTTGGCAGACATACATACATACATGATACTGTTAGGTCAGTTTCGATTTGTACTGCTGTCATCAGGGTTTAGTCTGAGCTAGATATGAAAAAGAGGGTCATTACCTATGCCCTTTACTGCCCCTATTAATGGCTTCCATAGCTACTCAGAGTGGCAACTAAATTAATTAAAAAAATATGAAGGAATATTCCAAGCAGGGGCCCTGCGTCTCCACTGGGACATTAACTTTAAACACAGCTCCACCTCAGTTGTTTTGCAGAGATGGAATTTCCAGCCATGAGCTCAGCTTGACAGACATATATACCATCTGTCTCTGAAGTGTTACCAGCCTGAATTTTCTTACTATGTATCACAAGGAGAGAGATGGAGAGGTCGAAGGTACAGAATTTCTCACAGAATTATAAATAAGGGTTGACTAGATGGTGAGGATTAAAAACATTGCACTTTCTGTGATAATTTTGATTCTTTTTCTTTTAAGGTTTCTCCTCTCATTGCTTTACTCCTAATTCCACTCCAAATGTTCATATGCACTATTTGTGTCCAACCTGTGACAGAGCATTCTGAGTTCCTTTTGGTCTGATCAGCCAATGTGTCTTGACTCCAACACAGTGATGTCATTTTGGTACTCTGAAAACAGAGGACAAGGCCAATTCCTTCTAACTGCACCACTAATCCCTGCCACAACTGCCCACTATCATCACGATCACCACCACCATTTTGTTCTCTTTCACTAAGAAATTAGACCCTATTTACAATACGGTTTGAGGTTGGAGATTCACTTACCCAATGAAGAAGTATTAAAGTGTCATCCACATTGTTATCATTTCATACTTGGGCAGCTTCAATTAAGTTCATTTTAAATTATTACTGACATTTTCTGTTGTTCTCTGGAATTCAAGAAATCATTACAACTTTCTCTATCCTAGTTACAAGGGAATGCAGCTTCATTATACTTTTCCTTGCTATTGAGCAAATGTGTAACACAGTTCATGTGAAATAGGATGTACTCATATTAGATTAAAACTTTAGTGTTTTCTTTATTAGGAATTGTGGCAAACTGTGAATGACAACCTTTCTCAACAATACAATGATCCAAAACAACCCCAAAGGACTACTGATGAAATACAGTATCCACCTCCAAAGAAAGAACTGATATTGATGGAACACAGAATGAAGCATGTTATTTTTCACTTTCTTTCATTTTTTTCTTTTATTCAAGTTTTCTTGTACAGAATGACTAATATGGTTATGTTTTACATAATTGCATATGTAAAAAAAATAAATATTGGCCATGGGGGGGGGATTTGAATGGGGCAGACAACACACATATGAGTATGAGTGGTGGAGAAGAGCAATTAAAAATGGAAGTTACAATAAAAAAAAAAAGAATTATGGCACCAAAGCTATATTCTGTATTAACAGGTTATGCCATTGTTTTTCTTCATTCCGCATTTCCTTATTTCTACATGAGTGTCTATGTTTCTTCAGAAGTCAAGTAATGTCCTAAAAAGGGAAAGGCAGAAAACTAGAAAATAGTATGACAGAAACTAGGTATAAACCAACATCCTATAGCATATAACAAGGTACGGTCAAAATGGGTACGTAATTTAGACATAAAGAGTGGTGTCATAAACAAATCAGGAAGGCATGGAATGTTAACCTGTCAGATCTATGGATAAGGGAAGAATTCAGGACCAAATATGATAAAGAGAGCAATGTATGATATAAAAGATCATTTTTATTATGTTAAATTAAAAAGGTTTTGCACAAAGGAAACCAATGAAACCAAGATTAGAAGGAAAGGAGAAAGCTGGGAAAATATTTTTATAAGTGTCTCTGATGAAGGCCTTATTTCTCAAATATATGGAGAACTTGAGTCAAATTTATAAGGATACAAGTCATTTCCCAACTGATAAATGATCAAAGGCAGCTTTCAGAAGAAATCAAAGCTATCTATAGCCATATAAAAATGCTCTAAATCACTATGGATTAGAGAAATGCAAATTGAAACAACTCTGAGGTACCACCTCACACCCAACAGATTGGCAAATATGACAAAAAAGAAAAATGATAAATGTTAGACAGGATGTGGGAAAATTGGGACACTAATGCACTGCTGATGAAATTGTGAACTGATCCAACCATTCTGTAGAACAATTTGGAACTATGCCCAAAAGGCTATAAAACCTTGCATACCCTTCAATCCAGCAACATTACTACTGAGTCCGTATCCCAAAGAGATCAAAAAATGGAGAGGGAGGGAAAGGACCTATATGTATAAAAATATTTAAAGCAGCTCTTTTTATGGTGGTAAAGAACTGGATCAATGTCATAAACTGACCTCCCTGGCTTCCTTTAAATCTCAACTAAAATCCCATCTTTTACAGAACTCTTCTTATTTCCGGCGTCATCCCTCTGTTAATTATTTTCTATTTATACTGCATATAGCTTGCTTCAAATACATTTGTTTGCATGTTGTCTCCCCCATTAGATTGTAAAATTCTTGAGGGCAGGGACTGTTTTTTGCCTCTTTTTGTATACCCAGTGCTTAGCACAGTATCTAGCACATCACAGGAACTTAATAAATGTTGATTGACTGATACTTTGAAGCTATTCTCAACAGAAGAAAATGTTGAACAGAATGTGAAGGACAGGACAAAAAATGATTCCCAGAGAACTGAAACCCACTATATGTGATAAGAGGATGAAGTTTTTATGATTCTTTTACTTGTTAGAAGGCTATCTGGGAATATCCTATCCTTCTATGAATCACTACAAACAAATATGGGTTCTTCAAAAAGTGAATCCATTATATGAGCAGTGTGTGGATTTGTTTTGCTTTATTAAGTTTGTCATAAATGATGGTCTGGTTTTTTTTAATTAGGAGAAGAGTACAGGGAAAGTGAGAGTGATGTCAAAATAAAAAAAGAAAAGAAGTTCACTGAAGTATTTAAAAAACACACAAAAAGAAGAACAGAAGGCGATCCAGAGGGACATCCAGACTTAAAACTAACATGGTGAATTTGTGCTTTAAAAAAATGGTTTGTAAAAGAGATTCACAATTTATCTCCTTTTTCTACAGCCTTTACATATGGAGATATTCATATGAATTGGTATTTATCAAGGACAGAATAACAAAAATTAAAATTTAGTTCTTAAATTAACCCTTTCCATTAAAAAAAAATTAACAGTCTTGTAGATAAGAACACTCCTCACTGGGGTCTTGTAGCAAGGCACTTAAAAAAGTCTTGTGTCATCTTTATGGCCAAGGTAAAGAAATGTGGATTTCCTGTAAGTGCAGATAGGGATGATAATAATAGGGCTAAGTAGATTCTGGACTAGAAGTGATTAGTGGATTTATGTTAACCTGAAGCAAATTCTCTTTAGGTAGAATGTTTTCTATCTCATTGGTCTCAGTTAGCCCTATATCTTTTTCACTGAATTGGATGAAGTACATAGATAGCATGTTTCTAAGAATTGCAGATAACACAAGACCGGGAAGGTTAATACATTAAATGACACAACTGAGGACCAAAAAGATCTTGCCTAGATAAGGGATGCTGAGTCATATCTAATAAGATGTAACTTAACAGAGTTAAATGTATAATTCTGCGTTTGGCTTGAAAAATCAATTGCAGAAATGGAGCAGGAGGAAAAATGGATGAGATAGCAATGCATCAATTAACCAACCAACAAATATTTATCTACTATTTGCCAAGCATTGAGCTAGGTACTCAGGATACAAAAACAAATAATGAAACAATCCCTACTCCAAGAGAGTTTACACTCTTATGGTGAAAACAAGGATATATAAATAGCAATATTTCTATAGCATAAATGTAAAGTAAACAAATGCAAATAAAATACAAAGTAAATGTATTTAAAGTATTTTAAAATATGAGGTAGTTTGGAAGAGAGAACACTAGCAGAGAAAAACTTTCACATAGAAGGTGATACTTGAGCTGCATCTTGAAAGATACAAGAGACCCTGGGAGGCAGAGGTGAGAAGGAAGTGTATTCCAGGCAAATGCAACAGCCAGTGCAAAGGCAAGGAGACAGAAAAAGCATCTCCTGTATGAGAAACAAAAAGACAGTTTGGTTGGATTAAAGAATGTGGGAATAGGGAGGAAAGTCTGATGGGACTAGGAAGAGAGGCTGGACACAGATTCTATAAGATTTTAAAGTTTAACAGTAACATTTATATTTTATCCCGAAGGCTAAAGGGGGCTACTATAATTGAGTAGGAAAGTAACATGGTCAATCTGCATTTAAGGGAAATGATTTTGGCAGCAGTGTGTAGGATGTACTGGAGTGATGAGAAACTTGAGGCAAAGAAGCCAATCAAGAGACTGCTACAATAATCTAGGAAAGAAGTGAAGAAGGCATGAACTAAAGTGGTAGCTGTGTTCGTGGTGAGGGATCAGATGCAAAAGATGTTGTAAATGTAGAAACAATGAATTCTGGAAACTGGCTGTGTGGGGTGAGAGAAAGTGAGGAGTCCAGGATAATACAAGCTACTGTAAAGAATTAATTGTTATTTGAAGTGAATTGTCCTCCCCCTTCCCAGCAAACCCTAGGCAGCCCCCAGCCAATTGGCTGGCCACTCTGACAGTCACATGACTGACCTCACTAGGCTTCCAATCATTATAATTTTGCCAGGCTCATGTAGCCGTTGTCGAGTGGTGATGACGTGAGGTGCCAGCACCATGGCGATGGCTACAGCCAGTGGGTGGAGCACCATGCCATTTGCAGAGCCCCAGAGGCCAGTGCATGCCAAGGATTTTTTTTTTTTAATTTTGGCCAAAAGACGGGGTCATTAAAAACCTCAAATAACAATTAATTCTTTACACTACAAACCTGGGAGATTGGAAGGATGGTGATGCCTTCAACAAAAATAGGGATATTTAGAAGAAAGGAGGATTTCAAAGAAAGGAAAGATTATGTAATGAGTTCAGTTTGGAGCACGTTGAGAAGTCTCTTCAGCAATCTAGTTTGAAATGTCCAAGAGGCACTTGGTGATGCAGGGTTGGAGCTCAGGAGAGAGACTAAGACAAGATGGAAACGGAGACGGAGACGGATAGGGATACAGATACAGATACAGGTAAAGATAGATAGAACTGAGAGTCATTTCCTTAGAGATTATCATTAAACTCATGGGAGCTAATAAGTTTAACATGAAAGAGTGTGTATAGGAGGTGAAGAGAAGGCCAAAGTCAGAACCTTGGGGAAGCTGATTTACCTAGTTAGGAAAAATTATATGAACTAGAAAAGAAGAATGATAAAACAGAGTGGTCAGAGAGGAAGAAGACAAAACAGAGGAGAGAGTATCTAGAGAGACAGTGATAAATGGAGTCAGCTGAAGAAAATAGGCGGAAAGGTATTAGACTGAGGAAATATCTTAGGACTTGGCAATTAAGAGATCATTGGTAACTTTGGAGAGAGCAGTTTCAGTTGAGTGATGAGGTTGAAAACCAGGTTACAATTGTAAAGAATTAATTGTTATTTGAGGTTTTTATGCCTCAGTGCACACTGGCCTGGGGCTCCGCAAACCACACGGTGCTCCACCCACTGGTTGTAGCCGTTGCCGTGGCGCTGGCACCTCACATCATCACCACTCGCCAACGCCTACATGGGCCTGGCAAAATTATGATTGGAAGCCTAGTGAGGGCAGTCATGTGACTGTCTGAGCAGCCATCCCATTGGCTGGGGCTGTGTGGGGTTTTTCTGGGATTGGGGGAGGAGAATTGGGCATTCTAGCTGGACGCTGGAACAACAGGAGTTCTGTTGCATATTCTCAACTAATTCCTGGGCGGTGGTATCTTTTGAGGTTGTATAATTTCCCTTCCCCACTTTATTTCCTTTCCCTTGATCCTACTGATCCTGTTTGTGTGTGTTTTTTTAAGTTTGTTCTTGTTAAAATAAATCCTGTTCTGTTTTGAGGGAGGCTGCCGGTCTCCTTCCTTGCCCCAATATTGCGGTGAGCTGCTTAGCTAACACCCCCCAATTAAAAATTGGTCCCCACACAAGTGACTGAGAAGTATATGAAAAAAGAAGTAGAAGCGATGAGGGTAGATAGCTTTTTCAAGGAGTTTAGTGGAGAAATGAAGGAGAGATATAGAATGATAACCTATGGGGATAGTAGGGATTAGTGATAGTTTTGTTTTGTTTTTTAAAGAACAGATGAGGGGGCAGCTAGGTGGCACAGTGGATAAAGCACTGGCCTTGGATTCAGGAGGACCTGAGTTCAAATCCTGCCTCAAACACTTGACACTTAACTAGCTGTATGACCCTGGGCAAGTCACTTAACCCTCATTGCCCTGCAAAAAAAAAAAAAAAAAAAGAACAGATGAGACATGATCCTGTTTGAAGACGGTAACAAAGGAACTAGTACATAAGAAGAAGTTTGAAAATCTGAAAGAGAAGAAAATGAATGAGGATGGAATCTGATGAAGATGACAGAAGGGGAAGCATTGGCCTTGGCAAAGAGAAATGTCCATCATTTTGTTAGAGACTAGTTTTATCTACAAATCTTTGCTGAGTGACCTATCTTAATTGGATCTCATATCTTTTTTTCTATCCCTAGGGCAGAAACAGATGAAAGCCAATGTGTCCAAAAAGAAGGGTGAAAAAAAGGAGATCAAGAACATTTAGTACTTAGCTAAACTGCCCCATGGCCCTCTTGGACAGCAGATACAGTGTTACTGGGCTCATCCTTGAAGCCTTTCCAACTTGTTAGAACACAGCAGGGTTTGGGCTACACTGATAACCCTTGGTTACCTCCATGGCACCATGAGCCATCAGAGTACGACTTAAGACTCAACGATTAATTAATGAATATATTTGAATTATTAATTTACTATTAATCCATTAATTAGCTATTAATGAAAATATTTTAAAGCTATTTTATTTCATATCATAAAAATATCAATGCTGTTCTTAAAAGGAGGCCATTTAAATATCAATTTTCAAGCAAGTGTCAGTACATCTGAATATGTTGCAGGAGGAAAGAATGGAAACACAAGAGTTGTGACACTAAAGTAGCATGACATAAGCATCGGAGGGCTTCCCCCACCCTCTGCCCACAAATGTCTTCCTTGTTTTTTAATCAAGCAGACTCCATTCTCCCAGTTCAACGATATATGGCAAAGGTACTTTCAGCACCATGAGACAGTGACTCAGGGTATCAGATTAGCCTGAGTAGATTCTGTCAGGATTTCCTCTGCCCTTCTACTCTGGGCCTCCCTTCCCTGAGTGACAGCTGAACATTCTGTACAAATTCTGCCCCCAGGAGGGCATACAGCCAGTTTGGGATTAGGCTTCTTACTCTGTGGAGAAATCAATGTGCTTAAAATCTACCAGACTCACTCTCTCTCTCTCTCTCTCTCTCTCTCTCTCTCTCTCTCTCTCTCTCTCTCTCTCTCCCCTACTGAGGCTTTACCTTTTTAGATACTGCCAGCTAGTGAATCATCTTGCATTGCCCTTGGAGGAGTTAGATTGGACATATGAATGTGGTTGTCTCTCCCGAATGACTATGGCTCGATTTTTCTAAATGTGACACTTAAGTGATGTGGTTAGATGCTCCAATACCAAGCTCCCTACAAGAAAACTTCACTATAGAAAACCTGTGAACAAGGACTAATTACAGCATCAAGTCAATGATTTTCAAAACAAAATTTAGACTCCACACTGGCATGCATAGACATTTGCCTTATACTGCTCCATCTCATTACTGAAAATCAATAAAGCAAGCCATAAGTCACTGCTGGCAAGCAATCCACACAGACAGAGAGATCAAGAAAAATGAGCTTTCAGTCAGAAATAATGCACTTAGATAAGCAGCTTTGGGAAGGAGAGGTTGTCAACCAAATTCTTTACAATTCCACATAATAGTTTTCAATATATAATTAGCAAGAAAAACTGTCATCAAAAGAAGGCATTTGTATTTGCTTCAGAAGGTAATGGGTACAGTCATGCCGCCATGTTCAATCAACTAAACTGACAAGAGTACAGTGGAGCCCTTTAAAGAGACTCCACACTAATCTGCAAATGATGATAGACTTTCCTTTAGGTGTTGGTCTGACTGTATCATTACAGCTGAATGTATCTGTGTGGATAGGGCTTGTGCTAAAAAAATGTTGCTGGCCTCAAGAATTCCTGGGCCTATTTCTGTTACTTAGCACTAACTTGTTCAGAGCATGAGGGTATCACTTCTTTCATGTAACAAATATTTTACTGTATACTCTGTATTTAGAAGTTTCATAGATTTAAGCTTGGAAAGGACCTAGAAGATCATCTGGTTCAATCCCTCACTTTACCGATAAGGAAACTAAGGAAAGCAAGGTTAAAGCATTTAGTTAATAAGGTTTTTTGTGCCTACTTATGTGCTGGGCACTGAGGGCTAAGTTCTGGGGATACAGCGAAGAAAGGATAAAGACAGTTACTGGGACTTCCAGGGCGGAGCCAAGATGGCAGAGGAAAGGTAGTGAGCTCTCAAACTCATGACACGGTCACTCCAAAAAACATTGAAATAATGCCATAGGACAATGCCTGGAGCAGCAAAACCCACAGAAAACTGTGCTGAAATCATGTTGTAACCAAGAATGGCTTGGAAGGTCAGAAGGAGGGAGCTGCTGTGATGAGACAGGAGTGGAGCCCAACCCCACAGTCATCCTGATACAGATCCAGTCTCAGGAAGGCCTCACCAGAGAAGCAGACCCCCAGAGCCTCTGAATCAGCTGAAGTGCCAGTGTCGTCTGAAACTAAGCTGAGAGGGCTGAACCCTTGGCAGAGGGGAGACTACAAGGGTCTATGTTGATGCTGAGGCAGAACTTTGGTTTTTCCCTCCTGCTGGGAACCAGGAGGTAGGCTTGAGTAGCAGTGGCCCAGGTGGGGGAGGGGCACAAACATGTCGGAGCTGACAACCAAAACACACAAAGCTGGTTGATTAGCAAGTTGGTCTGGGGTCATCTATGGACTAGGGAAAAGGCCAGGCGAGTGAAAAACCTGTTCTTCCTTAAATCATACCATAGCTTGGGATACTGCAGCCTGGAAACAGTGCCCCACTCTGAGGAGCTAAAAGTCAAGTAAAAGAAAGGCAAGATGAGCAGACAGAAAAAGGTGTGAGGACTATAGAGAGTTTCTTCAGTGACAAGGAAGATCAAGGTGCACCCTCAGAAGAAGATGTCAAAATCAGGGCTCCTATAGTTAAAGATTCCAAGAAAAATATGAACTGGTCTCAGGCCATAAAGGTGCTCAAAAAGGACTTTGAAAATAAAGTTAGAGAAATAGAGGAAAAAATGGAAAAAGAAATGAGGGTGATGCAGGAAAGACATGAGAAAAATTTCAACAGTTTGAAAAGTCAAATTGGCCAAATGGAAAAGGAGGTACAAAAGCTCTCTGATGAAAATAATTACCTAATAATTAGGATTGAACAAATGGAAGCTAGTGATTTTATGAGAAACCAAGACACAATAAAAAAAATCCAAATGAATAAAAAAATAGAGGCCAATGTGAAATATCTTCTTGGAAAAACTGCTGACCTGGAAAATAGGTCCAGGAGAGATAATTTGAAAATTATTGGTCTACCTGAAAACCATGATCAAGGAAAGAGCTTAGACATCATCTTCCAAGAAATTGTCAGGGAAAATTTCCCTGATATTCTAGAAGCAGAAGGTAAAATAGAAATTGAAAGAATCTGCTGATCACCTCCTGAAAGAGATCCCAAAAGGAAAATTCCTAGGAATATTATAGCCAAATTCCAGAGCTCTCAGGTCAAGGAGAAAATATTGCAAGCTGCCAAAAAGACAGAATTCAAGTACTGTGGAGCCCTAGTCAGGATAGCACAAGATCTAGCAGCTTCTACATTAAAGGACTGGAGGGCATGGAATATGATATTCCAGAGGGCAAAGGAATTGGGATTACAACCAAGAATCACCTACCCAGCAAAATTAATCATAACCTTTCAGAGGAAAAAAATAGGACTTTAATGAAAAAGAGGACTTTTTCATTACTCATACTCATCAGAATTGGCTCAAAGACCTCAGTCTCATCAGAATTGGCTCAAGGAGGGAATAACATACACACTCAATTGGGTGTAGTAATCTCTTTAATCCTGCAGGAAAATAGGAGGTGAAGGGGATAAAGAGAGAGGGGCAAAAGAAGGAAGGGCAGATTTGGGGAGGGGACAGACAGAAGCAAATTCCTTTTGAAGAGGGATAGGATAAAAGAAGATAGATAATAGAATAAATATCATGGGGAAGGGAATAGGATGGAAGGAAACAGTTAACAATAGTAATCATGAAAAGGAGGAAAAATCATACAAAAAATATTTATAGCAACTCTTTGTGGTGGCTAAGAATCAAGGGAATGTCCATCAATTGAGGAATGGCGGAAGAAGCTGTGGTATTTGATTGTGGTGGAATGGTCTTGTGCTATAGGAAATGACAAACAGGATGATCCCAGAAAAACCTAGAGAGGCTCATGAACTGATGTATAGTGAAGTGAGCAGAGCTGGGAGGACATTGTGCATAGTGACAGCAGTATTGTTCAATGAGCAATTGTGAATGACTTAACTATTCTCAGCAATGCAATGATCCAAGACAATCCCAAGGGACTAATGACGAAGCTTACTATCCACCCCCATAGAAAGAACTGATAAAAAAGAGCACTTGTATATTGTACATATATAACCTGGTTTCTGTCTTGTGGAGGGGGCAGGAAAGGGAGGGAGGCAGAAAAATTTGGAACTCTAAATCTTATGAAAATGAATGTTGAAAACTACCCTTACATGTAACTAGAAAAAATAAAATAAATGTTTGTTGTTAAAGTAAAAAACAAACAAACAAAAAACCAGTTACCATTCTCAAGGAGCTCACAGTCTAAATGAAGGAACATAAAACCAACTACGTACAAATAATACATACACACACACAATAAATTGGAGATAATCTATAAAGACAAAGCACTAACATTAGGGGAGCTGAAGAAAGGCTTTGTGTAGAAGGAAGAATCTTAGCTGGGGCTTGAAGGAAGCAAGAGAATCGAGAAGGAAAAAGAAAGGAGCAAATGTAAGGCTTGGGATGGTGATAGGGGTGGGGGTAAACATGAAAATGTGCAGAGTAAAAGATGGAGTCTTTTAAGGAACAGCAAGGAGTCCAACCAAGATCACTGGATTGCAATGCAGAGTATGTGAAGAGGAATAAGGTGTAAGAAGACCAGACAGGTAGAAAGAGTCTGGGTTATGAAGAGCTTTAAAAGCCCAAAAGAGGAGTTTATATTTGATTCTGAAGGTGGTTGGAAGATACTGGTGTTTATTGAACAGGGGACTAACATGGTTAGATCTGCACTTTTTTGGAAGACTAACTTACAAGCTGAATAGAGGATGGACTGGAATAGGAAGAAAACTAAAGAAGGGAGACCAACTTGAAGACTATTTGCAATAGTGCTGACGTGAGGTGATAAAGGGCCTGTACCGGGACAGTGGCAGCATCAGAAGAGAGAAAGCAGAATAAATGAGGTGTTACAAAGGTAAAATTGACATGACTTGACAAGAAATTGGATATACAGGGTGAGGGACAATGAAGAGTTGAGGATAAAATCTAGGTTTTTAGCCTGGTGACTGGGGAGGTAGTACTCTACAGTAATAGGTACATTAGGAAAAGGAAGAGGATTTAGGGGGAAAGATAATGAGCTTAGTTTTGGATGTGTTCAATTTAAGATATCTATATGACATCCAGATTGAAATAGGCAGCTGGAGATGGGAGGCTGAAGATTAGAAGAGAGATTGGGGCTTATTATATAGACCTGAGGATCATTAGCATAGAGAAGATCATTGAATTTGTGTGGACAGAGAACTGGAGGCCATTGGCAATAAGTGGATAGAATGGAATTCAAGCCCTGAGTCCTTCAGTTCCAAGTTAAGGACTCTTCCACTGGACCATGATGCACTCATTAAACTGTTCCTACAGAGGATTCAACAATACCTCCCTGTTCTGAAATTTTTAACAATCTCAAATATTTCAAAATGTAATTTGATTTTTTAAGTTATCTTACATGATTAACATTTTATAGTTTAAAAATTCTTTTGCAAATTTGACGTTAGCAATAACCTTGTTGTAATGGTCACACTCCAGCAAAACCCCACGAAGTGGGTGATTCAACAACATAGCTACCTGATAGCTCAACTATATCTAGCAGTCTTACCCAATCTCTGATTCCAAACCTTGGTTCGTGATCTGGTTTTCCTTCCTTCGCTCCCCAAACATTGACTTGGTACTCTGTGTGCCTAGTGAACTCCTTAACCTCATACTTATATATCTGCACCATTCTAATCCAACACTTGTTAAGATGAATTGTAGGCCGGTGATTTCTAGTATGTGACTAGTATGGACATTCTCATCCCACCCTAGCTGGTATGGATCCTCACAAAACTTAAAGACATGCGGTGATCCTGGGCTACCTTAATTAACCCCATGTGTATCAGAGCCAAGGCATGGACCTATGGAATCACAGATTAAGAGCTGGCAAACTTTGGAGATGAATTAGTCCAAACCATTCATTTTTCAGATGAAAAACTGAGACAGAGAGATGGAATTGGTTAAGGTAGTGTAAGCCAGAACAAGAACAGTTTTTGATGTAGAGGACAAAGAACAGAATGCCCCCAGAATGTTAGGTGGCTCTCCCATAGTGAACTCATGAAAGGACATGGAGCAGAATCTCAGCGGATAAGTAAGTATGGGTGGGTTTTGAGCTGTATCCCTGTAGGAAATACCACAATGTCAATGAAATCATGGAATCATCTCAATATTTGCGAGGCTTGGAGGAAATATTTAAATAATCATCTAGTCATTGGTTAAACTAAAACACGAGAACTGGACAATTCTGAAATCTAAAAGAACTTAATTAACTCAGATGTTCCAGGATACCTTCTGTAAAAGCTATACTTGAACTATCAAACAAAACTTAAGTTTCTCTGTGTCCAGAGTGATATACTAACATCATGCCAAGCAAATTATAATTATAAAGATCTTGCCATCAATAAGCTTATATTAACTTGGAGGCAAGTAGATTAGATAGCAGACAGAGAGCTTGACTGAGCATCACCAAGAAATCCAGACTCAGACAGCTGTGTGATCTTTGGTAGTCATTTTAACCTTACTATGCCTCAGTTTCCTCATCTATAAAACAAGGGGGTTGGATTCCACGGCTTGGAAAGTCCCTTCTAGTTCTAAATCTATGATCCTTTGAAACTTTATAAATATGTAGATGCCAAACTGATAATCATTTTATTCACATAAATGCAAAATCTACATAATAGTAAGTAAACATTTAGCAAATAAAAAAAAATGAAAACAAAAGCTCTGTGTTTTGCTTTGCTTAAAACCCATTCTTGAGGGGTATTTTCCAGACAAAAGTCTTCTGACAGTCTACCCACTGACAGCTGCATTATGTGAAAATACTTGCTGTGGACTAATAATCCTGTTTGGCTATGAAAAATGTATCTCTTGGTTGAGTTTATTTTATATAAATTTTAATTTTTAGAAAGATGCATTTCAGAAAGCATAAAGTACTAGAAGAAGGTAAGAGTCTAGCATTGAAGCTTCTCTATAGTCCTGATTGTTTAAAAAAAAAAAACAATGTAAAAAACCATATAAAATAATAGGCTTCAAAAGTACACTAGAGTTTTAATAATGGTACAGACCTTTCTGGATGAAATTCTCACTTCCTTGAGGATGTGAAAAATCTCAGTGCATTTCTCAATTAGGCATCTGCCCTGGTGCCATTGGCCAAATTTATGAACATGAACCAAGGCAACTGCAGCAAATCCAGCTTATTTTGACACAGAATATATCTGTAACTACTCTGTATTCTGTGCATTTATATGGTGAAGTTAAACAGCTGTTCTATTCCTGCTGAGATGTGAACTTGAAGTTCCGGGGAGCTTAGCTGTTTCAAAACTAACGCGCAGACCACTATGTCACCTCTGTAGCATTAGATGTTTTGGGGTTTTTTTTCCAGACAAGCAAGCTGTGGCAGTTCATTTTTCTCTATTATTGAATCTTTCAGATTAATAATTTATCATAATAGAAATTGAATTGAATTCTTAAGAATGAAACAAGAATTTTCTTTCTTGCAAAAACTTGCAAGAAGACAATTATCCTGAGTCAGGGGGAAGGGGCGGATTCCCTAAAAAGAAAAGCGAAATGTCTTATTTGATAAAAATTGACAGTCATAAAAGATACAGTTCTTTGAATCATTTAAAACACACTAACAAGTACTTCAACTATTAAAAGGCATTTGATTTATTTTTAATTTTTTTAAACAGCAAAAATCTGCCTTATGTCCCTCCCTTATCTCTCCTCCACATTTAAAAAGAAAGAAAAACAAAACCCCCATTACAAGCATATACAGTCAAGCAAAACAGATTTTCACACTGGCCGTGTTAATGTCATTCTGCACTATAAATGCTTCACTTATTGATCAGGTAACAAGCAGCATGTTTCATCAAGAATTCTCTGGGTACAAATCCTAGAACACCATTACTTTGGGGTTTTTTTATTTTAAAAATAGATTTTATTTATAGCTTTTGTTTTTACATAGCTTAGACTTCCCCCATATCTTTCCCCATCCTCCTGCCAGTCATCCCATATAATTAAGAATTGGGTTTTTTTAAAGAAACAGAAGAGAAAGAATTCAGTAAAACCAATCAATAATTTGAGGGGAAAAAACCTGCAGATGGCCTGTATCTGAGGGGAAGGGGGCGGGCAGCAAGTTTTAGTCACATTTCTACAGTTCTGTCTTTTGGGGCTAAGTTTATTCTTTAAAAATTCACAACATTCATTTTCAGTTGTTTTGTAGTTGTTTTTCCAGTTACATTATTGTAGTCGTGTATATTTTTCCGACTTTAGTACAAATATCATCCACATCTTAGATGAGAAAGCAAGCTTAGCAAGATCAAGGTATTGCCCATTGTACACAAATCCAGGCTTCCCAGTTCCAAAGGCAGCCTGGGTGCCCTGCCCCCTACTGTTTTGAGGGTGAAATATTTGCTAAAGGAAAAAAAAAAAAACAGGTGGGAGAAGGGTCTAGATAATGTGCATCAAGTTATTAAAATTAGGAATATATTATGAAACTAAATTAAACTAAAACAGTTAATCAGCTGTCTTACAAATGGTTTCCTTACATGGTATCAACAAATTGGAATAAACTCATTCCTAAGTAGTTTGGTACTCCATGGTACTTTTGTACATTAAATCAAAAGTCCCATAACCTCTTCCATAAATTTTAGTGCATAGCTGATGCTCAAGGTTTAATAACATTGCAACACAATACATGATGTTCTAAACCATCCTGTTGGTTACTTACAAAAGTAAAGCAGGCTGAGCAATGCCTTCTTTCTATCAATAGATTTTCCTATAGGCAAAGATTATACCAAAATTCCCTTAAAACTTAAAATAAATGAAAAATTGCTGGACAGGTTTCCCCTTTGTTTTTACTATTCTATAGCACTGGAAGACAATAGAAATGATTTGTCATATCCCCAATTCCTAAAGGATATAGCTAAGTTGGTCATAGCTCAGACTGCCCTGGTTCGAACACCATTACTTTGTAAGAATCAAATCTGTAGTCCACCAAAACAGCAACTGAAAGAGACATTATAGCTGCAAGAAGGCTGTAGCAGATTATCAATCAATGTGACTACAAGATGACAAGATCTTAAGAGCATGGATTTAGAGATGGAAGAAATCTTACAGGCCACGTCCAATTCCACTTATTTTACAGATGAAGAAGCTGAGACTCTGAGCATGGTAATGGTAGAATATAAAATGATAGACTGAAAGAGTCCTTAGGGTCACATAGCAAGTGTGAAAGCAAGGATTTGAACACACGTCTTCCTGGATCCAATCCCAATATTATAATCGCTATGTTTCTCTCTCTCTCTCTCTCTCTCTCTCTCTCTCTCTCTCTCTCTCTCTCTCTCTCTCTCTCTCTCCTCCCTCCTTAGCCTCCCTCCCTCTCTCTCTCTCTCTTTTTCTCTCCATAACAAATTTGTGGTTTCTATTCTTAGCTGCTCTTTCATAGTAGTACTGTTTTTTCACCTCTCTGTTCTATTCAAAGTACTTACTCTCCATTCTTTATTTCTCTGCTTGGTCAAAAGTATCTTTCTTTTTCTTCTAATATAATATGAATGTTTCCATGATGTATTCAAATTGTTCATATGCCCAAACTAATACCAAAAGCTAAAGAAACCCAGATTATTTAGTCAAAGAATGCTTAGATGGGCACTTTTTAACCATCTTTAAGTATTCCAGGTACTAATATACTAAAAGAACTTATCTGGAAAGGATCACAGGATCAATAAAGATCTGAGCAATAAAGGCCCTAAAAGCCATCAGATTCAACTCCCTCCTTTTACAGATAAAAAAAATGAGGCACAGAAGGATCCTTGGTCTGCCCAGGGTTACACAGCAAGTAAGTATCTAAGGCAGTATTTGTGCGTGTTTTTTTTTTATTTTTAACTTTTAAAAATAATAAACATTTTTATTTATAGCTTTGGGTACCAATTTTTATCCCTCTTTCTGTCCCTCTTCTTCCCCCTGCCTGAGGTGGCAAATAATCATTTTTGGGTTATACATGTATGATTATGTAAAACATTACCATATTTGTCATTTTGTACAAAAAGAATTGATTAAATGAAAAAAATGAAAGAGTGAAAAATAGCATGCTTCAGTCTGTTCCATTAATATTAGTTCTTTCTTTGGAGGTGGATAGATAGTATGTTTCATCAATAGTCCTTTGGGATTGTCTTGGATCATTGCATTGTTCAGAATAGTCAAGTCATTTACAGTTCTTCATCAAACAATATTGCTGTCTCTGTGCACAATATTCTCTTGGTTCTGCTCACTTCACTATACATGAGTTCATACATGTCTTTCCAGGCCTTTCTGAAGTCATCCTGCTGGTCATTTCTTACAGCGCAATAATACTCCATCACCATCCTATACCACAGTTTGTTTAGCCATTGCCCAGTTGATGGGCATTCCTTTGATTTCCAATTCTTAGCCACCACAAAAAGTGCTCTAAGGCAGTATTTGAAATCAGGTCTTTTAAGTGAACTGGTGTCATGAACACCACCAAATCATTTGTGCTTCTTCTGTTAATATGGCATGACCCTCTAGACACATGCAAATAGACATAATTATAGGGGTGGACCATCGACCTGAAACTTTGCCACTGATCCATAGTTACTATCTGGAGAGGAATAGGAGAAAGAGAAGTAGTTTGAGAGTCAGGGGAAAGGGGTCTGAGTCCTAGTTATTATGCTCAGGCCAAATCGCTTTAACTCTATGTCTGTGTTTTCAAATCTGTAAAATGGGAATAGCATCAGTCATAAGAAAGAAAGAGAATATACCTCTTAAGGCGAGTCTGAGGAAAAGACCTACCTAGTAAATTGTAATGTGCTATACTAATTTGAGTTGTCAGCATTATTCTGGAGAACACTGAACAGCTAACGAAGCAAATGAAAAGAGAAATGAAGTGAAGCAAAGGAAATGAGTTTATCCTGCAAGTGGAATGATTGAGCTTAGCAGTAATGAAGAGTTTCTTGACAATCAATGAAATTTATCAGAGGTAGGACAAAGGTGTGGTACACACTGCAGAGGTGGTCCTACACAGAGGCATAATGCCCACTGTGGGTTTAAGTAAGGAGGAAGAAGCCTAAAAGATGATAAAAGATAGAGGAGTTCATCTTGGAAGGGTTTCACAGAAAGACAGACACAGTAGTACACTGTTAGTGGCAGTGTGAATTGATCCAACTCTTCCAGAAAGCAATTTGAAATTGTTACAAAAGTGACTAAATCGTCTATGCTCTTTGACTGGGGAATCTCACTGTGTAGCACATGCCCCAAGAAGGTTTATGATACAAAGAAAGGTCTAGTTTATACCAAAACCTTTCTAGCAGCACTCTTTGTAATTCACAAGAACTAGAAAACAAAAGATGACCATCAGATGGATAACAGCAAAACAAATTCTGGCACATGACTATAATTGAATCTTAGTGAGCCATAAGAAATTGTGAATATGAAAAATGCAGAGGCATATGAAGATTCATACAGACTGCTACATAATCATGTGAGCAGGACCTGGAAAACCATGAATACAGAGACTATAAGGTAAATGCAAAGATTTTAAAAAACAAAAACACTAAATACTGTGTAATTATAATGACCAAATCTTTTCTCTGAAGAAATCACAAAACACACTTCCTCTCTCCCCTTCTTGTCAAAATTGCTGAACACTGCATATCGTCAGACTTGATAAAATATTTTCACAGAACTATTTGTTTTTCTTCTCTTTTTCTTTTATTTGTTGTTAAAAAGGATAGATGGGGGGCAGCTAGGTGGCGAAGTGGATAGAGCACCGGCCCTGGATTCAGGAGTACCTGAGTTCAAATCCGACCTCAGACACTTGACACTTGCTAGCTGTGTGACCCTGGGCAGATCACTTAACCCCCATTGCCCCGCAAAAAAAAAAAAAAAAAAAAAAAAAAAAAAGGGGGATAGATGCATGGATATGAGAAGAGGAGAGATATATTTTGAAATGAAGGTGATGTAAAAACAAAAGATAATCAGTACATCCTCTAATGAAGTAAAAATTTAATAGCATTATATATTGGGCTCTGACCTGTCCTTGTGCCTTCCTCCTATAATTCCCTCCTGCCATCAACCTTTCAAGTCTCTTTGTACCACTTCCTTCTTTCTGTGCATGTCAGGCCACCTTCAGTTTCTACCTTTCCTATCATTCTGTCGTATCAGCATCTGTGATTCCTTTTCTCCCAGTCCTATTTCCACCATTTTCTCTATCTAGTAAGTTTCTCTCCACTCCACTTACCACATTCCATTATTCCTTCCCAATGGTTCACTTTTCCCTAGCCTCACTTTCAACCTACAGGATACTGAGCCAGCAATAACCAGAGCTATTTTCTATCTGGGAGGCCCACTGGAGTTAATGAGGCCCTCAGATCTCAGTGCAACAGCACTCTAAGGCCTGAAGCAGCTCATCTGTAGTCCACAAGGCAACTGTGCCATTTATAGTGACAAAAGATTTTAGAAGCTAGTCCAAGATGGGTCTGCAAATAAGCACGATGACTTAATAGCTTGAGTAAAGTTATAATTCAGATCTTGAGTTGTGACTGTGGACACATCACTATAATTGTAGATTTAGTGTAGATGGAGCGTACCTGTAAATTAATAAGGCTGGAAATGAGTATTGTCCCTATCATTATTTCAGAGACTACACCCTTATCCCAATCATTCTCCCACTGCTAAAAATATTTCTGGAACTCTTCTTTTTGAATTCCCATTGGAAATACAAAGGAAATAACACTCCACCCTCTTACCTCCCCAACCAAGCCAAACAACTCTGCAATCTGCCTTTATCCAGAGAGCAACCCTTGTGGAGATATGACCTCACAACAGCTGTAGCCCCCTTCTCCTCAATACAAGTACTGAAAACCTGGAAGAAAAAATTCCTGATTATCAAGGTCCTTGGCACAGTTAAATGGTTGAACATCAGAAATAGGTTGGCTTTTATCAATGGAAATGACATTTTTAAAGATGCATTACCATCTGTTTTGCTGCTAGAAATAACCAGTGGTCCTTAGTTTATATCTGACTTGCAGCAGAAGCCTCCTGTGTGTGTTATCTCTATTAGAATGTGAGCTGTTTTATAAACAGGCAATATTTAAAGGAGGAAATCTAGGCTTTCAATAACCAAATTTTTTTAAATGTTCCGAATCATTAATAAGTACAGAAATGAAAATTAAAACAACTCTGAAATTCTCACATCCTTCAGATTGGAAAACTTAAAAAAGAAAATTTAAAATGTTGGAGGGGCTACTGGAAACAAAAGGAATCGTTGATAGAGCTGTGAACTGGTTTGGCTACTTTGAGTAATTAGACTGCCCCAAAAGCTGCTAAACTTTGCATATCCTTTGACCTAGTTATATTACTACTAAGTCTCTATATGAAAGTAATGTGCTATGAGAAATCATGAAGGGGAAAGTTTCAGAGAAACCTGAGATTTGTATAAATTTATGCAGAATGATCTGAGAAGAATAAGAACCATTTATACAATAACAACATTCGAAAGACAAAATTAATAACTAAAGAACTATGATTATAGCACAGTCACCAACCAGGATGATGATGGTGGTAACTAGCATTTATATAGTGATTTTAAGTTGTCAAAGTACTTTATATATGTTATCTCATTTGCTCCTTACAACACCTTTGTGAGTCAGGTGATATTATTATCCCCATTTTACAGATAAGGAAACTGAGAATGAGAAAAGGTAAGAGACTTGCCCAGGGTTACAAAGCTTGGAAGTGTTTGAGAGAGGATTTGTTAGATCTTCCTAACTCCAAATCCAACACTATTCTATTGAGTTGCCTAGCTGCCTTTCATGATTCTAGAGAAACTATGATAAAACATGTCACCCACCTCAAGACGCAAAATGTGATACATATTTTTGGACATGGCCAATGTGGGAATTTGTTTTGCTTGACTATACATGTTTGTTACAAGAGTTTTGTTTTTCCTTCTCTTTATTTAAAGGTGAAGAGGTAGGAAGAAGAAAAAATAGATGTGTAATTTTTTTTAAAAAAAAGGAAGGTGATCTCCTAAAGAAAAGGCAGTAGAAGTTCTTCCCTTTTGTATCTGTAACCTCACTGCTTTGCATAAAGTGTATTTTTTTAATTCGTACATTCATTCATAGAACAGTGTCATTATTTAAAAGATATGCATTTATTTTTAGACAAAATGGTATTGTCAAGCTTGATCACCCACATAATTCATAACACCTATCCCTGAATGATTTTGGTTCATCAGATAAAGATTGAACAGAGAACAGTTAACAGATAAAGATTTGTCATTATTAAGGATAAGAGAACAGTTGTGTCCCAGGCTCTGGAAACAAATATTTTAAGAAATAATATTACTAGAAATGCAGAGCCTACTCAGGTGACTACTTTGAAGGGGAAAACTAATTTGGATGCATAAATTCCAGGATGTTAATTTTCTTTCTAATCTATTATATTCATTTACAGCTATGTTGAGACATGGAGGTGGGACAAAAGGGCATATTTTGACATTTCCTTGTGTGGTAAAACTGTCTGGAATATGAAAATCATCCAAAGGTAGCTTGATTACCACCAATTCTTCTCTTTGTCACCATGGTTGTGGTCCCCTCCCTCCAAGTCAAAGATCACTTTGCAGGTTAGATGTTAAGAATGGGAGAGGGGTTAAGTGGTGGTAAGTGTGGGGATCCTACTATTGATAGGTAGAACTATCAAGCAAGAAAAAAATGGTAGGGAAGAGAACAAGTGGCCAACAGACAGATGAGGGAAAATCAACCTGTTTCCTTTTGTAGCCTACTTCCTGCATTAATCCTATTATATTAAAGTCTAAATTTTTAAAAAGCTCATAAAAATACAAAGAAGTATGCCTCTCCCTGCCATCCATCTTAGAACACCATTTTACCACATAGTAAAGACTTACCAAATAAGGATATAAGCAAATGCCAAATGGATGTTTGTAAAATGATGATTTATAGTGGGATACCTTGGGGAGAAAAAGTACAATTTTCTTTTCTGTTACATGAAAGCATTGTGTCACCTTCTAATCTCTCATTCTATTCTTGTAAGTACAGAAGGTGAACTTAAATGTCCATCAAAAGAACTGACAACAACCAAGGTTGTGTAATGGCAGAAAAGGCCAAATGTTCAGATGAGAATGCAACATAGAGGAACTGATCTTGTCTCATCTTTCGTTGTGAATGAGGGGAAAAAAGGGCAAATCCAAAATTGTTTAGAAGTCCTGCCAGATCCTCAAAAATAGATACATGTTTTCTTCTAAAATCAGTATTCTTCTAGAAACAGTTCCCAAGGAGCAACTAAGTGCAGTACTCAAGCCTCAAGAAATTAACTAAAGTGGATACAGCACCAGGCCTGGGGTCAGGAAGACCTAAGTTCAAATATGGCCTCAGACATTTAACTAGCTATATGAACCCGGGCAAGTCACTTATCCCTGTTTGCCTCAGTTTCCTCATCTATAAAAAAAACGAGCTAGGGAAGGAAATGGCAAACCACTCCAGTATCTTTGCCAAGAAAACCCTTATGGGGTCATGAAAAGTTGGACATGACTGAAATGACTCGACTTACTTCAAGCTATAATCCTTATTTTTTTAGAAAGAAGTAGCATTGGGGGTGGCTAGATGGAGCAGTGGATAAAGCACTGACCCTGGATTCAGGAGTACCTGAGTTCAAATCCGGCCTCAGACACTTGACACTTATTAGCTGTGTGACCCCGGGCAAGTCACTTAACCCCCATTGCCCCACAAAAAAAAAAAATGAAGTAGCATTAAGAATGCAAAGAAAAAATAATCATTTGTGTCACTTTATAAAAGATACAAATTCTGAAAACTGGTGATGTATTTCCTCAGAACAATAAACAGAACAAAAGAAACTGGACATTGAGAAGGTTTTTAAATGAGTCCAATATGGTAAACCTTAAAGAGAAGGAAGGTGGGAAGGGAGGAAGGAAAAGATAGAAAGGAGGGGCATGGCAGAAAAGGGGAGTGAGGGAAGGAGGAAGGGAGGAGGTAGGGAGGGAGAAAAGAAAAAAGGAAAGAAAGAAGGGAAGAAGGGAAGAAGGGAGGGAGGGAACAAGAGAAGGAGGGAGCGAAGAAGGAAATACAGATAATTTTTTATACATACATATACACAAACATGCACACATAATAAGTTGCAGATAACCAACAGAAGGAAGGAACAATAATTAAGGAGATTCAGGAAAGGTTTAGAAGAAGGTAGGCTTTTAGCTCAGACCTGAAGGAAGCCAAGGACGCCAGAAGGCAGAAATGAGGAAGGAGAGAGTTCCAGGCATGGGGGATAGCCAGTAAAAATGCAGGAGATAGAACATTATATACAAGGAATAGGAAAGAGGCCAGTGTTGCTGGATCACAGAGTATGGGACGGCATAAAGTAAGACGACTGGAAAGGCAGGAAGAGGCCAGATTATAGAGGAGTTTGTAAACCAAACTGAGGATTTTCTATTTGATCCTAGAGGCAGTTGAATAGATTGGAGTGGGAAAAGACTTGAAACTATGTCTGCGGCACTTTGATGTATTTATCATGTAACTGCATTATGGTATAGGTGTGGAAAAGCACTGGATCTGGTCATCAAAGGACCTCAGTTTAAATCCTGACTTTACTAATTACTGTAACCTGTGTGAACTTCGGTAAATCACTTTCACCTCTGTGACCTCAATTTCCACATATATAAAGTAAGGGGTTTGGACTATGTTGATCTACAAGGCAGGAAATAGCACACAATCTTTTCAGATATGATTTTAATATCAAAACATGTCATGAATGACCACATGACAGTCATACTATTAGCATATGTTGGTTGAGAACCGAAAATGAATATTCTTGGCAAATACATTTGCTAAACAGTTGCAATAACTCCAAAAATCCCCAACGGTCCTACTACTCCAAAGTCTTTCCCAACTCTGGAAGCTATAAGTCAAATGTGTTTCCCTATTTTATGTTTTATTTTCTAAAAGGAGAATGCTTTTATCACTTGTCAGGTAAGAAGGCATTAAATTCCTTCTAAGCTAATAAGAAATACATTGGGTTGTTGCTAGAAGATAACTTTTAATATCTTCTCCAAGGTGCTCATATGGCTTGCTTTGATATATCAGTGAGCTCATCAGTATGTGTATTCCATCCAAGAGAGCATCCCACAATCCATCTATACCTTCTCTCTAAAGGAGGAAGATTGGAATTCAAATCCCACCTTTGATGTCTACTACCTGGAGCAGATAGATGGTGCAGTAGATAGAGTACTGGGCCTGGAGTCAGGAAGAACTGAATTTAAATCCAGCCTCAGACATCCCTAGCTATGTGACCCTGGGCACATCATTTAACCTGTTTTCCTCAGTTTCTTCATCTGTAAAATGGAAAAAGTAATAGCACAAACCCCTTTCCCCCTTGTTGTTGTGAGAGTCAAACAAGATAATAATTGTAAATCACTTTGGACAATGCCAGGCACATCAGAAGCCCTATACAAATGTCAGCTATTATTATTACCTGTGACTCTGGGAAACTCACTTGATCTCCCTTTCTTCAACAGCAAAATGAGGCAGTTGGATGAAATGATCTCCACAACACAGCCGTGTTAGTTTGCCTTTTATAATGAGAGGCACTGGTCATTACTGCTTGAGTATTAGTGATATTTGTTAAGATAACCTTATCTAAGATAGCCTCATCTTAACATTCCTTCCAGCTCTAGCAATGATTCTGAGCCCGTGGTTCTCATACTGCACATCTCTTTCCTCAACTACATCCTCCACAGGGGTTCTACTCGATGTGCTCCAGGTCTTCTTCAAGGAGTTCTTGTTATTTCATGAAAAGTAATGGAAAACAATTACTGTCCTTCAGTTATCCCTCCCTCTTGGCTAGATGACCAACCTACCTCCAAAACAAACTCCTTTTTTTCCCATAAATGACACTGGAGAGCTAACACATCTGTACTTTAATACTATGTTCCCAAAAGTTCTGTATAATGAAGTTGAAATGATAATAAAGAAAACAAAGCAATGAAAAACATCCAAACTAGATTATGGGTATATATACAAGGAGGCTCGTATGTAAAATGGTTATCACAACTGAGAGTGTGAAAATGAGGGAATTGGATGATTTGATCTTTAAAGTCACTTCTATATCTCATAGTCTCTGATTCTTTTGCAAAAGTGTATTAGCTGGAATGCAGCTTCATTTTAGATTGGTTTGACTACTTATGTAGAAGGCAAATATGATGATAACATAGCTGTGGTGTTTTGCCTCATCATGAGAGACACTGGTCATTATTGTGAATCTGTTAGTTATATTTGTTAAGATCCCCTTAACAAACCAGTCATCTTAACAGTCACACCACATGGCAATTCATTTATAACTGGGTCTGCCTACAAAACTAGAGTGCTTGGGTTAATGTGGATCACATTTGCCATCGGATAATTCTAAATGGATTCTAAGTACTCACAGAGGTTGAGTCTCAAAACAATTTGGCCTTTTCATGGATGACGGATTTCTCCTCTTTTCTGGGGTTGTGATTTTGCTCTATGAACACATGAGTCTGGCTAAGTGATAGGTATTACAAAAGTGTTTAGAGATTTTGAAATCCTTTGAAATTATCCAATTATCTAGATGAAAGCAAAAAACACCTAAAGCAATTGAGGAAAAAAAAAAGAAGCAACCTCTCAGGAAAGAAAAAAAAAGTTCAAAGTTGCTTCCAAACTGTTGAAAGCACATAATAGATGCTCACTTTGCCTTCATAGTCAATTGGCTCCACAGTACTCGGTTCTCTTGGAAAGCGCTCTCAAGGATTTCTGAGCTTGGAAAGTGCTTGACAAAACTAATGGTTCAGCGTGACTCCCTTCCAAAGTGGCCATCCACAGATATCAGAACACATTCTCTGAGCACACTTAGGTGTGCGTTTGTCACCAACAGTTTAGAAGGGGCCAGAATAAGGAGCTGTTGTTTATAGTCCATCTGCCTAAGTACTGTGCCACTATTATCTCTCAGAATGTCAGCATACTTTTCGGGCTAGAACATAGTATTAAATCTTTCATTGTCTTAAAATCTGTAATCTCAAGGGAAGACCTGTGTAACGATTGGAATAACGCCACCTGCTGGATACTTACTGTAGAGGAGTTCTGCCCATGAAGGGAAGGTCTTTGAGGGCAAGACCAGGAGTCAGGAAGTGACGCGGGCTAGTGGGAGGAGGAAGGAAGAGACTGGCGCTCAGTCTCGTTTTCTTTTCCTCTGGACTCTGGTGGAGAAGGGAGCTAGAAATGTGCTCTCCCTTTAATAGATAGAAATCTAGGCCTTTTTCTCTCTCTTTACCAAATTCTTATTCTCCTTAATAAATGCTTAAAAGTCTAACTCTTGCTAAAGCTTATAATTTATTGGCGACCACTCATTAGATATTTTAGACAGTTTAGCTAGAATTTTACCCCTTAACACCTGTCAATGTTCCTGAATTTGTTTGGAGCTATCCTTCATATCATGAATGGGTATTTTAAATTAAGCCTGCCAAAAGTCTAGTACCTCTCAGGGTTCTGAATGCTCCTCTACCTTAAACCTTAAGTAAATCTGGAAAATCTTCTTTTCCATACAGCTTTCCGTGCTGTTGGGGAGAGGCAGATTTGTACTTTTTCCTGCTTACCACCCTGAACCATACCCCACCATTCCATGGAAATGTCTAAAGCTTTGGGTTCAATTCCCCTAATTTATGGCAAAATACTGGAGACAACTATTTTCAATTGGTTAATAACAGTATTATTCCACTAACATACTACTCAGAAGCTTTTGTGGCAGTAACTTGAGTCTCAAAAGCTATGTATGACTGCCTAGCAAGGTTTAAAAAAAGTAATTTTTGTATAGGCCCTTTGAAGGGCTGGATGTGTCTCATCTAAAAACTGGACAAAGTTAAAAGGAGCTCCTCATCAGAGTGTTGGTCACTTAAGTCTTTCCTTCAGAATACATTTCTTCTACAGGAGGACTGTAACTTTTGGTAACAGTTGTGGTGGTGGAGGTGATAATGGACCCCTTCTCCACAAGGTTTGTTTCTCTTGATGGCTGTTAGAACTGGACCACAAGTAGGGCCAGTAGTCTGGGGGACACCACTATTTCTGAAGCTCTTGGTCTTACCGGCCCAACAAGTGGCAACTGTTTCACTGTTGGTGTTGATGTTAGTGGAAAGAGTGAGTCCGTTCTCTACTAGGGTTACTCCCCCTTGGTGGTGGCTGCGGGAGCCATGCTATAAGTAGGGCCAGTGGTCTAGATGGGGTAGAAGCAATCCATGCCCTGTATGGTACGACAAACAACCTCCAAGGAGATGCATGGTCTTCTTGAAGTATACAACTAAGTTGTAGAGAACCTGTCAAGACTCTTGAAACTCACTGATTATCCACTTTAGGAAGGAATAATAGAGATAGAATAAACTCTGTCTCTATCTCCATTGACTTTGAAGTCCTGAAAAGAAAGCTAAAGGACTTTTCTTTCATTAGGAGGTTTTGACTTTGAGAAAGGATAGAAATATGGAGAATGAATAGCTGGCTCTCTGAAATCAGTAAAAGATTCATGTGGAAGGTGGTGTTGGAGCTCAGTTTTGCAGAAATCTGAAGACAAATATGTAGAGGATGCTATCAGAGTTTATGTACCGTTATATTTTTTAATATTTGGTATTAATGACTTTTTCTAGGGTACTAGACCTTTTAGGATCTAGGATATGTGTTCATTTTAGCTTTGATTTAAAATACAGAAACATACATACATTCATACACACATATACATATACATATATGTATCAGATCTAGGATATCTGTTTATTTTGGCTTTGATTTAATATGCATATATATATACATATATATACATATATACACACATACATAATGTGTGTCTATATATACACACACATAAACATGGTGGGGAGGAGAAATATTTTTTCCACTTTTCTGTATCAGTAAAACTATAGAAATTAGATTGGCACCATTACCTAAAAACACCTTTTATTGATATACTTAAGGCTGATAATGGTACATAATAACAGAATTTAATGAAAAAAGATTTAGTTGGATTTTTTAATATTGACTGTCAATATATATCTTCTAATAATGCATTTAATTAAAAATAATAAAGCTCAGAATTTTTCCAAGTCAATAGTATATTTAACATCTATCTTTGAGGTATGTTAAGGATTGATTTCTCAGTGCCCTCAAAACTGCATTACCTTTACTAAGGACTTACTCTATATAAACGATGTAGTCCAGTTACTCACTTTCTTTCATGCTATTTCTAATTCACAAACAGCACATCATGGACTATAATGTTAAGAGTCCAAATTCATTAATGAAGAAAACGGTTTCTTAAAGAAATCTCTACAGATCTATTCCTTTTGCTTGTTTGCCTGATGTCCTTCCAGTGTCATCCTCAGTTTTCACAAAGTTTTTCATCAAGCTTTCTGTATTGGTACCCACAGAATAGTAAATTACTTTGAAGTTGGCTTCCATTATATGAGCTATTTACTCCACAGAAGATTTATGGAAGTCCATGGAAAAGAATTAAACAAGATGATAAAGGGTAGACAGTCTGTGACTTGTATATTTGGACAGAATATTTATTTCAATGAGAACACTAAACAATGGTGGGACAGAAAAAAAAATCACTGCTAAGAATAATTCTATCTATCTTTGGAGAAGCTAAAAATCTGAGTGCCTTCTTATTGGTCGCCCTGCCTCATCTCTCCCCATTCCAGTCCATCCTCCAATCAGCTGCCAGAGTGATTTTCCAAAAGCACGGATTTGACCACATCACCCCACTATTCAATCAAGTCCCAGTTAAAATCCTACCTTCTACAAGAAGCCTTTCCTGATTCCCCTTAATGCCAATGTCTTTGGGCTAATTATCTCCAGTAATTTATATTATTTTATTTTATTTTATTTTACACATGTGTGTGGGTGGGTATGTATATACATATGTACCTCCTGTTTGGACATAATTATTTATTTGCATGTTGTCTCCCTCATTAGACTGTGATCTTGAAACCAGGGACTGATTTTTCTCTTTTTGTGTTTGTTTGTATGCCCAGAACTTAACACATAATAGGAACTTTAAGAAATGCTTGTTGACTGTCTAAATTTTCTGCCACATTTTTAGCAGTTTAAGGGGATACTATCTTCTCTTTGGACAAGAGAATATAATCCTATTATATTTACATGGTTATTAGTACTCTCTGAAATTCTGAGTAATTCTACTAACTGTCAGGTCTCCTTCTGAAAGGAACTTCTTGTTTTGGTCAGGAGGTAAAACAAACACTCTCTTCCAGGTTTCAGTAGTAAAATATCTAGAACAAAAGGTGGAGAATAATTAAGAGTAAATACGGTAATTTAATCAGCCACACTAATAATGTAAAACTAATGCTGAATTTAAACTTTTGTGAAAAGTTTAAAAGTGTTTATATTTATCCTCTATGAAAAGCCATGATATACATGAAATACCACATATTTATTACTCTGGAAAATCAAATTTGGTTTTGTATTTCATTAGTGTCAACTTGAGGCACACTACAACATCTGCCGGTTCCTGAAATTCTTCAGCAGGGAGTCTGATAGGAAGAAGAATATGGTCTATTATTTTCCCATTGGTTAAGAAGATCAAAGACTATTTGAACTGTGCAGTAATACATTTTTGCAAAATTTTCTAAGGCTATAAAGGATGTGAAACAATTGCAGTATCCTTCATAGAGTGAGAAGCTAAAATGTTATTTGAGGGTAAGAAGCATAAATATTAAAAAATACTTAAGATGTTGAACTGTGATGACAGTTTACCACTAATTATACCAGGTACTTTGATCACATCCAATTTGTCAAAACGTGTTCTTTTACAAGCACTCCTAACAATGTTTAGAAGGTTAAAAAAAATTAAACTTACCCCTTGGATGATTTTTAGTACTTTAGAATAATTATAGAGTATATAGTCACTCAAAATTCAAAGTTATGAAATGAAGAAAGTTAAAACAGGATGTTTGACTGGTGTAGGGACATCTAACAAGGGTTCCTTGGCAAAATCAACTGCACAAGTACAGGACGGAGGACAACCAGACTTAAATAAGACATATGGACCGTAGTTCATGGCAAGCTCAATAACAGTGTGATATGGCTGACCTAAATCAGGTTTTATCAGCAATTGGGATAGCAATGCAAGAGGTCTGGTAGATGTACAGACAGGGTAAATGGTAAGGCCTGGAGTACCTTAGGATATACTACCTAAAAGACCTGGTGAATCCATCTCATCCAAGCACTGTGAGGAGTCAAGCAGACTGGATGGATTCTAGGCATCCCAGTGCCATGGCAGAGGAAAAGGGAAGCTAAGAATGGAGGGCACACCATTCAGTGGTGGCTGATCTTCCTACCACCTTTCTAATCCAAATGAGATCTAGGCAGCCCAGGGCTAGGGGATGGAGCAAAAGGGTGTGTGGGGGTGGAAACATGATATAAGATTAAAAGCAATGTTTATTGTCTTGTGAAACATGGTGAGAAGCAATGGAGAATAAAACCAATGTAAAGAAAGATCAGAAAGACACCCAACTAAGCAGTCATCCCAAGAGCCCTTGAGGATGGAAATGAAAGGAAGACAACAAACAAGGGGGAAAATGAAAAAAAAAATCTACAAAGATTTGTGTAACTTTTTTTCACCATTTAAGGTTTCACTAAACTTAGACTCTAATATCTCAGTACCAGATATGCTTACGAGAGGTAGAAATATCACTAATAAAAACAGAAAAGGTAGATAAATTAGACCAAGTGTATATGGAAGTGATCTGTGACAAAGGTATCAAAATTGTGAGGGTACTAAAGGATAAATTCACAAGGCAAATTTGAAGGAGAGGAAGATAATAAAGGTATGTGGTGGGGCGTGGGGGGGGGGGAACTTGAACCTTATTAATACAAAAAAAAGTGGCCAAAAGAGGATCAAAACTACTGAAGTCAAGACCTACTAACTGATTAGTATAAAATTTTTTAGGATCTATGCTTTGAGATTCTCCTCATTATTAGTTGGGAATAAACAGTCTTTAGCAAGCCATAGTATAGAGTGGACAATATTTTTACCATCACTCAACTGCTTAAAGGAGGTAAAGAATACAAGACCCCACTGTACTTGTTTGTTGATTACAAAAAGCATTTGATTTCCTAGAGGAAAATAAAGGCTCTCTTCCAACAGTGTCTTCCATCCATATTTTAAATTTATTCAATATTCATTGAAAGATATATCAGAGAAAACTCTAATCAACAACTCTCTGATAATAAATGCCCCAAAAGCCATAAAATAGGGAAATGTATGCTAATCCAAGTGTTTACCACTGGCATAGACTATATCTGATGCACTCCAAGTTGAAAAGATATTCCTATAGATAGTGAGATCCTCCAGATGTTCCTGTTTGTTGATGCTATTTTACTGATATCAAGCCCTGAAATACTGCAGAATCTCCTAGAAAAGATCCATAAACACAAAGGAGTTTCACCTAACTATCCACACAAGAATGTTTATTCTTCAGATTACAGCATATAGACAACCCACTAAGACTGAGGGAAACAGCCCAGTTTCCAGCTGGGACTAGTTCTGTCCTCTCAAAAGTCACTTGGGGCAAAACACCCAATCTCAATAGATGTGGAAAAGCCTTTGACAAAGTACAACACTCTTTTATTCTAAAGACTCTGAGAAATAGGCATGGAGGAACCTTTTTTTTAACATCATAAAAAGTATCTATCTTAAAGCAAAAGCAAAAATCATATGCAATGGGGATACAATAGAATCTTTTTCAATAAATGTGGGAGTGCAGCAAGGATGTTCATTCTCCTAACTATTATTTGACATACTTCTGGAAATGCTAGCAGCAACAACAGAACAAGAGAAAGAAATTAAAGACATAAATATAGATAAAGAGTAGCTAAAACTATCCTTGTTTGCTGATATGATAATATACTTGGAAAATACCAGAGAATCAATAAATATACTGAGACGATTAATAGCTTGAGTTAAATTGCAAGCTACAAAATAAATCCTCAAAAATCAACAACATTCCTATATAATAACTTTTTTGAAATTCAAGATGCAATAACAAAGGGAAATATAATTCTTAATATTTATAAAATGAATAAAAATCTAGGGATTGATCTACCAAAGCACCATGTAACGATTGGAATGACACCACCTGCTGGAGACTTACTGTAGAAGAGTTCTGCCCATGAAGCGAAGGTCTTTGAGGGCAAGACCGGGCGTCAGGAAGTGATGCGGGCTAGTGGGAGGAGGAAGGAAGAGACTGGCACTCGGTCTCAGTCTCTTTCCTGAGGACTCTGGTGGAGAGCGGAGCTAGAAATGTGCTCTCCCTTTAATAGATAGGAATCTAGGCCTTTTTCTCTCTCTTTACCAAATTCTTATTCTCCTTAATAAATGCTTAAAAGTCTAACTCTTGCTAAAGCTTATAATTTATTGGCGACCACTCATTAGATATTTTAGACAGTTTAGCTAGAATTTTAGCCCTTAACAACCAAAAAGACATATAGAGTCATGCACAAAGTAGTCCCTAAAAACAAACACAAAACAAATAGGTGGGGGAATGAATATTCAATGCTCATGGCTAGGCTATGCCAAGGTAATAAAAATTATAATATTGCCAAAGATAATTTATACTTTTGATGCTATAACAACCAAGGAGCTACTATACAAAACTTGATAAAATAATTTTAAAAAATCCTTTGGAAAAACAAAAAAATTTAATATCATGGGAAATTATGAAAAGAAGTCAAGAAGAATGAGGAAAAGCACTTTCAGACCTCAAAAGCAGCTGTCATGAAAATTATCTGTTATAGGTTATAGAAAAACAGATCAGTGGAAAAGACTAAATAAGGGAGAATCAGAAACAATGAAACTCAATAATCAAGGGTTTGATAAAATAGAAAACATAAATTACCTAGGAAAAAACTCTTTATTTGATAAAAAACTATTGGGAAAACTGGAAATAAATCTGACAGAAATTAGACTAAGACCAAAACTTATACCATATTCCACAGGACATTCTATAGAGACATGTGATCATAAAACTAAAGATCATACTATAAAAAAATTAGAAGAGAAGCAGACTATATACTTCTCATACCTATGGGTAGGAGATATATTCTTTTTTTTTTTTAGTGAGGCAACTGGGGTTAAGTGACTTGCCCAGGGTCACAGAGCTAGTAAGTGTCAAGTGTCTGAGGCCGGATTTGAACTCAGGTCCTCCTGAATCCAGGGCTCTATCCACTGCGCCACCTAGCTGCCCCGAGGAGATATATTCTTAACCAAACAGGAGATAGAGGCAATTACAGAAGAAAAATAGATAACATTTATTAAATGAAACTAAAAAGGTTTTACACAAAGTTAATGTAAGAATAAGAAGGGAAGTAATCAAAATTGGGGGGGGAGTCTTTGTATCAAATATTTCCTATAAGGGTTTGGTATCCAAATTACATATCTATACATATAATACACACACACACATTTGGTTCATATCATTTGATCATTTCTCTATTGAGGGATGTAAATATAATATATTTGTATATACATATGTATAACATAAATACATAAACATTATATATGTATATCCCTCAATAGAGAAATGGTCAATGGTCAACGGATGGGAACAGTTTTTAAAAGAAGAAATGCAAAGTATCCATAGTGACATGAAAGAATGCCCCAAATAACTAATAAGAGAAATTCAAATAAAAAACCTCAAGTTTTACCTCACATCCTACAAATTGGCAAATATGACAAAAATGGCAACAGTCAATGTTGGTTGGGTTATGGAATGATAGGCATATTAATACATTCTTGGTGGAGCTATGAAAAGGTACAAACATTTTGGAAAGAAATTTGGAATTATGCAGATAAAGTGACTAAAATGCCCACATTTATTGAACCAAAGACTCCATTAATGGGGTTATACCCACAAAGAAGCCATCAATAAAAAGAAAGTTTCCATATATACCAAAACATTTATAGCAGCACTTCTTGTGATAGCAAAGAATTAGAAACAAAGTAGAGTCCTAATGATTGGAAGATGGCTAAACAAACTGAAGTACACAATGAAATGAAATGAAATATTGTTGTGCTATAAGAAATGATGTATATAACATATACAGAGCATGGAAAAATCTACATAAGCTGATATAGAGAGAAGTAGAGCCAAGAAGACTATATACATAGTAACTACAACAATGTTAATGGAAAGAACAACTACACACAAAAAAAATCAACAAGTAAATTAGCAAACTTTTACAGAATAAGCATGACTTGAATGAAGAGATATGAGAAGATAACTCCCAACCCACCTTTTTGTGGGGGAGGTCCACAAGTTTATTATACATGGCACATGTTTTTGGCCTTTTTCTAAGTATTGATTAGTTGGACTGATTTTTCCCTCTTTTTTGCTAATCTTAAAAAAACCCCACTATAATAACAATAACAACTAGCATTTGCTCATATAATACCTACTGCGTATCAGGCATTGGGCTAAGTGTTTTACAAATATTTATCTCATTTTATCTATTTATTATTTATTACTATCTATTATATACGATGGCTCTTTGGGAGGGAAAAATGAAGAGACTGAGGATGATGTAAAATAAAAAATATCAATAAAAATTTCTTTTAGGAGATAGTAAATGAGACTTTTTAAGGGGGGACAATAACAATTAGATTGAAAGATCTAAATATTGTTGTGTTTTCTTTATTTTATACACATATTTAAATTTCAACTTTAAAATTAATAGAATTTTTCATATTTACTGAAAATCTTGCCATGGGTATTTTTCTATAAAAATTAGTTTAGTTCAATTAAGTACCCCTATATTTCTCTTTTTGCAACATTTGATCAAAAGCTCTTTTGATCAAACTTCCATCAGGTATGTTGGAGGGGATGTCAGAAAACTGGGATGCTAATCCACTGTTCGTGGAGTTGTGAAAAGATCCAACCATTCTGGAGAGCAATTTGGAACATGCCCAAAGGGCTATAGAATTGTGCATACCCTTTGATCGAACAATACCACTGCTATGTTTATATCCCAAAGACATTCCCAAAAAGAAAAAAAGAAAAAAAAGGACCATTTGTATAAAAATATAGCAGCTCTTTTTATGGTGGCTAAGAATTGGAAATCAAAGGAATGCCCATCAACTAGGGAATGGCTAAACAAGCTGTGGTATATGATGGTGATGGAATATGATTGTGCTATAAGAAATGACAAGCAGAATGACTTCAGAATGACCCAGAAAGACTTGTATAAAATGATGTATAGTGAAGTGAGCAGAACCAAAAGAACACACAGAGACAGCCATATTGTTCGATGAAGAACTGTGAATGACAACTATTCTCAGCAATACAATGATCCAAGACAATCCCAAAGGACTAATGATGAAACATACTATCCCCACCTCTAAAGAAAGAACTGATATTGATGGAACAGACTAAAGCATGCTATTTTTCACTTTTCTTCATTTTCTCTTTTATTCAAGTTTTCTTCTACAAAATCACTAATATGGTAATATTTTACATTAAAAAAAAACTTCCATCAGGCATAATAGGGTCATTATTAGCAAATTTTTCATTCATGCTATTTTAACATTCAATGCATTTGAGGGATGTTTTAATCATGTCTTATTTGGCTGAGGCTTAACTGAAATGATATCTAGGTACTTTTCCTACATGGTTTTTCAACAATGTTCCCTTACGTGAAGGAAAAATCCATCCTCTTTTCAATAATTCTCAGGAACTCAGCAGCAAGGTGACAAAGGCTTTATTTTCTTCTCATGAGAAGAAGGCACCCTAGTGTGCAGCTAGTGGGTGCCCAGAAAGGGGGCTTGCAGGCCCTGTTTTATACCCTAGTCCCTAACACAAATGGACCTTCCCCTTTTTCATCACTGGTGGGGTTACAATCTACTCGCAAAAACTAGCTAATCGGAACGCAATATTCCCACCTCTCTTCCTTGTATGGGCATAACTCAGGAGTGGACCTTATAGTTCCTTATATGGACAGAACTCTGGAGAGGACCTAATTGAGACCATGGCTCCTTGAACCATATGACCTTGCTAACCTGAGGGGGAGGAGGGGATCTGAGACCTTTGTCCTACAAACAGGTCAGGAGTATGACTGACTTGTTATATCCACATTGAGAGGAGACAACTACCCATTTCTCACACCTTACCTGAATTGTTGCTTTACATACTAATTTACTGAAGACTTAATATTTAACAGGAACTATAGAATATCTTGAATACAGAGATATGGTAGAGTTAAATTAGCTTTATCTTTTATGATATAGCCAGAAGAAACTAGGAGTAAGAAGGTAGTCTTGGGTACAGTTGTGTTTCTTCCATATACTACATATATGGTCATGGCCAAATTACCTAATTCTATGAGCTAACATTTCCTCTTCTAAAACCAAGAATAATAAAACCTGTTCTGTCTGCCACAAAGGGTTGTTGTAATGATCAAATGAGGTAATTTGTGTCAATCTAGCTCTTTGAGAAAATGAATTGCTTCATTTTTGTCTTTATTTCCCCAGCACCTAACATAGGATCTTACACGTTTTTGTCATTTGATTGTTGTCAGTCATGTCCCACTCTTTGTGACCCCTTTTGGGATTTTCTTAGCAAAGATACTGGAGTGGTTTGCCATATCCTTCTCCAACTCATTTTACAGATGAGGAAATATGGTTAAGTGACTTGCCCAGTGCCAAACAGCTAGGAAGTATCTGAGACCAGATTTGAATTTAGGTCTTCTTGAAGCCTGGCACTCTATCCACTGTGCCACCTAGCTGCCCTCATCTTACATATAGTAGGTATTTAATAAAGGTTTGTTAAATCAAAGTGTTTTATAAAGTATAACTCGGCTACCTTTGAATTTTTTTTTAAATTAAACATTCTATTTTGTCTGGAGTGTGAGAATGCAGGTATTTTTAATCTAAAAATTCACAGGAAATTAGATGGGGTTTTTTGGGGGGGAAGGGGAGGGCAAAGACATACTATCTTAAGTCCAGGTTTAGAATATTTTTCTAGAAAAGTCAGTTGTCTTACAATTGAATGTACTCAGGTATATAAAATACACACATTAGTGTCTCCATTCAACTCCTTGGTTAACAAAGTAAATAAGCCTCCTCTTAAACACACTTCAAGTTTTCCTGCCCACACACATCTGCCACTTGTAAGCACATTCCAAAGATTCCATCTGGACACAACATACTGCACCTCACTTACCTCTAGCCAATAAAATACACCTCCTACTCAAGTACGCAAGGACACTTCCTCTCCAGTTTTTAAAAAGAAACATCTCTCCTGACTGCTGTTTCTATATGACATCAGGTGAAGAAATGGGGTTCTAATGGTACCTTTGTGCCCTCTGCCTATTTGGAGAACATACTTCTACTAAATTAAATGTCAGTCTTCACTATCCATTACCCACAGTGCATTTGATGCTTTTTTCAACATAAATGCCTGATCAGTATATAATAACTCCCATTTTATGTGCTCTAAGGTTTTCTAAGTACTTTTCTTTTGACCAGAGCCATCATTAGGAGCATTTATTTTATTTTATTATTGAGTAATTGAAGGGGTGACCTGCCCCAAAATCATACAGGTATTAAGGGGATGAGATGGGATATGATTTAAGTCCTCTAACTCCCAATCCATCATACCATGCTGCTTTCCACCATCATACCATGCTCTTTCCACCATACCATGTTGCTTACAGGCTTGAACGTAAGTGTACATCAGTAACTAACAGGGCCAAAATAAGAGCTGTCATGACCTTCTACTGTGACCCAAAGGGCAGAAATGGGAATAATGGATAGAAATTGGGGGGAAAGAGACAAAGCCAGGTTTGAGGCTGGTAGAAAAAGATTCCTTTAAAAAGAAAAAAAAAACCAGCAGAGAATGAACTGCCTTCCCTCTGTTGATTATCTCCAATTTATCCTACCTTGTCTGTACAGAGTTGTTTATACAACGTCTCCTCCATGAGACTGTGACCTCCTTGAGAGCAAGGGCTGTCTTATTCCTTTCTTTGCATTCCTAGCACTCAGTATGGTGCTTGGCACATAGTAAACACTTAAATGTTTACTTCCTGGCTGACTAGTATGGTTCTCCCTTACCACATGTCTTTAATCAAAGATTAAAGGATCACTTTTTGGGCTAGTGATTCTCATTCAGATATAGGTTACACTAGATGAACACTGAGACACCTTTCTCTAAGATGGTGTTAAATCAAACCTCAGTAGAAACGCCCCAGGATAGAAAATTATTTGTCCCTTACACACACTGGGGTTGGATGAAAAGACAGCTGGGAGAGTGGATACATGGTGACAGGAACCTGGCAAGAGTAGTGGCAGCCAGTGGAAGATGAGTCAAGATTCAGAAATAGTGGTCACCAAGGGGAGAACTCCTCATAGGGAAGTATATGTGCGCGTGTGCGCGCACACACACACACAGCATCCTGAGGCAAAGTCCTGCTAACCCCACACCAGTGAGAGTATTGCTCAAAATAACACTTCAAGGTGAATATTACAAGGAATAATATACCCATTTTGTAGATGAGTAAACCAAGGTTCAAAAGGCCTGACTATAATCTTGTCTTCTAAGTCTGAATGGAGATTTGTAAAGCAGGTCTTGAGGTGCCACAAATTAATAATAGGATTGACTCCTATCAAACATGGAATGATATACTGAGGGATGAGAAACCTAGCAAGTTTTGTTTAAAAACAACAACAACGGGGCAGCTAGGTGGCACAGTGGATAAAGCACCGGCCCTGGAGTCAGGAGTACCTGAGTTCAAATCCGGCCTCAGACACTTAACACTTACTAGCTGTGTGACCCTGGGCAAGTCACTTAACCCCAATTGCCTCACTAAAAAAAAATAATAATAATAATAATAAAAACAACAACAACAATTCTTTTAATATTCTTAAGAACAGCCTTAGTTAATAGTCTAAACCATCTTTTCAGCCTGAACATCTGTTTGAAGGTAATAAGGAATAAGCTTGGAAATCAGCATCACCAATGTCAGCATTTCCACTAAGTACAATTATTCAACAAATGTTCTCTTAGTTGTCCTTTAAGTCTATCACCCTCCCCTCAATTCCATCCATCTCTATTCTCTGGGTCCTACAACAACTGTAACTATGTAGGCACCAGAAACCTCTCTCTACTTTCTTCTGACACCCGCACCATAATTTCACCCAAATTTTTCATCTCCCTGAAGAGCTAAGAGACCATGGAATGCCACTGTGGCAAACTGTGGTTTCCAATTCTGATAATGGCTGTTTAAATGTTCTAGTCACATATCAAATGTCTAACAAATCCTCATGGCAAAACACAGCCTACTCAAAGTTTTCATTATTTTTGCAAACCCAGTTGATGGTTCAGTAATACTGATTTTCTTATTTAAAATATGTATTTCATTTTATCTATTTCATTTGCATTGCCAACTCAAAGACAGACTTGTGGACACATTTTTTTCTGAGACTGTAGAAGAAATATTGATACTTTTCCATATTGTTTTGTCTCTGTGAAACCTACACTTTGTACCATTTATAACCAGTCTGAGAAGACTGATCCAGCTAACATGGTCCTGAGCAAATAAATGTGTAAAAGGTTAATACACGGGGTGTTTTTATTTTTGTAATTGGGAAAACTTCTGAACTTCTTCATTTGTAATGCGAGGTCCTGGCTGATTGACAGCCAGGTTCCACTCAGCCTGGGCCCACCTGAATTCACCAAGCAGCCCCATCTTAAGGCCAACTTTAGTTTTCAGATATAATCCACCACAGTTTCTGCCCTGCTCCCTTGAGTGGAGGGCCTGTAGTCCCTGTCTATCTACTCTTTAAGTCTCTCTCTACTCCTCTTTATTCCTATGTATCCAATCACTCATACTTTTTCCATTCACAAATGCCAACTCTTTCTTTTCTCTCTTCCTTGTACCTCCACCTCCCTCCCCCCCCATCCTGTCTCACCCTCATAGTTTTCTTCCTCTTTCATCCCCTCCTCTTATCTTCCTCCTACTCCTTCTTCTACTCCTCCCTTTGCCTCTCTCCCCTCTTTCCTCCACCTTCTTCCACTCCCCCCTCACTCCCTCTATCCTCTCCTCCATACACCCCTCCTCAAACACTCCAACGTCCCAAGGCCTAAACTTCTTAACCCAGCACACGAATTCAATCCCTGGCATATAGTGCTTTCCCAAAGAATCACAGAATCATAAAGTTGGTTTGGGAACCTCAGAGCCCATCTATTTCAATGAATTTCCCCTATAATATAGCTGATGAGAGGTCATCTAGTCTTTGCTTCCCCAAAGTAGGGGAACTTACCACCTCTCAAAGCAGCTCATTACATTGCCAAGCTTTGGCTGATCTATGTTGTACTGCTGCTTCTGTTTTAGACAAACTGCAAAGAAGGGGCAGCCAGAAGTCTTCCTCAGCTGGGTAATAGAGCAAATAGTCATTTTGCTTCCCAGAGAACATGATACCTTTTGGGATTTAAAGGAAAAAGTGCAGAGGGAGACCAAACCACCAAGACAGGAATACATTAGTTCACATTAATGTTATGATATTGAGTAAATTATACCTGTCTCCTATTATAATGGTAACTTAAGGATTTAGTGAGCAACATACCTCAAAAAAAAAATGAGTCACTCAATTCCTTACAGCAGGAGGCATAGGCAATATCTACCACCACCACAGTATTTCTCAATTGAAAGTGTATTTAAATTCGTTTATAACTAAGTTCTACATTATTTGTGTTCTACATTTTCTTTATAGCAAGTATTAGCATGATGAATGACAATTCAAACTCACTGGAAAAGTTTTTAACCTCACATAACATGTGAGATATGCCCAAATACCTTACCTGCCAAATAGTTATGGAGGAACGTATATTTCATGTGTCATCAAAAACAACTGCTCTGCCTTGCCTTCAAATGCCAAGTGTGATCATACATATTTTAGTAATCATTTCTGAAGGACTATTTCTCTCCTCTGACACTGTCACCACTCGAGTACAATCCTCTTTACCTCAAGCCTGGATGATTGCAACAGCCTGCCTCAAGTCTTTCCCCACTCCCATCCATCCTCCACTTTAGCCACTCAAGTATAATTATTCACTCTCCTATTCAATAAACTCCAGTGGCTCCCTATTACCCCCAGGATCAAATACAAAATGCTCTTTTTGGCACTCAAAGACCTTCTTAAATTAGCCCCCTCTTAGTCTTCTCACACCTTACTCTCCAAAGCACACTCTTCAATACAGTGAAAATGGCCCAGTCATTCCATAAACAAAACACTTAATTTCTGGGCCCCAGATGTTTCTTCTGGCTATTTCCCTTGGCCTGGAACACTCTCACCCTCTACCAAATATGGACTTCCCAGGATTCTTTTCTATCCCAACTAAAATCCCACCTCCTACAGGAAGCCTTGCCTAATCCTTCTTCCAGTGCTTTCCCTCTCTTAATTTTTTTCTATTTATCCTTTATATAGATTGCTTTGATGTATTTGTTCACATGTTGTCTCCCTCATTAGATTGTAAACTCCTTGAGGGCAAGGACTATCTTTTGACTCTTTTTGTATCTCTAGCACTTAGCAAAGTGCCGGACATATAACTGATGCCAAACAAATGTTTAATGAACTGAATTTATTGAATTTATGTGCTTTGAGATTTCTTTTTCTGAATGTAAGAGAGGTGGTGGGGTGTAGCAGAATGAGCACTGGGTGTAAATTTAGGAGATGTGGGTTCAAATATGTTTTAAGATTTACTAGGTAAAGAAAGTACTGAATTAGGGGTCAGAGGACATGGGTTCAAATCTTGACTCTGGGGGGCAGCTAGGTGGCAAAGTGGATAAAGCATCGGCCCTGGATTTAGAAGTACCTGAGTTCAAATCCGGCCTCGGACACTTACTAGCTGTGTGACCCTAGGCAAGTCACTTAACCCTCATTGCCTGGCCAAAAAAAAAAAAATCTTGACTCTGCCACATCAATCCTAGACCTTAGTTTCTTCATTTATAAGAAGAAAGTGGACTAGATGACCTCTAGTGTCTCTTGAATAGGTCAATTAATAAGCATTTAGCAGGTGCCTACTATGTGCCAGGTACTGTACTAGGTGTTGGTGACAGACAAAAATGAACCAGTCTTTGACCTCAAAGAACTTACATCCTATTGGTGAGAAAACATATACACATGTAAGTATATGAAAAATGAATAATTTTTTTTATGGCAAAGAGAACACTAGCAACCTGGGGGATTCCTATGGCTCTAGGCAAGTTAATTAATTAATTAATTAATTAATTAATGGGTAAGCTAATTAATTAATTAATTTTTCTCAGTCTCAGTTTCCTCATCTGTAAAGGAAGGGTGTCATTAGGAAAATGTCTGATAAGCCTTAAAAGTGATGCATACAAAAAAAAAGAAGGGGTGCAGCTAGGTGGCACACTAGACAGAGCACTGGCCCTGGATTCAGGAGAACCTGAGTTCAAATCCGGCCTCGGACACTTAACACTTACTAGCTGTGTGATCCTGAGCAAGTCACTTAACCACAATTGCCTCACCTCCCCCCCCCCAAAAAAAGTGATGTATACAAATAAACTGCCCTATACTCTATAATAAGTACATCATGGTCATGTACACTTTCACACTTAATTTCTAAGAAAACACAAATACCTACTAAATATTTCTGCATCTGCTACTACATAAAATTTCAAACTAACTCCCTGTATCAAATTAAGTCAGCTATCAGTACCCTATATTTTTCAGGGCAGGTGTTACCATGTGAGAAATGTACTGTATTGGCACCTTTGAACATTATGTCCTAATTTTCTCTTTCAAAATTCTTTCCAAACAAATATATTTACTTCCATTTTACAAATGCATGGCTGTGAGTTTTTAAAAAGAACACTAGTAATGTTTACTTTTTTAAATAGAATGTTAAGTATTCTGCATGTTAAAATGAATTCAATAAATCCCATCTGTAATGTTCTCCTAATAAATATACTCTGGCTGTAATATTTTTTTCAACTCCTCTTCTGAGACCACAGGGATGGGGATAGCAACCAAACCCATAAAGCCTCATTATAATAGTCTCCTAAATATGTGAATTTCAGTCTTGCTCACCACTCAAGAATCCCATACACAAATAGCTTACCGTCTCATTGTTCAATCTCCCCCTCCTCTCCTCTTTACATTCTAGGTAACATTCCAAACTGTTGATTCCAAAATGCTCACTTTCTACTCTCAAATGAAAAGTACCAATCCCTGAGGTTGATCTCCATTAAATCATAGGTCCGTAAGATTTTAAAGTTGGAAAGGATTTTTAGAGACATGATGTAGCTATCTAACCTAATTCCCTCATTTTCCTGGGAAACATACCCAGGAAGTTAAGTGACTTGCCCTAAATCACGTAAGTGTTTATAATCATAGCTGACAGTCAAATGGTGACCCCTCCCCCCATCAGTCTTCTATAAAAGTACCTACCCGTATTTTAAAGTTTTCAAAGCATTATCCATAGATTATTACATTTGATCCTCACAAATAACCTTATGGAGTAGGTAAGTATTACAGGTAAGATCTTCATTTTACAGATGAGAAGAAACCTGAGGTTCAGACATGAATGGACCTGTCCAGGATCACAAAGGTTAAGAAATGCTGAAGCAGGAACTCAAACCTAGATCTTGGGAACACAAAACTAGTACTCCTATTACACAATTATGATTACCGATTCAAAGCCTGTTAGAGTTGAGAAGGACTTCAGAGATTGTATAATTGATTCCCCTATTTTTCAAATGTAAAATCTGAGATAAAGTGTCTTGCATTATGTCATATAGCAAGTAGTAACTGAGCAGGGACTGAATCTCCGGTCTCCTAGGAAAATGCTAATTTCTCAAAACAAATAGAAATGGCATAGAAATAAAAATGTCCTTTAAAATCAGTTTTTAAAGAAAAGAACAAACTAGTTATCTAAAAAATTTCTATGCAATTCAAGTATCACCAAATTGTTTACTGTTTCTCTGACACTGAAGAGAGACCTAACCGTGAACTCAGATTTTGCCTTTAATACTAGAGGTGATTAAGACAGACTGCAACAGTCTTCTATATGTTATGGGGTGCAGAGTACCCCAGAAGTTCTCTGGGGCACATCAAGGAACCTTCTCCTTGAGAAACTAAACCAGAGGACAGATAATGCCTAGAGAGATAAGCAGAACCAAATAGGACTGAGCTAGCTTCAGATTCCCACCCTTCATTCTGGTCTCCCTTACCCTGGGGAGATAAATTTGGGTGTGGCTGTGGCCTTTGTGTCCTGAAGAGGGATCTGTAGCCACCCCTCACCCAATTCCTCTAGTCACTACCAGTGGGGGATGGTCCTCCACTCCTCACCCAATTCCCCCAGCTACCACCAGTAGGGGATGGTCCTCCTTCACTAAAGGAACTTTCCACAGTCAAATGGTGACCCCTCCCCCCATCAGTCTTCTATAAAAGTACCTACCCGTCTCCTGCTCGAGGAGATTGGTACCTCTGAGCCACGTGCTTTGTGCCTATCTCCCCATGAGAAGTCCAAGGATTTCTGTCATGGTTTCCCTTCCCCCACCCTTCCCTTCCCTTGCCCCTAAATAAACTACCACCTTATTCTAACTACTTTTGTGTGCAAGAGGGTATAATTCTTTAAAGAGGAATTCCTAAGAACCCCAACCCCAACCCCTACCCAAACCCGTACCCCATTTCCCCCTTTACATATAGTTATATTTTAATCTTAACCTTTGTTCATTTCTAAGGTGATTTTGAATTGTGTCACAAATTAAAGTTGTGATAAGATGTCACTTACCTGATGCTTCTTAAAAAAATATGGATAGCATTTTCATTCATATCACACTGAGAGAAAACAGTAAAATAAATAATATATAAAAATGAAAACAAATCCCCAACCATTTTCTTTTTTTTATTATTTCTGCATTAGTCATGTTATAAGAGAAAAATCAGAGCAATGATGAAAAACCTCAAAATAGAAAAACAACAGCACCAAAAACAAAAGAAATAGCATGGTTCATTCAGCATCTATACTCCACAGATCTTTTTTTTTTCCCTGGCTTTGGAGATCCTCTTCTATCATGAGTTCCCTGGAACTCTTCTGTACCATTGCATTGGCGAGAAGAATATAGTCCATCACAGTAGATCAACACACAATGTTGATGATACTGTGTACAATGTTCTTCTGGTTCTGATCATCTCACTCATCATCAGCCCACGCAAGACCCTCCAGGTTTCTCTGAACTCCTCCTGCTCATCGTTTCTTACAGAACAATAGTATTCCGTTGCATTCATATACCACAACTTGTCCAGCCATTCCCCAATTGATGGGCATCCCCTCAACTTCCAATTCCTCACCACCACATACAGAGCAGCTATAAATATTTTTGTACATGTAGGTCCCTCTCCCCTCTCCATGATCCCCAACCATTTTCTAAACCAAAGCAAACCACCATATTCTATGAACTACTCTAGTTTTTTTAAAGGTAAAACTAAGACCCTTTCCATTTGAATTTGACACTATGGACAATCTACTTGGCAACATGGATTATAGTAATAGAAACACAGACATTGAAGGAATGGAGAATTAAACATTCAAGGTTAAGATCTGAATAAGTAGTGTTAAGCTGAACCACACAATTCTCTTCCTGTCTTTACTTTCTCTCTGGGAATCTGCTTATCCTTCAGAGTTCTCTGGCATTAACTCATTTTATAACCTTGGGCAAGTTGTTCTACCTTTTTTGCATGTCATTTTCCTCATCTGCACAACAATTGAAGGGGCTGGACTAGATCTCAGGTTTCTCACAGCCCTGACAGTACATTATTCTATTCTGTTCTCATGGATCCTTGATACTTAACTTTATTCATATTATTTTCATTACTGTTTCAGGCCAGTCTCCTTTTTTTATTAATTAAATTTTTTTGAACCAATATAAATCCACCCATTCTTCCTCCTACTTCCCTTGGCCACTCTCCCCACTAGAAAAAAAAAATGAAAGGAAACAAGCATTTATTAAGAACCTACTATGTGGGGGCAGCTAGGTGGCACAGTGGATAGAGCACTGGCCCTGGATTCAGGAGGACCTGAGTTCAAATGCGGCCTCAGACACTTAACACTTAGCTGCGTGACCCTGGGCAAGTCACTTAACCCTCATTGCCCTGAAAAAAAATTTTTTTTTAAAAAAGAACCTACTATGTGGCAGGCACTGTGCTAAGCACTTTACAAATATTATCCCATTTGACTGTCACAACAACCCTGGGAGGGAGTGCTATTATAATCCCCATTTTCAGTTGAGGAACCTGAGGCAGAGAGAGATTAAGTGACTTGCCTAGGTTCACACAGCTAGCAAGCTAGCACTGGGCCTGGCACATATAAATGTTTTGGTTGTGGTTGTGAAGTGTCTGAAGCTATGTTTGAATTCAGGTCTTCCTGACTACAGGTACAAAACTCCATCCACTTCACCACCTCATTGCCTTGAGGAAGTAAAGGCAGTAAGAAAGAATGGAGAAGGGCAGCTAGGTGGCACAGTGAATAAAGCACCCACCCTGCATTCAGGAGGACCCGAGTTCAAATCCAACCTCAGACACTTGACACTAGCTGTGTGACCCTGGGCAAGTCACTTAACCCTCACTGCCCCACCAAAAAAAAAAGAATGGAGAAAAAAAAATAAAACCTTTGTTAACAAACATCTAAAATCAAGCAAAACAAATTCATGCACTGGCCTTGTCTAGAAAAAAGTCTCAATCTACAATCTGAATCTATCAGGACCAGCCATTCTATTTGTTCCTGTTTTTTAACTTCCTTTCTATTTTGACTACCTTCCACTCTTGCTTTTTATAAAATTTATGATGAATCAGTCTAAAATCTTTCCTTCTCTAGTTCTCAAAAAACCTGTATCAAATCTAGAGCTGAAAGGGATCTTATATGTCATCTACTCCACTTCCCTCATTTTTGTTAAGTCGTTTTTCAGTCACGTCCAACTCTTTGTAACCCTATTTGGGGTTTTCTTCACAAATATACTGGAGTTGGGGCAGCTAGGTGGCACAGTGGATAGAGCACTGGCCCTGGAGTCAGGAGGACCTGAGTTCAAACCTGGCCTCAGACACTTGACACTTACTAGCTGTGTTATGCTGGGTGTAACGATTGGAATGATGCCACCTGCTGGAGACTTACTGTAGAAGAGTTCCGCCCATGAAGCGAAGGTCTTTGAGGGCAAGACCAGGAGTCTTTTCTTTGGCGACAGGAAGTAACGCGGGCTAGTGGGAGGAGGAAGGAAGAGACTGGCACTCGGTCTCACGCTCTTTCCTTTGGACTCTGGTGGAGAGCGGAGCTAGAAATGTGCTCTCCCTTTAATAGAAAGGAATCTAGGCCTTTCTCTCTCTTTACCAAATTCTTATTCTCCTTAATAAATGCTTAAAAGTCTAACTCTTGCTAAAGCTTATAATTTATTGGCGACCACTCATTAGATATTTTAGACAGTTTAGCTAGAATTTTAGCCCTTAACATGGGCAAGTCACTTAACCCTCATTGCCCCACAAAAAAACAAAACAAAACAAAACAAAACAAAAAAAACACAAAGATACTGGAGTAGTTTGTCATTTCCTTTTCTAGCTAGCTCATTTTAAAGATGAAGAAACTAGAGCAGAGTTAAATGACTTGCCCCGGATCACACAGCTAGTAAGTATCTAAAACTGGATTTGAACTTGCAGAGATGAGTATTCCTGACTCCAGGCCTGGCACTCTATCTACTTTCCCACCTAGCTACCCCATTTACAGGTGAGGAAATTCAAGGTCAGATAATTTAAGTGACTTTGCCAAGGTGAAAGAGGTAGTAATCAACAAAACCTGAATTCAAACCCAGGTGTTCACACAATAAATACAGCACAGTAAATCCATATATAGGAAGCCCCTTTCATTAGTAGGTAGGGGTGGGAGGAACATTCCTGGGGATTGAACTCCTTATTTAAAAAAAAAAGAAAAAAAAGATCTGTAATCAT